>NC_089840.1:181466648-181810648 GCF_035609145.1 Eleutherodactylus coqui | reverse complement strand
ACTCCTGAAGAGCCTCAGCTTTAGGCCTCTTTAACACAGGCTACAGCGATCTCACATCTGTGTTCTGTGCGATATTGCTGCGATTTTGTATTGCTACAAAGTCATGATGGCTGTGATTGGTTCATTGATTGCTGCCATGATTGCCTGAGCTGTGGCGCTCAAGAACCAATCAGAGCCAGTGCTTCCTGGATGCGGGGTTTTTGAACCCCTGACAAGGAAACGCTGGGGAACAACTACAAGCAAGTGTGCCAGGGGCCTGCAAGGAGACGTTCAGTAGAGCAGACAGCGCCTCTTAGGTAATGTATTGTGGGACATGGGGCGGAGGGTGGGGTGCTCAGTAGACGGGCACTTGCTCTACTCGCAGGGACCGAAGAGACATCTAATTCCCGCTATTTAACTCTTTACACGCCGCGGTCATGGCAAAATTAGCTAAACAGAAAGTAAATTTCTTTAAAAAGTGTAAAATAAGTTGCCAAAACCCCCCCAAAACTATATAAATTTGGTATTGGAGTAATCGTACTGGCCTGCAGAATTATATTAACATGTTATATATACTGCATGGTGAACACTGTTAAAAATAACATTAAAAACATATCAAAATTGCAGATTTTTTTTGTATAAATTCTTTATTTATAAATTTTGGGGTGGATACTGAAAGAAAAAAAGGAAATCCGCTTATCGGGATCAAAAACCGGGAAGCATGTGGGAAAGAAAAACAAGAAACAGTTTCTCTGCGAACATGCAGAGCATTATTAGAATACCAAATTAAAAGCTGACTATTCTGTTTAAGTAAGAGGGAATTTTTTGCTCCCTGACTACATTCAGCAGATAAACTGTCTAATATAGTCTGAAATAAAAAGCAATCAAAACCTTATATGTTCCCAAAAATTGGATAAATGAAGACTAGAGTTCATCTCACAAAAAAACAAGCCTTTATAGAGCTCCGTCTAAACTTCGTGTCTCCGGATCGTGCTGACCCCGAGAATAATGTTATCATGGTATGTATTTTGTAAAATATTATAAAAATGAAATCCAAAAAACTAAATGACAGAATTCTCTGTTTTACCCCCAATCCCCCTAAATAATTAATAAAGGTTCTACAGTACATTATACATATGTAAAAATGATGTCATTAAAAATGAAACTTGTCCTGCAAAAAACAAGACCTCATACTGCGATGTCGACTGAAAAATTTAAAAGTTATGGCTCTTGGAATGCGATGATGAAAAAAATAGAAAAACTAGTTGGCCATTAAGGCACAAACAGTCTGGGTCACTAAGGGTTAATGTTTCAAACTTTATACACAACAGCAGCGACATGACAAGCAGATGACATCATAGACATCATGTGATGTCACAATTGGTGCAGCTGGTTAAAGTTCTAATGCTGAACCACCTTGTGTCATTTCAGCCTGACATCCTGAAGAGGACGAATCCAAGTATGCGACTCCTTGCTTAGTGCTGAGGCCTCGTACACACTTTCTCAGCTATACGATGTGTGACATCTGGGCGCGCCCTTAGATTGTAAACTTTTAGGACTAGAGTTTCTACTGCATATTAGTCTGAAAGCTCTTAAGAGCAGAGTTTCTATTGTACACTAGATTGTAAGCTCTTAGGAGCAGGTTGTATAACATGTCGCTTTCTTTACAGGATCCTGAGCTTATAATAATATACAGATACAGCAATAGGCAGCAGGACAGATTAGATCCGGGGTGATATCCGATCGCCACATCTGGGGTCAGGAAGGAATTTTTTTTCCCCTGATGACTTTCCGGGGGTTTTCTTCGCCTTCCTCTGGATCTCGGGGTCCAGGGATTCTCATCTCAGAACAATGGTGTGAACGGGCGCAGCAAGTTCTGTGGTCTCCACCGGGCTGACATTAGAGTCTCTGAGAGCCTTCTATTATTTATTAAAGGGCCGGTAATGTTTTATTACAATGTTGCTTATTGCTATTTCAATAAAGACATTAAAAATATAGATATTGTGATGTTTGTTTTTTATCGTCTTATGTGCTGGCCATAATGAGAGCGATTGCTGCTGATTAGTGTTCCAGAAGTACAAATAGACTTATCCTGCATACATAAAGATGTGTATCATCTCCTAAAGACATGGCGGCAGCTGCTGAGGGACAGAAACTCTGGTGGACTCCACATACAGAGAACAGAGAACATATCACTCAACCCATAATGCCAAATCCTGTCTCACATTACATAACAAGCGTTATGGGGGTTCAGTCTCTATTCTAGGGTCACTAACATTGTGTGTCCTCCAGTCTACACAACATACTACCTGAAAGCTGAAGGTTGGGACAGGAAGAGTAACCAAGTACAGAAGACGAAGAGGTTTTGTATAAAAACAGGAAACAGACTGACGAGTAGAGATGAGCGAGCACACTCGTCTGTGTATTAGGGTGCTCGAGATGCTCGTTACTCGAGACGAACACCACGCGGTACTCGAGTCAATTCCATTTCCCTTCCCTGCATGTTTAGCGCCATTTTCTAGCCAATAAACATGCGGGGAAGGCATTACCACTTCCTGCTGTGACGTGCCAGCCCTCTGCCCGCCAACAGCAGTGAGTGGCTGGGCCGATCAGGTGACCGCCGAGTACTTAAAATGGTCCCGCCCGCGGCTCGTCTCAGACGCATGCTGGCAGTGGTTAGGGAAAGTACTGCAGCTGATATGGGGAAAGTGTAAGGCCTCATGTCCACAGGGAAAATCAGGCCCGCTACGGATTCTCCATGGAGAATCTGCAGCGGGTCCCTCCTGCCCCGCGGACATGAGCGCTGAAAATAGGAATTTAAAAGAATTAACTCACCCGCAGCGGGCCGGGAAGGTATTCTCTTCCTCACGGCCGGATCTTCCTTTTCGGCCGGCGGATGAACTCGTCACGCCGGCGGCACGTCGCTGGCACGTCGTCGGCGTGCCGCGCGCATGCGCCGGGCACATCCGCCGAGCCGAAGCAAGAAAGATCCGGCCGTGAGGAAGAGAAGACCTTCCCGGTCCACTGCGGGTGAGTTAATTCTTTTAAATTCCTATTTTCAGCGCTCATGTCCGCGGGGCAGGATGGACCCGCTGCAGATTCTCCATGGAGAATCCGTAGCGGGCCTGATTTTCCCCGTGGACATGAGGCCTTACACTTTCCCCATATCAGCTGCAGTACTTTCCCTAACCACTGCCAGCATGCGTCTGAGACGAGCCGCGGGCGGGACCATTTTAAGTACTCGGCGGTCACCTGATCGGCCCAGCCTA
Source organism: Eleutherodactylus coqui (assembly GCF_035609145.1). Lineage (NCBI taxonomy): Eukaryota > Metazoa > Chordata > Amphibia > Anura > Eleutherodactylidae > Eleutherodactylus > Eleutherodactylus coqui. Next base: position 181,807,400 of record NC_089840.1, on the reverse strand, counting down.
TTTTAGGTCTCCCGCGGATCCACCCAGCTTCCATAGGCTTCAATAGAAGCCCGCGGGAGACCCGCACGAAAATGGAGCATGGTCTAGATTTTTTCATGTTCCATTTTTAAAAAAATCACTTTTATTGACCATCCGCGGGTATTTATCTACCCGCGGGTGGTCAATGCATCCCTATGGGGTGCAGATCCGCGTTCGGGAGAAGAGTTAAAATCCGTTGCGGATTTTAATTCTTCTTTTGCCCGTAGACATGAGGCCTTAGAGTAGGATCCTGTCGTCAAGAACCCCAAGGGTCCTTCTTAGGGCTACTCCTTATTGTGTGCATTATAGTTGTGGCTGGCTGGGAGCAGTAGTGCACCAATTTTCTTTTTAAATATATATCTCTCTGCAGGGCATTACAGCTCTCCTTCTGCAGTGCATTAAGCAGAGTTGAGGGAAAGAGCTGCTTATATAGGGAACGTGTTTGAGTAGGATCCTGTCTTCAAGAACCCTAACCTTTTTTTAATATATATATATATATATATATATCTCTGCAGACCATTACAGCTCTCAGTCTGCAGTGCATTAGGCAGAGGTCACACCGCGAAACAGTACTCTAATATTTCCTGGGACAAAAAACTTTATTGATTCTTTTTTTTACATTGCTTTGAAGTCCCCCTGGGAGACTTTAATATGCTTTGATCGCTTCTGCAGTATGACGCAATGCTATAGCATTACGTCATACTGCTTTTTGACAGGCAGCCTATGAAGCCACCCCACGGGGATGGCTTCATAGGCAGTCTGTTAAGGCAGCCCTGGGGCCCCCGGCTGCCATGACACCTGCACGGCTCCCCGATCTCACAGCGGGGGGGGGGCGTGCGGGACGATTTAAATGCCGCTGTCAGAATTTCAGACAGCGGCATTTAAATGGTTAATAGCTGCGATCGGCCGCGCGGCCGCTCGCGGCTATTGCCCGCGGGTGTCAGCTGTTATAGACAGCAACCTCTCTTCATACATACCCCCGACGCTCCATGACGTACCTATATGTCATTGGTCGTTAAGGGATTAAAAACTGATATTCTATCACATGCAGATTTAAATATATAAGTTCTTGACTACTGCTAAAACCTCCATATTGTCACCATAACTAATACCTTTATCGAGACATCCAATAAATGTATTAATATTATTATTCTAATAATCTATTAAATTTCTAAATTTTTTCTAATCTATCATTTAGATCTATGGACAAATGGAGAGAAAGACTGAAAGAGAACAACAGAAATATCTGTATGGAAGTTAATTGTTTAAATATTTTGTTTGTATTGTGAAACTACATTATTGCACCCTCTCCGAGGGGAATTTTCTAGCTGATCAGCATGTAATAAAAGACTGCACAGACCCCTGGAGGTACTGTGGAATTGGCACAGGAGCATTCTGATGCCACAGTGCATCTACTTGCCAGGTCATATGAATCCTGGAAAAATTGTGGTAGCGCTTCAAACAGATGGGTCTCTAGTTTGGTGTCACCAAGATTCATAGCTTGATGGAATTATTACTGAATTAGGGTTCCCCAGGCAATATTATGATCCTCTCTTTGGTTTAGACCAGTGTGTCTCAACTCCGGTCCTCAGGGACCCAAATAGATCATGTTTTCAGGATATCCTATAGTAATAACACCTGTGGCAATGTCTAAGGTACTGATGATAATTACATCACCTGTGCAATACTGAGGAAATCCTGAAAACATGACCTGTGGGGGTCCCTGAGGACTGGAGTTGAGAAACACTAGTTTTGACTAGCAGGAATGACCAGACAGAATCCAGCAGGAATCAGATGAAGGCTTTAAGAAATCAAATATCAGGACTAGATCCTCAGGAAGAGCATCAGAACAGGGAAGAGCAGATGGTTTGGGTCCAAAACAGAAAACACTGGAGCATATAACATAGGATAAAATGGATGATCAATCCAAGTACAAAGGGAATGCAGGATTTACATAAGAACTAAAGGAGGAACAGGAATCAGAGTCCAGAGCAGGTTACCGTATTATTTGCTCTATAAGACGCACTTTTTTCCCTCCAAAGTAGAGAAAAAAAGTCAGCGCTTCCTATAGAGCAAACCTGTCGAAATTGTACCTAGATAGCAGCTGAAAAGGGTTGCAAATCCTCACAGAGCTGCAGTTAGGTCGCATACACAGAAGGAGAGCAGAGCAGCCCGCCAAACTGCAGATCGCTGGAGGCGGGGGAACAGCAGGGGGTTCAGTGATCAGCTGTTGTACGGGCGGGCGGCAGATGCTATGGAGCTGACAGTGTGATAACGATGGCATGTCCACTCCATAGAAGCCCATACAACAGCTGATTAGTGAGTGGGAAATACTGCCCCATCGCACCTCATCAATCAGTTGTAGGTATATAGGGCTCTCACATCTGCCAGCTACATAGTAGAAGCAGGGAGCAGGGAAGAAAGAGCTGCCTGTATGGTATATACATTGGTGCCTATCTGTGCACAAATGTATACCTTCACACCTCACCAAAAATTAGACAGGCTATGCAGGGCTTCTGGAAAGTTGGGTGACAACTAATGGAATCATCATTACATTGTCACTCAGCTCTTCCAGGATCCTGAATGCCAGCTGCAGAGCTATGCAAGCACTTATACCTCATACATCACTATAACTAGTCGAACATGGCAATCGGGGCTCCTGGAAAACTGGGTGACAAGTAAGAAGATCATCATTACATTTACACTCAGCTTTCCTGGATCCTAAATAGCAGGTTGACAAGTGGTATATACTTCATTTTGAGGCGGTACTACTATAATACCTCCCTGTGTGGTCTGAGTTCAAAATATTTTTTCCTATTTTCCTCCTCTAAAACCTAGGTGCTTCTTATCATCAGGTGCGTCTTATAAAGCGAAAAAATACGGTAACTGTTCAATGGCAGAATAAAACACAATCGCCCATATCAAAGACCATGTAAATGGCAGGGTTCATAACAGAAATATCAGCAAGTACACACAGGCTCGGTGGATTCTATTAAAGACACACCCAGCATTGTTTCCAAAAATGTCAAAATATTATCCCAATATCTGGGTCTTTGAACCATGTAACCCCTTTCCAGTTTAAATTTAATAATAGAGATGAGCGAGCGTACTCGTCCGAGCTTGATGCTCGTTCGAGTATTAGGGTACTCGAGATGCTCGTTACTCGAGACGAGCACCACGCGGTGTTCGAGTCACTTCCATTTTCTTCCCAGAAAAGTTTGCGCCGTTTTCTGGCCAATAGAAATGCAGGGAAGGCATTACAACTTCCTCCTGTGAAGTTCCAGCCCTATCCCACCCCCCTCCAGTGAGTGGCTGGGGAGATCAGGTGACACCCGAGTATCTAAACTGGGGCCGGCAGAGACATTAGGGAAAGTGCCATCCTGCTGTAGCTGCTATAGGGAGAGTGTTAGGCTGTTATCTTCGTCTTCAAGAACCCCAACGGTCCTTCTTAGGGCCACATCTGACCGTGTGCAGTACTGTTGAGGCTGCTTTTAGCAGTTTTGCACATTTTTTTTTTTGTATATTGGGCGTGCAGACCATAGCGTCCTCAGTATGCAGTCATTTTACTGAGTATAGGGGCAGTACTGGTGAGGCAGGGACAGTAGTACAGGGAAAGAGATATACTGGCTATATAGGCAGTGGGCTTTTTAAAAAAAAATTGGAAAAAAAAATCTTTGGGCTGCCTATGACCGTGTTCAGTTTACTGCGTGTCTGCTGGGGGTAGTAGTTGCTCACTATTACCCAGCTAGGTGTTACTGCAGCCTTGTACATAATTTTTTCTGGCTGCACTGTGCTTTCAATAACCACAGTCATCCTCCAACAGGGAAATCCATATACAGACTATATAGGCAGTGGGCTTTTTCCCAAAAATTGGAAAAAAAATACTATATTTGGGCTGCCTGTGACCGTCTTCAGTTTACTGCGTGTCTGCTGGGGGTAGTAGTCGCTCATTATTACCCAGCCAAGCCTGTGACCGTGTACAGTTTACTGCGTGTCTGCTGGGGGTAGTAGTCGCTCATTATTACCCAGCTAAGCGTTACAGCAGGCTTGCGCATAATTGTTTCGTGGCTCTGCTGTGTCCGTTACATGATCGCCGTCATCCCGCCAGAGGAAAAGCGTATACATATATACGCTGCATACGGTGTGTCTGTCTGGTTTTTCACCTCACCATTTTAAAAAATTGAAGCAAAATACTTAAGGCCTACCACTGGCCTTTGGCCACTTGACTGGTTCTGCCCTGTGAATTCCAATAGCTCAGTCATATGCACCTAGGTCTGACTACAGGCTTGCGCATAAATGTTTCCTGGCTCTGCTGTGTCCGTTACATGATCCCCCTATACTGTGCTCCCCCTATACTGCTGCTAGTGATATGTTACTGGGGCCTGTCTAGACTGCTACTATTACTGAAATGGAACTAATACTGTGCTCCCCCTATACTGCTGCTTTGGAATTGTTACCAGGGCCTGTCTTGACTGCTACTATCACTGAAATGGGCGGTTGGGCAGCATGTTACCCAGGAGAAGTGGTAGCGGAGTGTCATGCAGGCAGTGATTGTGCTTTGTTGGAGGTAGTGTGGTGCTTAGCTAAGGTATGCCTTCCTAATGAGGGTTTTTCAGAAGTAAAAATTGTTGGGGGGGGGGCCCACTCTTGCCGCTATTGTGGCTTAATAGTGGGACCTGGGAACTTGAGATGCAGCTCAACATGTAGCCCCTCGCCTGCCCTATCCGTTTCTGTGTCGTTCCCATCACTTTCTTGAATTTCCCAGATTTTCACAAATGAAAACATTAGCGGAGCATAGGTCCCATACAAAAATGCTGAGGTCGCCCATTGACTTCAATGGGGTTCGTTACTCAAAACGAACCCTGGAGCATCGCGGGAAGTTCGACTCGAGTAACGAGCACCTGAGCATTTTGGTGCTCGCTCATCTCTATTTAATATTAATCTCCAGGAGACAGAATACAATCTGTGCAGGATAAAAAATACAGCAACACAATTTCATAACTTTTTGTTTGTTTTTTTTTTTTTAACTCCGCTGTTCTACATGAAATTAATAGAGATTTGTGCATAACACCCCCTATATTTAGATTCAATTTAGTTTGAAACCAGATATTCATTAGTCTTCCATTTAATCAAGATTTCCTATATTTTCGCCATTAAGCTTTTGTCCGCTGACTAAAAGAATCCTTAAATTTGCTTCATTCTAGCACAGGATAGTTCGATACAGTAAAAATAATCCTGAACCCAAATTTGTTCTAGAAATTGTGAAACGTTTTACCCATCATTCATATAGAAATGAAAGATCTTAACAATCCCCCTTAAGACTCATAATTCATTATATATATTCAATCCAATTTTTATGCTTCCAAATAGGAATAAATTAAGTAAGTTTATGCGAATTAAAATATCATTTGTAGTCCTCCCATACTTTTAACATCATGTAAGGAGAATTTATGTGTTTATCAAAGAGAAGACGATCCCAGATCCCGTGCAGTAGTCTGAGCCCAGGAGAAATTCAAATCAAACCAGCTTTATGTGGTATCAAATAATTTCTACTTTATTCTGAGGTGGACAAAGTATATATATCCTAAATGACATCACAGTAAAGATTATACCTCCAAAAATGGATAGAATATATGATAGGTTAAGATAAAAAATGATTAACATAAGTTACACCTTCTAGGGTGTATCTATTACATACAATGAGACCACTATGAATTCAGGAGAAAGGAATGCATGTAATACTTTACAGACCTACCCCCTGTAGTGTATAGCTTCCTGTCTATAGATATGCATACATGGGGGGTCTAGTAGACTATCATCTTTCCTGAGAAGACATGGAGGCCTAAATAAGGGTTATATTTAACCCTTTCACTACTCATACCAGTATCATGCTCTACAATGCAATATAGAATAATTAACTGATACATTGATCTACAATTTTCTTAACATTCCCCACTTTAGATCAATACATCAACACAGTATAATAGTAAATACACATATATAATGACTCTACCACAGACCCCCTGGCTGAGGCCCGAAGCTTTATTACCAGAACGCCTGGGTTCACACTTCAAGACTAAGTATATAATTATTTCATATAAAAGCATTGCATTGATTATACACTACCGTTCAAAAGTTTGGGGTCACATTGAAATGTCCTTATTTTTGAAGGAAAAGCACTGTACTTTTCAATGAAGATAACTTTAAACTAGTCCTAACTTTAAACAAATGCACTCTATACATTGCTAATGTGGTAAATGACTATTCTAGCTGCAAATGCCGGGTTTTTTGTGCAATATCTACAAAGGTGAATAGAGGCCCATTTCCAGCAACTATCACTCCAGTCTTCTAATGGTACAATGTGTTTGCTCATTGGCTCAGAAGGCTAATTGATGATTAGAAAACCCTTGTGCAATCATGTTCACACATCTGAGAACAGTCTAGCTCGTTACAGAAGCTACAAAACTGACCTTCCTGTGAGCAGATTGAGTTTCTGGAGCATCACATTTGTGGGGTCAATTAAACGCTCAAAATGGCCAGAAAAAGAGAACTTTCATCTGAAACTCGACAGTCTATTCTTGTTCTTAGAAATGAAGGCTATTCCATGCGAGAAATTGCTAAGAAATTGAAGATTTCCTACAACGGTGTGTACTACTCCCTTCAGAGGACAGCACAAACAGGCTCTAACCAGAGTAGAAAAAGAAGTGGGAGGCCGCGTTGCACAACTAAGCAAGAAGATAAGCACATTAGAGTCTCTAGTTTGAGAAACAGACGCCTCACAGGTACCCAACTGGCATCTTCATTAAATAGTACCCGCAAAACACCAGTGTCAACATCTACAGTGAAGAGGCGGCTGCGGGATTTTGGGCTTCAGGGCAGAGTGGCAAAGAAAAAGCCATATCTGAGACTGGCCAATAAAAGAAAAAGATTAAGATGGGCAAAAGAACACAGACATTGGACAGAGGAAGACTGGAAAAAAGTGTTGTGGACGGATGAATCCAAGTTTGAGGTGTTTGGATCACAAAGAAGAACGTTTGTGAGACGCACAACAAATGAAAGGATGCTGGAAGAATGCCTGACGCCATCTGTTAAGCATGGTGGAGGTAATGTGATGGTCTGGGGTTGCTTTGGTGCTGGTAAGGTGGGAGATTTGTACAGGGTAAAAGGGATTCTGAATAAGGAAGGCTATCACTCCATTTTGCAAAGCCATGCCATACCCAGTGGACAGCGCTTGATTTCATCCTACAACAGGACAATGACCCTAAACACACCTCCAAATTGTGCAAGAACTACTTACAGCAGAAGCAGGCAGCTGGTATTCTATCGGTAATGGAGTGGCCAGCGCAGTCACCAGATCTGAACCCCATTGAGCTGTTGTGGGAGCAGCTTGACCGTATGGTACGCCAGAAGTGCCCATCCAACCAATCCAACTTGTGGGAGATGCTTCTAGAAGCGTGGGGTGCAATTTCACAAGCTTACCTCAACAAATTAACAGCTAGAATGTCAAAGGTGTGCAATGCTGTAATTGCTGCAAAAGGAGGATTCTCTGACGAAAGCAAAGTTTGATGTAAAAACAATGTTATTTCAAATACAAATCATTATTTCTAACCTTGTCAATGTCTTGGCTCTATTTTCTATTCATTTCACAACGCATGGTGGTGAATAAGTGTGACTTTTCATGGAAAACACAAAATTGTTTGGGTGACCCCAAACTTTTGAACGGTAGTGTATATATATATATATATGTCATTCCACCAATTGTACCCACAATTAGGCCCGCCTCCAAGAGAAGCTTGGCCTTGATTTATTATGAGATTGATGCTCCTTTCTTCATATATAAATGATTGTCCATCATGATATAAAATCTTACTTATCAAAGTGTCCATCAGTTATTAGAGCGATCCTCCGGTACAATCAGGACACACTGGAATCAAAATGTCACACTTCAAAATCATCAAAGTAAAATGGCGCTTTCTTCATAGAACTTTTAACCATCACTTGTCATAAAAGGTGGTCACCTGACCCAGTAAATCATCCTGTTCTTCGTCATCTTGTATATTTTGGAACATAGTTTTGGTGATGGAAGTGTTAATAAGGTTTTGTAACAGTCCTCGGATACATGGAATACAACAACAACCACAGAGTATTAGAATGGAGGCAAATACTGACATAGAGACTAATGTGGAGTATACGACTTGTGACCAGTGTCCGAACAAGTTTTCCAACCAGTCTGTGAATGGATGGTCTATACCAGAGTTCTCAGCTAGTTCATTTGATAATGCATTTAACCCTTCCAGTGCTCGAGTAACACTACCATCAGGTGCTGTGTTATTAGGAATGAAAGTACAACAATATCCTCCAATCATTTTACAAACTCCTCCTTTTTCTGCTAGTAACATATCAAGAGCCATTCTATTTTGCCATGCAATGAGTGAGGTAGGTCCTAGTTGTTCCGCTAGGCCCTTGATTGCATCTCTTGTATAATTAACAAATCTCTGTTGGTTATAGTATGTGTAATTAATCCGGTCTACATCTTTATTCACTGTTACCCACCATGCAAGAAGAGACTGAAACCCCCTGCAGCCATCCTATTTCTCGTCCCATACTCGTCCGGTACCCCCCTTGGGACCCCGATGGGTCAGAGGAACCTTTGGGAGAGGTGTTCCTAGTTCTCCAGACACGGCCCTTGCTGTTGCCCTCGGAGGTCATGAGGTATATAGGCATTATCAGTTGTACCAAGCACAATCCCGTTAGGGGCCGTACCTGGCACCTGTTCTAGGCCCGGTCACCACACAACCATCACACGTCTGTGCGTGCTCTCTGTAGCTCAGGCCATATCCCAGAGACAGCGTGCCCTTACGGTTCTCCTCTCCGCACAGCATCCCTCAGGCAGTCTCCCGTAGTCTGCCTTGGTCCCATTACCAGGTAGCGCGAAGCAAGTATAACCCCAGGATCAGAGGCAACAGCAGGTATTTGGTCCCAGCTCACAGGTGGAAACAGCAAACTCAATGTATAGCATGGATCACTTATCTGTGGGGGGTAGGTACAGTGAAGAAGCTTAATCACACATTTTACGTTCATCACAGCGTGAGGACTTGTCATTAACTTTTATCTATAGTGGGGTCAAGTCTTCCTACCTCATATAATTATTAACATTCTCTTTACACAATATTTACTGCATAACATTAAGATTTACACAACTACTACTACTACAATCATCTGCAGTCGCTTGATCCTCCAACGTTAACACCCCCCCTCAGGAATTTCTCTTATTAGGGAGAGGTGATGGAGTAAGATAAACAGAGCTTTAGCTGTGTCTGGACTCCTACAGATAACTGCAGCATCCTTGTGCTATCCTCCCCTTAATAGGGACACTCAGCTCTCACATTATCAACAACTTCATTATTATTATATCTTACATGACATTATCACATTGAAAACACTATTTAACAATCAAAATCACTGCAAACCAATTACAGAACGGACATGTACACAAATAACAGCAAGAATGGACGTTCCCTATTCACACAGGTTTATACTAAACTTCATTCCTGATCATCTTCATTACAGGTCTACTCATATCAAGCAAGCAGAGCATGGCTAGAGTCAGTCACACTCCCCCCCCTCCCTTTTTCTCACTGAACTCTAAAGCTAAAAGGTGGGGGTGAGGGTGAAAGAAGCATTCCCATGTAACAGAGGATGTAACCATTTGTGAGCTGACCCCAGCACACAGAGCAGCACTCAGGCCATTGTCATCTTCATCTAATACTGCTGTAAACCTTCATTCCTTCACTGTGTGATCCCAGGACTGTCTGCATCATGTAATCATCCCTTCTGTCCGGCTGCCTACTATCCCTGGTCCTTGTCAGCAACACTGTCACCCATAGCAACCTGTCACCTCACTACCGTCACCCATAGCAACCTGTCCCCTCACTACCGTCACCCATAGCAACCTGTCCCCTCACTACCGTCACCCATAGCAACCTGTCCCCTCTGACACTTATCTGAAGGAGACCTTACATATTCCTCTGCTACGACTAAATATCCCGCAGTATCATACTGACCCCATCTTATAGCGCACACCTCAGGTAGACAACATATCATCAACACACAGAGGACAGTGATGGAGGCTGCTGACTATTCCTATGCAGTTCAGAGAAGGCACTAATCACTGGTGTTGTGTACTACAAGTGCAAGCATTGGGATGCCAGGTAGAAGGTACAGCTATGGGATGTAAGGAGCCAAGATGGCGTCTGGGCGGCGGCCGAAGGTATTACAGCAGGTACTAAAATGGCCGCAGGCCATGACTAGCACTAAGATGGCCGCCAGGGACCTGGCCTGACTAGGAGTACGATCAAGCCAGGCAAGCATCTAGCCACGCCTTACCCCTTCGTGCGCAATGCCAACAAGTCCCTCATCTGACACACATCTATAATAATCTTTGTGTATAGCGCCAACATATCCCGCAGCGCTTACATAGACAGGGGGATACAGAAAGACAAAAGGACAAACATTACAGAACCACGGTTACAGAGTAATCAGCTGATGGAAACAATAGGGGTGCGGGTCCTGCTCCAACGAGCTTACATACTACAAGTAATGGGGGGATACAGAAGGTAAAGGGGCTGGAGATGTGCACAGTATGGCGAGGTGGAGATGTGAGAGATGCTATACACATAGACAATGGTCAGACATTTAGCCGTGTGACGGCAGAAACTGTGTGACTGCAGGAGCGGTTCATGATGGCTAGCAGGGATTGCAGTCAGTAGGTCAGGGAGCAGATCTACCAGTATGGCGCTCGTCACGCCTTCTATAAAAGTTACACTCAGAGCTCTCCCAGCATCCCCCATGTGTAGGACGGCGCCCCCTCCTGGTCTTATACTCCCTTCTGCATTGTTTAGCACAAATAATACAAGACAAAAATTTTTTTTAGAGTAGTTTGTAAACCCCTAGGCTGTGAACACTGTCCATATGAGTGCCACCATCCCCCCTGTTGAGACATGACACAGGCCGTGGCTCAAAACTGCTGCACATCTGAAGAACAATTTAGGTAAGATAGCTTTTTTTTTTTTTTTTTTTTTTAACGGAGATGTACAGCCCATCTACAAAGAGTGTATTCAGCATCTACAAGAGATACCTCCTGCAGATCTGGTCTGAGTAACACCTCATGTGCCATCTCTCCTAGACAGTTGTATGGGGGACCGTCTGAAGAAATAGGCAGTAAGGTAAATGGATGGAGCGTAGTACATCCCGAGGTTGTCAGGTGTGGCTGTGAGCAGTAGTGTCCTGCAGGGGGATGTCTAGAAGGACTAAGATATAGAGTATAACTAACTGCGTGCGGTACTCAGTGTGTGGGGGGACAGCACTATAGTGGCAGAAGGTCTGACTACCACTTGTACACAGGCTGGGAGCGCTCGGCCACTGGATCTAGTCTGCTTCCCACTGTGTTCCTGAGTTAACACAGAGGTGATATATCCTTCTCCTGAGTCAACAGTTAGCACAAAGGGCTTGCTCTAGTTCAGCAGCCCCCCAGACTGGTGTGCCCACCAGAGTCTGTTTTAACCTGACAAAGGCTTCCTCAGAGGCCCATCTCACTGGATCCTGCCGGCTGCAGCCAGAGCGTCATCATAGATGATTCTGGTAAGAAGCGCTGTCAGAGATGCAGAATTTGAGATCCAGGAGCTGTAGAAGTTTGTCTGTTACGATCGTGTGGGCAGGCAAAGCACGGAACCCACATGATCATGACCAAAGGGGACGCACACGGGTATCACCAGGGTCACACGGGACTCACACCGGTTTCAGGCAACTGACCCTGTGCTACAAGGGAGGATGACAGTGGCCCTACCTAAGCGGGGACATTGCCCTAATAAGGGCAGCCCAGCGGTCTTCGGATCTGGGCCCTAGCTGATCCTAGGAGCCACACACCAGAACAGGATGCATTCACATGCCACATGACAGACCCAGAATACACTGCATACAACATACAACCACTAGTAACAGATTGGAAGCTGAATATAAATACCAGGTATTAGTTGACATGTTGTACAAGATGTTAAAAGCTAGCAGGCCACTTCACGGCTCCTGGTTATACTGCTAGTCCCTACACTAACCAGGAGTCTAGCAGAACCAGACAGCATTCACACAGAACGCTGCAACAGGACAGGACACAGATAGCAGGACACACAGCAAACTAACACAAAACTGACAGAATATAAACGTACAAACGGACATGAACCTGATCACACTGCAACCCTCACCAGACAAGCATTCATGACTGCTTGCCTGAGGGGCCATGCAGTGACTGACCAGGGGATTGGCTAGCAGACAGTACCACACCCAGCCAGCTCAATCATTAACCCTGTGAGTGCTGTGCTGCTGGAAACACAATAGAACAACAAATCCCAGCAGCACACGTAACATTGTCATTCCCACCTCTGCTTCTTCCTCTGTCTCTACTTTCACATCCTCTCGCTGTCCAATGACCTCTCTGACTTTCTTGAACCATCATATCACATTCTTCTCATATAAAAAACCTCACTTTCTCACCCTTTTCTTTGTAACACTTTTCTGCATGTTTTGCATATTGCAAAACATCCTGCAAGATCTTATCCTCAGGGTAACCATGTATCTCACTATATAACCTCCTATTCCCTTCTGATTATACTATGGAAGGGGTCCACCATCTCCTCCCCTCCCATTCTAATTTCCTTCTACAGAACTCCAATCTGGCCATAGAATTCTTCTATTTGCTCTCTCTATTTTTCATTCAATTGGAACTCCTCATTAACCCTTTGAATTGTTCATCAAACTGTCGGGCATCTATTTTTATACGGGCGTGACAGTTTGGGGCTTCTTTTAACCAGACTTCAGCAGCGGATAATCCGTATTTCTGCTGATCTTTTAGCTGATTTTGTCCGTATTTTATCACATAATTCTTTACAACTAGGACTTTTAATTTATTTATTTATTCCACTCATCTCAATCACTCACACATTCGCTTCATGCAATATAAGACAGCAATACAAATAGTACATTATGTTAGTAGGCGGCCGCCCTCTTCATATTCTTAGTTACTCTATAACACAATATCAAAGAGAAAGTAATAGAAAGATAAGGAGTAAAGTTCCTGGACACCCCTGTGTCCCATGACGTCATCTAACCACTTTTTACGTGTCGCACGGAGTTAATTCTTTCCTGTAGCCTTCTCACAATGGCTATGGTCTCACATAGACTACTGCTATTGCCCCTTTGGCAACCCATTCATCTATACTTCTCATTTACCTTACACATTTCACATAGACTACTGCTATTGTCCCTTCGTCTATGATTGCCTCTCATTTACAATACACATTGTAAATTCTACTAACACTAAAGTATACAGAAGAAGAAGAAGAGAGAAGAGAAGTTTAACCATTGTTATACTTACTACACGTTATCTGGGAGGCTTCCAAATTCTCCGGCTAGTTCGGAAAAACGTCACTGTTTCAGACAGGATGCCCGACTGGCCTCTAATTACGTCTAAGCAAGACGGAGGTCTTTTAATGATCGGAGAGTACTTCAGACCCACCTTTTCACAGCCAGGCTGTCCTCTCCCTCTGCAGTGAGTGATTCCGGCTCGAAGGACCAAAAATGTAAGGAGAATTTATGTGTTTATCAAAGAGAAGACGATCCCAGATCCCGTGCAGAAGTCTGAGCCCAGGAGAAATTCAAATCAAACCAGCTTTATGTGATATCAAATAATTTCTACTTTATTCTGAGGTGGACAAAGTATATATATCCTAAATGACATCACAGTAAAGATTATACCTCCAAAAATGGATAGAATATATGATAGGTTAAGATAAAAAATGATTAACATAAGTTACACCTTCTAGGGTGTATCTATTACATACAATGAGACCACTATGAATTCAGGAGAAAGGAATGCATGTAATACTTTACAGACCTACCCCCTGTAGTGTATAGCTTCCTGTCTATAGATATGCATACATGGGGGGTCTAGTAGACTATCATCTTTCCTGAGAAGACATGGAGGCCTAAATAAGGGTTATATTTAACCCTTTCACTACTCATACCAGTATCATGCTCTACAATGCAATATAGAATAATTAACTGATACATTGATCTACAATTTTCTTAACAATCATTATACGTGTAGGGTACAATAGAGAAGGATCAATGCTCCCATATCCTGCTTCAGCGCTCATTGCATTTTCCTTTTACACGGGTTGAGAATCTGCTTATTGGGATGAATGATCGTGCGCACCCCCGAAGGTAAACTGTCCATCTCCCTGTTCACACAGAGATGTACCGCCAATAAAGCTAGTTGAAACTGGAAATCAGCTAATGAACAATCATTTGCCTGTTCATCAGCTGATCATTGGTCCTTTGCATGACCCAATTGTTCAGTGGAAGATTTGGGCCCAATGATTGGCCCCATTAAAAAGACCTTAATTCTCCACCAGGTTCTTACCTCTACTTTTAATTTCTACAAAAAGAATAAGATATTCAAAGCGCTAACCTAGTATGTTAGGCTGAAAAAAAGACACACACCCATTTAATTCAGCCGACTACACCCCACCCCCTTCCCCAATGTTGATCCAGAGGAAGGCAAAAAAAAAAAAATCAAAAGAGGCTAACTTCACAGCTCCATATCGTGCTTCCCCACCACGGGAATTCCCCACAGATGCGAGGCGTTTTAATGTCAAAGTGGCCTCGCATCACTTCAGAGATGTAGTGGCAGAGGAGTGCGGAGTTTCAAGGAAGAGACCTTGCATCACGTGCACTTAGCATGTGGTACGATGCAAGAACACGTAGAAAGATAGAGCATGCCGCAATTTGTTTACTGCCTTGCATTGCGGTGCCATGGAGGAAAAAATTGCTAATGTGTATAACCCCATTCAAAAGAATGGGGTTGATATTTGTCGATTTTCTCTCCTGTGTGAAGCTGGCCTAAAAGACATGAAAGCCCACCATGAGTTTGCCAAAAGCATCTAAAAGACTCTCAGACTGTGAGAAACCAGATTCTCTGGTCTAATGAAACCAATATTGAACTTTTTGGCCTTAGTTCTGAGTGTTATGTCTGCAGTAAGCCAGGTGCCGCTCATCACCTGCCCAATACCATACCTAAAGTGAAGCATGGTGGTGGCAGCATCATGCTGTGAGGGTTTTTTTCAACAACTTGGATTGGGAGACTGATATGGGTTGATAGAAAGCTGAATAGAACAAAGTACCAGATATTCCTAATGTAAACCTGACCCAGACCACAAGGGACCTCAGACTGGGCAGAACGTTCACCTTCCAATCAAACAATGACATAAACACACAGCCAAGGCAGCACATGAGTGACTTAGGGACAACTCTGTGAATGTCCTTGAGTGGCTCAGCCAGAGCCTTGACTTTAACCCAATAGAACATCTGTCCACAGATGGCCCCCATCCAACCCGACAGAGCTTGAGAGGATCTACAAAGAAGAATGGCAGAAAATCCCCAATTCCAAGTGTGCAAACCTTATGGCATCATACCCAAGAAGACTGGAGGCTGTAATCACTGCCAAACGGTGCTTCAACTGAGTACAGCGTGTGAAAACTTGTAGATATGATACCACGTAACAAGATTACATGGTTTCTCTTGCTGGGAACAATCACATTTGACTCTACTGGCTAACACGGTACTAAACCTTTGTTTTCATTATACTTATGTCAATGCATAATGTTAGTTTTTTCATTTTAAAAAAATGACAAAGATTTCTAACATCTTGTTTTTACTTTGTTATTATGGTGGGGTACTGAATGCAGAATGATGGTGGGAATTTTTCAATTTGCACAAGGCCACAACATAGCAAAACATAGCAAAATTTAAAAAAGTGAAAGTGTCTGAAGAATTTCCAAATGCATCGTAAATACAAGTAATTGTTTCTGAAATTAAGCCTCCAAAGCAGCCAACAATTTCTCCAACAGGAAATCAACATATTTTTAATAATTGTACAGGAATACCATCGGAGCCCTGAGCCCTACCGACCGACATTATCTGCAAGGCCTCTCGCAGACAGCAAGATAGGGGCCTCCAATAAATCTGTATGCTCTATAGTGAGCTTTGGAGATACCACCCGTCAAGATATACTCTAACTCTTCACTACAACACCCAACTTCCAAAGTGTATATATCCGTAAAGTAGTAGTAGTAGATTTAATCTGACCCCCCTGATCAATGATTGAAATTATACTGCCCGAGGCCCTCTGGGATTTAATAACCATAGCTAATAATTTGCCTGCTCTCTGCTCCTTCTTTTACTAAGAAAAGTCCCTCATATGTGTTTTTTTTTCTGTTCACTTCCGTCCCAGTTATCTAATGATGGACTATGCGGGTAGAGCTTCTCGCCTGTGCAATAACTTTCCTTTGTTCACTTCTATGATCAGTAATCCTTTTGAACAAAAAGAGCTTTGGCATCCCATATAATTTTCTCGAGGGATGAGCCATAATTATCTGAAAAAAACTAGAATATCGGAGGTTAAATCACGTTTTAACAACTGCAACCAGTAGGGGATAATCCTACAGCGCTTTCCTTGATATCCCTATCTTTTTCCAGTTACCAATTAGGGAAGCATGATCTGAAATTCCTCTAAGACCAGATTCACATGACCGTATTCGTGCGTGCAAAATTTGCACGCGTAATACACAGTGATTGGAACTTATTTGTTTCAATGGATTTGTTCACATGCGCGTATTTTGTGTGCGCAATTCCGTCATGAAAAAAATATGCAATATGTACTATTTTTTTGCACATTTGTGCAGGGAAATAGAACATATGAAACTAATTTAGGCTAATTGGCCATTTAAATGTATTGGACCGTGGCTGAAGGTTTTTTTGTGCAAACAACAGTCAAAAACGCAATTGCGTGCACAAATACGCATACGATCATGTGAATCTGGCATACGGCTATTTTTTACCCTTTTTAACAATATCCAAAATCAAGGAATTCCCAAGTGCAAAATGAATACATGACATTGGTTTTATGTCTCTTATTACTACGTGTACAGTCCCTTTATCTCCACTTTTTATCCTCCACAAATCGAACCACACAAGTTCTTTAGCCAGTTTATACAGTGTAATTACCTTGAGGTAACCTATCCAAATTTATCTCCATAACCCTATTAATATCACCAATCAGTAATATACGATAGTTCTCACATTTCATCAAATATTTATTAATCTCTATTTAGGAATCTGGGAAAAAGGAGGGGATATAAAGCACCTGTACTACCACCGTAATTATATGTAATATAACGTACTGACCTTTGAAGTCTTTAATTTCTTCTAAAAGGCAATAAGTAATATGTCTATGGATTCAAATACGCCCCCCCCCCCACACTCCCCCTGAAGTATAATGAATAAATACTTTGAAAATAATCCTGTAACCAATTCTTCTTCAGCTGCCTTGCAGAATCTATTGTTACATGTGTCTCCTGAAGGCATTATAGCTCAACCATAACACTTCAAAGCATTAGAAATTGCTAATCTTTTTATTCTATCTGCGAGGCCCCTGACATTCTACGATACAATCGTAATACTCATTTGGGCTCATAATATATCTTATCAACAGTAGAAGGGAGTGCGATGGGGAGCAGAGAGGGAGAGAAAGAGGCAGCAGAGAAAGAAATGAAAGAAACAAAACACTCCACAAGTTAAAACGAAAGCCCACAACCATTGCTTGCCTTGTGCTCCCCCATCATGACACCTTCTCCTCCACCATTAGGGCATAAAACAAATATAAAAGCAAAAAAACCCTAAGCAATATTTAATCAACAACAATATCTCGATGGCCGCATACAGCCTACATGCAACCTAATTCCGTAGTTCAGCCAAGATGATGCTTCAGCAGCACTATCGATAAAAGTAGAAGTTTGTTAGCGGACTCTAATGCACCTTTTACTTGGGAAAAGAATCTCACTATTCTCGTTTGCCCGCGCGAACAACCTAGTGATGTCATCACCAACTTGTTCGCGCTCGGGCAGCCTATTTAGACTGCACGATTCTTCTTGAGAATCATGCAGTTTTCATGCACTAAATGTTCAGTGTTTCAAATTTCTATGCGAAGCACTGGGCGATCAGTGTTTAAACTGCCTGAGCCAGCGCTGATTTTTATGCCGGCTGAAACTGAAAGACAATTCAGAAGCACACGATTCTCGCTCGCCATTAAGTTGTTGACTCGCGTTTAAACTAAACTATTGTTCAGTTTTTCTTGTAAAAGCTGCTTAGAGGAGTTTGGTCATTAAAAAAAAAAAATCCTTATACTTCCCTATTCCTCCCCAGACAAACTCCTTACTAAATCTTCTCCTCGCTGATCTTCTTCAGTCCCCTGGGTCACCTCACCTCCAGCCGTCCAGATCCTCTTCTTCTGGTTATGGAGCGTTCATTCTGTGCATTCCTCTTCCTGCAGGTCAGTGTACCCAGTCACTAGTGACATAACATTCACTGCCTAGGAAGGAATCCCGATCTATCACCAAGACTGCGCATGCGTGCTGTCTCAACATGAGAGTTCATATATACTATTGCAGCGAGACCCCGTGCAATCACGTCACTAGTGATTGGGTACACAGTGGAGTAGGAAGTGGGTTGTGGCAGGTGCGGCCCGCCCTGGGTGCCATCACTGAGGGGGATGCCAAAAAAAATTTCCACACTGTTTGACCTTGCTATGTCACTGTCTGGATGAGCTGAAGTTCCCTACAAGCTGCAGATGCTGATGGATGGACAGAGCTGGGTTCACCTCCTCTGACAGCCTCTGTAGCTCTTTAGCCAGTTTCTATGTCACCTATCCACACGAGGTGCAGCTAGGACCTTCCATGAGATCACAGTGACAGGATCAAGGTCCTACAAGAGGCTCTGATGAAGTGGCAGCCAGTGGTGCAGTCGTTGTGAAGTGCTGTATACTGACTGCTAGCGGTAGGTGGAGCTCCGTGCCGCTTGTTACATGTGAGTGTATGTGTGACTATGTAAATGTGAGACTGTACATGTGAGTGTATGTGTGACTATGTAAATGTGAGACTGTACATGTAAGTGTATGTGTGTGACTGTGTGTGACTGTACATGAGCATGTGTGACCGACTGTATGTGTGTGACTGTACATCTGACTGTTTTTGTATCTATGTCTAACTATCTATGTATTTGTCAATGTATCTACCTATGTATCTGTCTGTTTGTCTATGCATCTATTTATCTGTCTATGCATCTATCTGTCTATCTATGTCTATCTCTTTGCCTATGTATCTATTTATGTCTGTCTGTCTATGTATGTCTACTAGAGATGAGCGAACGCGTTCGTCCGAGCTTGATATTCGTGCGAATATTAGGGTGTTCGGGATGTTCGTTATTCGTAACGAACACCATGCGGTGTTCTGGTTACTTTCACTTCCTTCCCTGAGACGTTAGCGCGCTTTTCTGGCCAATTGAAAGACAGGGAAGGCATTACAACTTCCCCCTGCAACGTTTAAGCCCTATACCACCCCCCTGCTGTGAGTGGCTGGCGAGATCAGGTGTTCGCCTAATATAAAAGTCGGCCCCTCCCGCGGCTCGCCTCAGATGCGGTGTGAGTTAGATGAGGGACAGTGCTGTTTATACCGGAGCTGCTGTAGGGAAAGAATTGGTAGTTAGTGTAGGCTTCAAGACCCCCCAAAGGTCCTTATTAGGGCCACTGATAGCTGTGTGTTGGCTGCTGTTAGCAGTGGGATTTTTTTTTTCTCAAAATCGCCTCTGCAGACCGTTGCACCTGGCATTAGGGACAGAAGTGCTGCATAGGCAGGGAGAGTGTTAGGAGTGAGTGTAGCCTTCAAGAACCTCAACGGTCCTTTCTAGGGCCATATTTATCCGTGTGCAGTACTGTCCAGGCTGCTGTTAGCTGTGCTGCATTTTTTTTGGGCTTCTCAAAATCGCCTCTGCAGAGCATTCCACCCTCCATTGATACTGCAGGGAAAGAATTGTATAGGCAGGGCCACAACACAGTTATTATTCATAGAATATACGCAGTGCTGCCTTTTGGTGGGAAAAAACTGAAAACAAATCTATTTGTCCAGCCTCTGTCCGTCCTTACGGGCGGTGGAGACGTGTGAGCTGCGTGAAGAACAGTGCTAAATCATACGCACCCAGCTACGCTTTACTGCTGGCTTCGCCATTTGCTTTCCTTAATTGGGAAAAAAAATACCTGCTCTGCCAGAGTTATAATAACTCTGCTACCCTCACGTTCTGTGACACATAAGCAGGGACACAGCACAGTTATTACACTTCTCATGTTCATAGAATATACGCAGTGCTGCCTTTTGGTGGGAAAAAACTGAAAACAAATCTATTTGTCCAGCCTCTGTCCGTCCTTACGGGCGGTGGAGACGTGTGAGCTGCGTGAAGAACAGTGCTAAATCATACGCACCCAGCTACGCTTTACTGCTGGCTTCGCCATTTGCTTTCCTTAATTGGGAAAAAAAATACCTGCTCTGCCAGAGTTATAATAACTCTGCTACCCTCACGTTCTGTGACACATAAGCAGGGACACAGCACAGTTATTACACTTCTCATGTTCATAGAATATACGCAGTGCTGCCTTTTGGTGGGAAAAAACTGAAAACAAATCTATTTGTCCAGCCTCTGTCCGTCCTTACGGGCGGTGGAGACGTGTGAGCTGCGTGAAGAACAGTGCTAAATCATACGCACCCAGCTACGCTTTACTGCTGGCTTCGCCATTTGCTTTCCTTAATTGGGAAAAAAAATACCTGCTCTGCCAGAGTTATAATAACTCTGCTACCCTCACGTTCTGTGACACATAAGCAGGGACACAGCACAGTTATTAAACTTCTCATGTTCATAGAATATACGCAGTGCTGCCTTTTGGTGGGAAAAAACTGAAAACAAATCTATTTGTCCAGCCTCTGTCCGTCCTTACGGGCGGTGGAGACGTGTGAGCTGCGTGAAGAACAGTGCTAAATCATACGCACCCAGCTACGCTTTACTGCTGGCTTCGCCATTTGCTTTCCTTAATTGGGAAAAAAAATACCTGCTCTGCCAGAGTTATAATAACTCTGCTACCCTCACGTTCTGTGACACATAAGCAGGGACACAGCACAGTTATTACACTTCTCATGTTCATAGAATATACGCAGTGCTGCCTTTTGGTGGGAAAAAACTGAAAACAAATCTATTTGTCCAGCCTCTGTCCGTCCTTACGGGCGGTGGAGACGTGTGAGCTGCGTGAAGAACAGTGCTAAATCATACGCACCCAGCTACGCTTTACTGCTGGCTTCGCCATTTGCTTTCCTTAATTGGGAAAAAAAATACCTGCTCTGCCAGAGTTATAATAACTCTGCTACCCTCACGTTCTGTGACACATAAGCAGGGACACAGCACAGTTATTAAACTTCTCATGTTCATAGAATATACGCAGTGCTGCCTTTTGGTGGGAAAAAACTGAAAACAAATCTATTTGTCCAGCCTCTGTCCGTCCTTACGGGCGGTGGAGACGTGTGAGCTGCGTGAAGAACAGTGCTAAATCATACGCACCCAGCTACGCTTTACTGCTGGCTTCGCCATTTGCTTTCCTTAATTGGGAAAAAAAATACCTGCTCTGCCAGAGTTATAATAACTCTGCTACCCTCACGTTCTGTGACACATAAGCAGGGACACAGCACAGTTATTACACTTCTCATGTTCATAGAATATACGCAGTGCTGCCTTTTGGTGGGAAAAAACTGAAAACAAATCTATTTGTCCAGCCTCTGTCCGTCCTTACGGGCGGTGGAGACGTGTGAGCTGCGTGAAGAACAGTGCTAAATCATACGCACCCAGCTACGCTTTACTGCTGGCTTCGCCATTTGCTTTCCTTAATTGGGAAAAAAAATACCTGCTCTGCCAGAGTTATAATAACTCTGCTACCCTCACGTTCTGTGACACATAAGCAGGGACACAGCACAGTTATTAAACTTAGATAATTCATTCACTAGAGGCAGTGGGGCCTTTCGTTTTCCAAAAAGGGCAAAAATTATATTTGGCCTGCAGTCTTGCGCCAATTTATTTCCTGCCTGTGAAATCAAATCACTGGTAATACAGCATGCTGAGGGGTAGGGGTAGGCCTAGAGGACGTGGACGCGGCCGAGGACGCGGAGGGCCAAGTCAGGGTGTGGGCACAGGCCAAGCTCCTGATCCAGGTGTGTCGCAGCCGACTGCTGCGCGATTAGGAGAGAGGCACGTTTCTGGCGTCCCCACATTCATCGCCCAATTAATGGGTCCACGCGGGAGACGGTTATTAGAAAATGAGCAGTGTGAGCAGGTCCTGTCCTGGATGGCAGAAAGTGCTTCGAGCAACCTATCGTCTACCCGCAGTTCTGCGCCGTCCACTGCTGCCAATCCGAATCCTCTGTCTGCTGCTCCTCCTTCCTCCCAGCCTCCTCACTCCACTACAATAACACCTGCTCAGGAGCGGGAGCACTCCCAGGAACTGTTCTCGGGCCCCTGCTTAGATTGGGCAGCAGCGGTTCCTCTCCCACCAGAGGAGTTTATCGTCACTGATGCCCAACCATTCGAAAGTTCCCGGGGTCCGGGGGAAGAGGCTGGGGACTTCCGCCAACTGTCTCAACAACTTTCTGTGGGTGAGGAGGACGATGACGATCAGACACAGTTGTCTTGCAGTGAGGTAGTAGTAAGGGCAGTAAGTCCCAGGGAGCAGCGCACAGAGGATTCGGAGGAAGAGCAGCAGGACGATGAGGTGACTGACCCCACCTGGTGTGCAACGCTTACTCAGGAGGACAGGTCTTCAGAGGGGGAGTCAAGGGCATCAGCAGGGCAGGTTGCAAGAGGCAGTGCAGTGGCCAGGGGTAGAGGCAGGGCCAGACCGAATAATCCACCAAGTGTTTCCCAAAGCGCCCCCTCGCGCCATGCCACCCTGCGGAGGCCGAGGTGCTCTAAGGTCTGGCAGTTTTTCACAGAGACGCCTGACGACCGACGAACAGTGGTGTGCAACCTTTGTCGCGCAAAGCTCAGCCGGGGAGCCAACACCAACAGCCTCACCACCACCACCATGCGCAGACATATGATGGCCAAGCACCCCGCAAGGTGGGACAAAGGCCGTTCACCGCCTCCGGTTTGCACCCCTGCCTCTCCCCCTGTGCCCCAACCTGCCACTGAGATGCAACCCCCCTCTCAGGACACAGGCACTACCGCCTCATGGCCTGCACCCACACCCTCATCTCCGCTGTCCTCGGCCCCATCCAGCAGTGTAGTTCAGCGCACCGTTCAGCCGTCGCTTGCGCAAGTGTTCGAGCGCAAGCGCAAGTACGCCGCCACGCACCCGCACGCTCAAACGTTAACCGTCCGCATCGCAAAATTCATCAGCCTTGAGATGCTGCCGTATAGGGTTGTGGAAACGGAGTCCTTCAAAAGTATCATGGAGGCGGCGGCCCCGCGCTACTCAGTTCCCAGTCGCCACTACTTTTCCCGATGTGCCGTCCCAGCCCTGCACGACCACGTCTCCCGCAACATTGTGCGCGCCCTCACCAACGCGGTTACTGCCACGGTCCACTTAACTACGGACACGTGGACAAGCACAGGCGGGCAGGGCCACTACATCTCCCTGACGGCACATTGGGTGAATTTAGTGGAGGCTGGGACAGAGTCAGAGCCTGGGACCGCTCACGTCCTACCCACCCCCAGAATTGCGGGCCCCAGCTCAGTGCTGGTATCTGCGGAGGTGTATGCTTCCTCCACTAAAGCACCCTCCTCCTCCTCCTCCTCCTCTGTCTCACAATCAAGATGTGTTAGCAGCAGCATGTCGCCAGCAGTCGGTGTCGCGCGGTGTGGCAGCACAGCGGTGGGCAAGCGTCAGCAGGCCGTGCTGAAACTACTCAGCTTAGGCGATAAGAGGCACACGGCCCACGAACTGCTGCAGGGTCTGACACAGCAGACCGACCGCTGGCTTGCGCCTCTGAGCCTCCAACCGGGCATGGTCGTGTGTGACAACGGCCGTAACCTGGTGGCGGCTCTGCAGCTCGGCAGCCTCACGCACGTGCCATGCCTGGCCCACGTCTTTAATTTGGTGGTTCAGCGCTTTCTGAAAAGCTACCCACGCTTGTCAGACCTGCTCGTAAAGGCGCGCCGGCTCTGCGCACATTTCCGCAAGTCCCACACGGACGCTGCCACCCTGCGCACCCTGCAACATCACTTTAAGCTGCCAGTGCACCGACTGCTGTGCGACGTGCCCACACGGTGGAACTCTACGCTCCACATGTTGGCCAGGCTCTATGAACAACGGAGAGCTATAGTCGAATACCAACTCCAACATGGGCGGCGCAGTGGGAGTCAGCCTCCTCAATTCCTTTCAGAAGAGTGGGCCTGGTTGGCAGACATCTGCCATGTCCTTGGTAATTTTGAGGAGTCTACCCAGGTGGTGAGCGGCGATGCTACAATCATTAGCGTCACCATTCCTCTGCTATGCATCTTGAGAAATTCCCTGCAAACCATAAAGGCAGCTGCTTTGCGCTCGGAAACGGGGGCGGGGGAAGACAGTATGCCGCTGGATAGTCAGGGCACCCTCCTGTCTATTTCTCAGCGCGTACAGGAGGAGGAGCATGAGGAGGATGAGGAGGAGGGGGAAGAGACAGCTTGGGCCGCTGCTGACGGTACACCGGCTGATTGCCTGTCATCCTTTCAGCGTGTATGGCCTGAGGAGGAGGAGGAGGAGGATCCTGAAAGTGATCTTCCTAGTGAGGACAGCCATGTGTTGCGTACTGGTACCCTGGCACACATGGCTGACTTCATGTTAGGATGCCTTTCTCGTGACCCTCGCGTTGCACGCATTCTGGCCACGACGGATTACTGGGTGTACACACTGCTCGATCCACGGTATAAGGAGAACCTGCCCACTCTGATTCCCGAAGAGGAAAGGGGTTCGAGAGTGTTGCTATACCACAGGACCCTTGCGGACAAGCTGATGGTAAAATTCCCAGCCGACAGCGCTAGTGGCAGAAGGCGCAGTACCGAGGGCAAGGTAGCAGGGGATGTGCGTAGATCGAGCAGCATGTACATCCCAGGCAGTGCAACAGTCTTTAAGGGCCTGGCCAGCTTTATGGCTCCCCACCAAGACTGTGTCACCGCTCCCCAGTCACGGCTGAGTCGGCGGGAGCACTGTAAAAGGATGGTGAGGGAGTACGTAGCGGATCGCACGACCATCCTTGGTGACGCCTCTGCCCCCTACAACTACTGGGTGTCGAAGCTGGACACGTGGCCTGAACTCGCGCTGTATGCCCTGGAGGTGCTTGCTTGTCCTGCGGCTAGCGTCTTGTCGGAAAGGGTGTTTAGTGCGGCTGGGGGAATCATCACAGATAAGCGTAGCCGCTTGTCAACCGACAGTGCCGACAGGCTAACACTCATCAAGATGAACAAAGGCTGGATTTCCCCAGACTTCTGTTCTCCACCAGCGGACAGCAGCGATACGTAAGCAATACGTAGGCTGCACCCGCGGATGGAAGCTACGTTCTCTCTCACCATCCAAAACGGGGACATTTCTGCTTCATCAATCTGTGTCTAATATTCCTCCTCCTCCTCCTCCTGCTCCTCCTCCTGAAACCTCACGTAATCACGCTGAACGGGCAATTTTTCTTAGGGCCACAAGGCTCAGTCAAATAATTTTTCAGAACAATTTTTAAAAGTTTCAATGCGCTTAAAAGCATTGGAACTTTAACTTGAACCAATTTTTCGTTACACTGGGCTGCCTCCAGGCCTAGTTACCACTTAAGCCACATTAACCAAAGCGATTAATGTGTTTCACCTGCCCTCTTGGCTGGCCATGGCCAATTTTTGGGATGTACATTAGTACTGTTGATACAGCAATTTTTGTGGGCCCTCGCCTACAGTGTAATCAAATTAATTTTTAGCCCACCTGCATTACAGCTGACGTAACCTCAGCTGTGTTGGGCAATGCAATGGGATATTTTTGTGTACCGCCGGTGGGTTCCAGGGAGCCACCCATGCTGTAGGTGCACACGGAGTTTTTAATACATCTGTACACTTCTAAAGAACCCCAGTCTGACTGGGGCATGCAGTGTGGGCCGAAGCCCACCTGTATTACGCACAACATTACTACCTCAGCTGTGTTGGGCAATGCAATGGGATATTTCTATGTACCGCCGGTGGCTTCCTGGCACCCACCCAGGCAGTGGGTCCACAGGGAGTTTAACCTACATGTGTCCACTTGTAAAGAACCCCAGTCTGACTGGGGCATGCAGTGTGGGCCGAAGCCCACCTGCATTAAGCACGACATTACTACCTCAGCTGTGTTGGGCAATGCAATGGGATATTTTTGTGTACCGCCGGTGGGTTCCAGGGAGCCACCCATGCTGTAGGTGCACACAGAGTTTTTAATACATCTGTACACTTCTAAAGAACCCCAGTCTGACTGGGGCATGCAGTGTGGGCCGAAGCCCACCTGTATTACGCACAACATTACTACCTCAGCTGTGTTGGGCAATGCAATGGGATATTTCTATGTACCGCCGGTGGCTTCCTGGCACCCACCCAGGCAGTGGGTCCACAGGGAGTTTAACCTACATGTGTCCACTTGTAAAGAACCCCAGTCTGACTGGGGCATGCAGTGTGGGCCGAAGCCCACCTGCATTAAGCACGACATTACTACCTCAGCTGTGTTGGGCAATGCAATGGGATATTTTTGTGTACCGCCGGTGGGTTCCAGGGAGCCACCCATGCTGTAGGTGCACACGGAGTTTTTAATACATCTGTACACTTCTAAAGAACCCCAGTCTGACTGGGGCATGCAGTGTGGGCCGAAGCCCACCTGTATTACGCACAACATTACTACCTCAGCTGTGTTGGGCAATGCAATGGGATATTTCTATGTACCGCCGGTGGCTTCCTGGCACCCACCCAGGCAGTGGGTCCACAGGGAATTATAAATGCATCTGTTTCCACTTATAAAGAAACCCAGTCTGACTGGGGCATGCAGTGTGGGCCGAAACCCACCTGCATTAACCCTTTCCAGTCCACTGTGTGACCTGTGAAGACATTAGGGTTTAAGGCTGTACAGCTCCGTTGTTGGTAGACGTCCGTCGGGGTTCTCTTACTGTATATTGCCAGCCTCTCTGCTGTCGGAGCCTATCCTACGTGTCAGCTCATGCAGTACTGGCTTTAGCCAGCATATAGCGCCGTTGTATAACGGCAGAAAAAGAGTAAGCCCCCTAGGAAAACCATATACAAATTGGATTGGAAAGGGTTAAGCACAACATTACTACCTCAGCTGTGTTGGGCAATGCAATGGGATATTTCTATGTACCGCCGGTGGCTTCCTGGCACCCACCCATGCTGTAGGTGCACACGGAGTTTTTACTACATCTGTACACTTATAAAGAACCCCAGTCAGACTGGGGCATGCAGTGTGGGCCGAAGCCCACCTGCATTAAGCACGACATTACTACCTCAGCTGTGTTGGGCAATGCAATGGGATATTTCTGTGTACCACCGGTGGGTTCCAGGGAGCCACCCATGCTGTGGGTCGACAGGGACTTCACAATAGGGAGTTGTACCTGCCTGTGTCTATGAATTAAAAAGCCCGGTCTGACTGGGGCATGCAGACACCTTGACAGAATGAATAGTGTGTGGCACATAGGTTCCCCATTGCTATGCCCACGTGTGCAGCTCCTGATGCCGGTCGCACAGGATTCTATTTCTCATTGCTTCTGTACAGCATTGTGGGCTATCGCTCCGCCACTTTTAAAGAGGGTCGCTGCCTAGCCGTGCCAACCTCTGCAGTGTGTGCCTGCGGTCCCTCGTCATGGCAGACGCAATTCTAAATAGACATGAGCGTGGTGTGGCATGAGGGCAGCTGAAGGCTGCCCAGGGACACTTTGGTGTGCGCTGTGGGGGGGAGGGGGGGGCGGTTGGTCAGCATGTAACCCAGGAGAAGTGTCAGTGGAGTGTCATGCAGGCAGTGATTGTGCTTTGTTGGAGGTAGTGTGGTGCTTAGCAAAGGTATGCCATGCTAATGAGCGCTTTTCAGAAGTAAAAGTTGTTGGGAGGGGGGGGGGGGCCCACTCTTGCCGCTATTGTGGCTTAATAGTGGGACCTGTGAACTTAGGATGCAGCCCAACATGTAGCCCCTCGCCTGCCCTATCCGTCACTGTGTCATTCCCATCACTTTCCTGAATTGCCCAGATTTTCACACATGAAAACCTTAGCGAGCATCGGCGAAATACAAAAATGTTCTGGTCGCCCATTGACTTCAATGGGGTTCGTTGTTCGAAACGAACCCTCGAGCATCACGGGAAGTTCGTTACGAATAACGAACACCCGAACATTTTGGTGTTCGCTCATCTCTAATGTCTACCTATTTATGCATCTGTCTATGTATGTATTTATCTATGTCGATCTATGTGTCTAACTATATATCTGTCTATCTATGTATCTGTTAATCTACCTATTTATCTATTTATGTCTGTCTATGTATCTGTCTATGTATGTATCTATCTACTGTCTATACAACTGTCAAATTATCTATCCATCTGTCAATGTATCTATCGATCTACCTATGTGTTACGGCACTCTGCCCCCCGAGCGCCAGTTGGGGTGCCCTGATCTCCTGCACCCCACTGTCCCTGCCTACTTGCCTCGGCCCTGGCTAACCCCAGGCGGACAACTGGGCGGCAGTCCCTGCGCTGGCTAGGGACCTGGCGACTACCTGGATGGAACTACTAACAGGGGGCAGAGTGCCGACAGAAGAGGCAGGTGTAACAGACCAACAAAACTACTAGGTGAATCAAGGCTGGAGGTGTAGCTCACAGGCAAACGAAAGGAAACTGACAAGCAACTAGGACAGACTAGAATAGACCTGACTAGAGGCTAGCAGAACCAATAACTGGCAGTGAGTTCAGGTCACTGCCAGCCTTTTAACTAAAAGCCTCCGCCCCGGGGCGGAGAGTGGGAGGAGCCGACTCTCCCACTGTTGCATAAGGGAGGTGGATGAGAGCGGGCGGCACCCTACGGGCGGACACGCCCACGCCGCAGCACGCTGGCTGCTCCACGCTGCTGCACGCTGGCTGCTCCACGCCGCCGGGAGATCCCTGACAGCACAGCTCCGGGACGCCGAAGCCGAGCTCGAAGCGGCGCGCGCCGGCCGCGGGACCCAGCGCCGCCCTGCATGGTAACACTATGTATGTCTGTCTGTGCATCTATTTATCTGCCTATGCATCTATATATCTGTCTGTGCATCTGTCAATCTATCTATCTCTCTATGTCTATCTTTCTGTCATTGCATCTACCGATCTATCTGTATCTATGTATGTCTGTCTATGTATTTGACATATCTCTCTACCTATGTTTCTATGTATCTATCTGTCTATTTGTCAATCTATCTACCCATGTATATCCGTCTATGCATCTATCTATCTAACGGTCTATGCATCTGTCGATGTATCTATCCATTTATGCATCTATCTGTCAATGTATCCATCTACATATCTACCTACTTATCTATCTGTGTGTCTATACATCTGTAAATATATCTATGCATCTATCTATGTATCTATCTGTCTATCCATCTATCAATCTATCTGCCTATGTATCTATCTCTATCTATGCATCTATGTATTTATCTATCTGCCTATGCATCTATTTATCTGTTTATGCATCTATCGGTCTGTGCATCTGTCAATGTATGTCTATCAGTCTATGCATCTAGCGGTCTATGTATCTGTCTGTCTACATAGGTATCTATTTGTCTATGTATCTATCTGTCAATCTATGTATCTATGTCTGTCTGTCAATCTATCTACCTATCTATTTAAGTATCTGACTATCTATTAATCTATCTACCTATCTATGTATCTATCTGTCTATGTATGTATCTATGTCTGTCTATCTGTCAATCTATCTCCCTATGTATCTATCTATGTCTATCTATCTAGGTATCTGTCTATGTCTCTATCTGTCAATGTATCTATGTATGCATATATCTGTAAATGTATCTATATACGTATCTACCTACATATTTGTCTGTGTGTCTATGCATCTGTAAATCTTTCTGTCTATGTATCTGTCTATCCATCTGTCGATCTATATTTATACATCTATCTATCTCTGTCTATGCATCTGTCTATCAATCTGTCTTTCTATATATGCATCTATCTGTCTATGTATGTATGTATCTGTCAATCTGTTAATCTACCTATCTATGCATATATCTATGTCTGTTAATCAGTCAATCTATCTACCCATGTATCTATCTATGTCTGTCTATGTATCTGTCTGTCGATCTATCTAGGTATCTATCTGTCCATGTATGTATCCATCTACTGTCTCTGCATCTGTCAATGTATCTATCTATGCGTCTGTCAATGAATCTATCTATCTATGTATCTACCTATGTATGTCTATGCATCTATTTGTCTGTCTATGCATCCATTTATCTATGCATCTGTCTATCTGTTAATGTATCCATTTATCTGTCTGTCTATCTGTTAATCTATCTACCTATGTATCTACCCTGTTTCTCTGAAAATAAGGCATGTCTTATATTAATTTTTGCTCCAAACATATGCTACGTCTTATTTTCAGGGGGTGTCTTATTTTTCAATGAAGAAGAATTCACATTTATTATTTAACAAAAAAATGAACACTTGTAATCAGGGAAGGTATTGCAGCTTCCGGCAACCAGGGGGAGCTCATCACAGCAGATTTGTACAGCAGGAACAGAATGCACAGTATGGCATTTTCCGGCCATCAGGGGGAGCTCACGACAGCACACTCGTACAGCACAGCAGGGACAGGATAACGGCGGCAGGAGAAGGGGTAACAGCAGACTGTCTGCAGATCTACCAATACATCTGGCAGTAGGAGACAACGGGGATGGCAGCAGGGGACGGGCCTCTTGACATGCCTGCACATTTACAAGCGATGGCCGCAGAAGGGAACATCTGGATTGGTGGCAGGTGACTGTCTTCATGTCCTGCATGCAGCTGCTCTGCAACCGACGGTGAAGGTAGGGGATAGCGGCGGAGGGCTAAAAAGCATCATAGCAGCATGCTCTAGTGATCTGTTAAGCGTGCAGGCTTACATACAAACACACTTTACTATGCCTTACTATCGGGGGTGCCTTATATTTGGGACTTCTTCAAATGTCTTAGTAGGTCTTATTTTCAGGGGTGCCCTATTTTCCGGGAAACACGGTATGTCTATCTCTCTTTATCTATCTATGCATCTATCTGTCTGTCTATGAATTTATTTGTCTTTGCATCTATCTGTCAATCTGTCTATGTCTATGTATCTATTGATCTTCATATCTATCTATATCTATGTATGTCTGTATCTATCTATCTGTTAATCTACACATCTGTCTATGTATGTATCTATGTCTGTCTGTCTATGTATCTATCTATATATCTATCCATGTCTATTTATCTCTATTTAAGCATCTATTTATCTGTTTATGCAGCTGTCAATCTATCTATATCTTTCTATGCCTATTTGTCTACATAGAGTGGGGGGGAAAGTATTTACTTACATACCAATTGTACAGGTTCTCCCACTTAAAAAGATGAGAGAGGCCTGTAATTGACATCATAGGTAGACCTTAACTATGAGAGACAACATGAGAAAACACATCAAGAAAATCACATTGTCTGATTTTTAACCAATTTATTTGCAAATTATGGTGGAAAATAAGTATTTGGTCAATAACAAAAGTTCATCTACTTTGTTATACATCCTTTATTGGCAATGACAGAGGTCAAACGTTTTCTGTTAGTCCTCACAAGGTTGGTACACACTGTTGCTGGTATGTTGGCCCATTACTCCATGCCAATCTCCTCAAAAGCAGTGATGTTTTGGGGCTGTTGCTAGGCAACACGGACTTTCAACTTCCTCCAAAGATTTTCTATAGGGTTGAGATCTGGAGACTGGCTAGGCCACTCCAGGACCTTGAAATGGTTCCTACGAAACCACTCCTTCGTTGCCCTGGCGGTGTGCTTGGGATCATTGTCATGCTGAAAGACCCAGCCACATTTCATCTTCAGTGCCCTCGCGAATGGAAGGAGGTTTGCACTCAAAATCTCACGATACATGGCCCTATTCATTCTTTCATGTATACGGATCAGTCGTCCTGGTCCCTTTGTAGAGAAACAGCCCCAAAGCATTATGTTGCCACCCCCATGCTTCACAGTAGGTATGGTGTTCTTTGGCTGCAACTCAGCATTCTTCCTCCTCTAAACACGACGAGTTGTGTTTCTGCCAAATAGTTCTACTTTGGTTTCATCTGACCATATGACATTCTCCTAATACTCTTCTGGATCATCCAAATGCTCTCTAGCAAACTTTAGTCAGCCCCGGACATGTAATGGCTTAAGCAGGGGGACACGTCTGGCACTGCAGGATCCGAGTCCCTGGCGGCGTAGTGTGTTACTGATGGTAGCCTTTGTTACTTTGGTCTCAGCTCTCTGCAGGTCATCCACTAATTTCCCCCATGTGGTTCTGGGATTTTTGCTCACCGTTCTTGTGATCATTTTGACCCCACGGGGTGAGATCTTGCATAGAGCCCCAGATCGAGGGAGATTATCAGTGGTCTTGTATCTCTTCCATTTTCTAATTATTGCTCCCACAGTTGATTTCTTCACACCAAGCTGCTTGCCTATTGCAGATTCAGTCTTCCCAGTCTGGTGCAGGGCTACAATTTTGTTTCTGGCGTCCTTTGACAGTTCTTTGGTCTTCACCATAGTGGAGTTTGGAGTGTGACTGCTTGAGGTTGTGGACAGGTGTCTTTTATACTGATAACAAGTAAATGAGTGGAGGACAGAGGAGCCTCTTAAAGAAGTTGTTACAGGTCTGTGAGACCCAGAAATCTTGCCTGTTTGTAGGTGACAAAATACTTACTTTCCATCATAATTTGCAAATAAATTCGTTAAAAATCAGACAATGTGATTTTCTGGGTGTGTTTTCTCATGTTGTCTCTCATAGCTGAGGTCTACTTATGATGTCAATAACAGACCTCTCATCTTTTTAAGTGGGAGAACTTGTACAATTGGTATCTGACAAAATCCTTTTTTTACCCACTGTATATATGTCTGTCTACGTATCCATGTCTATCTATCGGTCTATGTTTCTATGTCTATCTATCATCCACTATGAGTCAAGCTCGGCACTCTGGCTCAGCCAACTTGTCGAGTGAAAACAAAGTAGCGAAAGGAATTGATTTTGATGATGCGATTTCAAGAGTTGCAGAGAACAAAGTCAGGACACAAAGGTTTTAAGTGTTTATGCCCACAATATTACATACATAAACCAGAATAGTATCTTGTTTTACCTTATTTTAAGGATTTCAAAATTGAGCAGGGGACGCGGCTGTCCGCACTGGGTACCACCTGACCTTGCTACGCCACTGTGGGTTCATTGCCCTGCAGAAAGGAAACTGCCTATGAATTGACGCTTCGTCACAGGAAGCAAAAGAATCGGCCATCTGGAAGTGAGGTGACCCGGGGTGTACTGCAGGAGACAGGAGAAGCTGGCAGGGAGAAAATGCGGTAAGGAGACCGACGGGGAAGGAATAGGTAAGTATAGAATTTCTTTTTAATGACTGAAACCCTTTAAGCTTTGCAGGATACAATACAGCATACTGTAATTCAGCCTATGTTATTTTTTTTACTTCACCATAACTTGTTCTCAATATATTAGTTGGCATATTAAATAGGGCCATTAAAATATTTGTTCCACAAAAAAACATCATATGGCTACATTGGCTTAAAAATGGCTTTTGGAGGGCAAACATGAGAAAAATGAAAAAACAAAAACTGTGAGCCGTATGAAAGGTTGATTTTTTACAATTTTTTTTTTAAGAATCTAAAAATTAATAAGGTGAGGATTACATGCCAAAATTTACAGTCCTGCATATCTAGTGGCCAAATATCATAGTGTGTGGGGGGGTCTTCAATGGAGACCAGTGCTGATGTTGCCTGAGTCCAAATTCAAAGGAAAGCTATAGCACATGCTCGAGGAGAACCATAAGAAGCCACTATACACACAGCCTAGTGAATCAAATGAGTTCTGCTTTATTTGGAGAAACACACAGCTTATATAGACCGTCGCCCACGCAGGGTGCGACTTTGAAGAATTACTTAATCAAGTAACTAGTTTGGAAAACAGAATATTAGCACATTTCATTCTTGCGAAAATAACGTTTCTTAGAAAGGAAACACATTTGCTGCGGTTCGGGTGCATCCGACCACAAACTGTCAGTAACGAAACTTATCCACTTTAGTTCGTTATCTGGTGCAAGGTCCGGACTAAAATAAGGAACTTCTAAACTTCTAAATTTCTCTTCTCATATTAGGTTACTCAGAAACAAGATTAACCCTTAACAATCCCCCATTTGGACATCAGAGCCACCATTATCTCCTGGTTCTGTCACCCGTTGGATCCGGCTCCAGCCGGATCCCCAGGTAGGAATGGTGCACTCTATGTCCATCTAGGGTATCAAGACATTTAAATGGGTGCAGAAAATCGGCTTTCAGTACATTTAGCTACGCATGAAATTATTACCTTTATTGCAATATACATATACATAAGATTATCATTACCACCTGTAATATACTTTGTAGGATTCCCATGAACCAACCTCCTAACCCCGAGAACCAATTGGCAGGGTTCAGAAAGCTAAACCATCCCTGATCTTTATCTTGTTTTATGCTGGCAGCTATTTTCAATATACCTTTTGACATATGATTCTATATCCAAGTTCTATTAGCAACTTCCGAATGTTTTACATATTTTTCATTTCCATAATACATAACATTATACAACCAAATAACTAATGTCACATTTATTACACTGTTCCCTATATTTTCATTTGCTATCAACATAAAACTAATCTTGTCAAATCTGGGCTTGAAAAACAAAAAATTCTAAAAGAACCCGTTAGATGTTGAATACAAATGTCTCTTCCTGTAAAATTGTTTCTTCTTCTCTTGATCTTCTTTAGATCCTAAACTTATAGGATCTCCGATGCAGGGAAGCAGGGGGATTATTGTGCCCTCACTGCTTTCCCTGGTTAGCCAAAGAACAGACCCTCAGTAGGAATCTGTCCCCGCCCATTTAATTGGTATCAAACAATCTTCTCCATTCTCCATATACAGAAGTATCCCGCAGCTGACTATAGAGCCCCTTTATTCCAATGTTGCAGATGCCCTCTCTACACCACTTTGTTGCCCAAGGTCTTAAGGGAGAAGCTGTGAGGCTTAGCCCTCCTTTGACGTCATCAGCTGGCGGTCAGCATTCTGCAGAACATTTGAGGTTCACTCCGATGACAGTGTAGCAGCAGTCAGGTACACTTGTCAGTTTTTCAGGCTCAGTTGGATAGTCTCAGCGTATGGACAGATGCAGCATGCACTTAGAGAAGATGAAATTTCACAACTGCAAAAGTCCAAATGTCCTGGTGGAAATGAAAATTTTCTCAGTCCCAAATAAACTTGATGCAGAATAAATCAGTCCATGGCAAATCAAACAAAAACAAAATCACAATCTGGGGTCTTGTGTGCTTTTCTTCATCCCTTCATAAAAATAGATAAAATAAAAATCTGTAGGTTAAATTTATCAATAAAACAATCTCTGCCCAGAGGGACTGGAGTAATTTTCTGTTGTAGCAAATTAATATTTCTAATATTCCTAATCTTTCTACATTTCAGCACAAATACCTTCTACATACAGTAGACATAAAACTCAAGAATTTTACTATGTAAACAAACAATATAATATCAAACATTGCAAATCAATCAAGTTTAGGCCTCCTTCCCACGAACGGATTTACGCCGCGTAAATTCGCGGCAAAAATCCGCTGCGTTGCCCCCTGCTATTAGGTTCTATTGAACCTAATAGCACAATGCTCACGATGCGTAATTCCACCGCGGAATTTCGCACCGTGAAATCTCCCGTCCTCACCCGCGGCATGCTCTATTTGTCGCGGGTGTACACGCTGACGGCTTCCATTGCAGTCAATGGAAGCCGTCCGTTCACGCTATCTCCCGCTGTAACACAGCAGAAGATAGCATAAAAAAACGCTTCCCCGCCTACCGCCGCGCGTCATATGACGCGGCCGGCGCGTCATGTGACACGGCCGGCCGCATCATGTGACGCGGTGGGCGTGTCACATGACGCGACGGCGGTGGGTGGGGAAGCGTCTTCACGCTATCTTCCGCTGGTAAGTATGGGGTCTCTGGGGGGCCCCCGTGACGGGCTTCACTGCGGAATATTCCGCAGCGGAGCCAGTCACGCTCGTGTGAAGCCGGCCTTACAATACAATAATCTTAGATTGATCAATATCATCATCAGTAGTTACTTATTTTTCACGTTATCAAACACTGCGGACCAAGTTAAGCAAATTTTATAACACAATATTCCTAGATTTGTCATGATCCTCTTCATTATTAGTTATGTATTTACCATATCCCATTCCTAGATTTGTAATAACACGTTTCCATAATTAAGATTGTCATGCAATATACATTCACATAATTTTTCCACAAAACAGAACCCAAATAGATATTCTATTAGTCCATCTCATGTAAATAAATTTGTACATAGTAATATCCCAGCACACAGTCACAATTATGTGTATCTCACACTCACACTTATTAGGGTCCCAATCAACTCCCGTCTTGGCTACTACAGTATGAACCTTTTTCTTATTTACTCTATCATTTCCCTTGCTCTCCGGTGACTGCCACTGCGTGTGTGCTTTAACCTTTATTATGGCCACCTGTTCTGGCAACATGATGGCCTGCATTAATCTACTTACTGATACACCATTCTTAATGGGCTTGCCTTGTGCCGTGAGAAAGCTCCTGGACCGTCAGATGGGTCCATGATCGTGTGCAGTACCAAAGGCGTACCTGGAATCAGTGTAGATGTTAGCAGTGGTACCTTCGTACAGCCTCAGTTAGAGCACGAAGCTCAGCCTCCTGCGCTGACATGTATGGCGGCAGTGGTTTTTGTACAAGCATCTCATTCAGTGTGACTACTTCAAAACCTGTTACAAACCTTCCTTCGTCATTCAGGTATCTAGATCCATCCACAAACATTTCAAGGTGGGGGTTTATGAGAGGTTTGTCAGTGACATGTGCGAACCCAGCTGTCTCCTGCTCCATGAGTGCTGCACAATCATGCTGGTGTTCTGCGTCAAAGGCCTCCTCCTCATCATTAGTCAGAGAATTTGCAAAAAGCTGGTCCCCTGACCTTACTCCCCTATTTGAATCAGTGTCACCTAATGGTAATAAGGTGGCCGGATTCAAAGTGGTGCAACGTTGAAATGAGACATTGGATGAAGAGTGTACTGCAAGTTCCATTTTGATCTGTCTAGCAAGGGACAGATGTCTACGGCTTGCCTGTGTCAGGATACCATGTATGTCATGTGGGGTGTAGATCACCGTGGTGTGATCTAAGACAACGTCAGAACTTTTGTCCAGTAGCGCCTGAACTGCTAGAACCGCTCGGACGCATGATGGAGACCCTCTAGCCACCGCGTCAAGATGGGCACTGTAGTATGCTACAGGTCGCTTTTTGTCACCATGCATTTGTGTCAGTACAGCGGTGGCGTGTCCCGCAATCTCAGTGACGTACATTTGGAAAGGTTTGTCATATTCTGGCAGCCCCAGTGCGGGTGCACTGGTTATCTGTACTTTCAGCTTATGGAAGGCTGACTCGGCCTGCGGGGTCAGGGCAAATGGCCGTGAACTCAAACAGTCGTACAAAGGCTGCATGGTCATGGAGGCAGAGCGTATCCATGGCCAACAGTATGAGACCAGTCCCAAGAAGGTACGCAACTGAGCATGGGAGGTGGGAAGTTGCATGTCACTTACCACCTACATGCGTTCCGGCGTCAGGTGTTTAGTGCCTGGACCTAGGCAGTGGCCCAGGAACACTACGTGATATTTGCAGAACTGAAGTTTGTCTTTACTGGCTTTGCAGCCATTCTACTCTGATGGAGGAAACACAAAGGCATAGTGATGCATTGAGGTAGCTATTTGGGTCAGGAGTACATAAAAGTAAATCATCAACATATTACAAGAGGGCAGTGCCCTCAGGAATTGGCCAGGCGTCTAATACCAGCTTCATGCATCTGGTGAACTGGTTTTGGGCTATTCTGAGCCCCTTGTGGCAGCACTGTCCAACAGTACTGCTTTCCTCTGAAAGTAAAAGGAAACAAATACTGACAGTCTGTCGGGGTCCGTCTGACTGGTAGCCCAAAGGCTCGAAGGAACGACACTAAGAGCGTGTTCCTCTGCGTGCGTAAGAGTGAGGACAGGGAGAGGTGTCACTAGGTCTGCTGCCATCCAACAGAAGGTCGGGTGACTTTCAGACCGGGGGTGTATACGAGCCTCACCGGACGGGTGGAGTTTGATACAACATCCCAAGGGTCCCATCACATCGGTTCCCAATATGCTTTCAGAACTTTCCAGCACAAGGAAGCGCGTGAGGCATCGCGACCCTTCAGCGTCTTTTCTTTACTGGAAAAAGAGGGGTGTTTGCTGGAGAATGTATCTCACGCCAATCCCCCATTGGAACCAAGTCTCCCACTTGTTCCCCAATCAGCATTTTTCTTGTGGGAAACTAAAGGGATACTGTTTGACCCAGGGGTGCATATCCTGGCTTCAGATTTACCATCATAGGGGGTATATTCAATTTCCCCATGTCTGTCTTGGAGGTGGCTTACTGTTTGTCAGGACCTGCGGAAAGCTGAGTTTCTGCAGTAGCTATCAAGACAAATACATGAGCCGGATCTACCAAGAGAGCAGTTAGTTTACAAACTTCTTCTGAACTGTCACCTAAGGTCTCAACCCGTACCGATCCATCTGGTGAGAATTTGATGGATGCAGATAAGGCTTGTAAGATATCAGTACAAATAACAGAAACATGAATTACAACAAGGCAGAATAATCCACAAACATCTAGCCACATGGGAATATTATATTCTTTAAGCAAATTCATTATTAATCTGATCCTGCCTGCAATTAAAAAACTTTTCCTAACTGCCCAAGCTTCTCACCCCCTCCTTTGTAGACAAAAGAAGGATGAAACATTATGTACTTTTACATCATCTAGCTCCACCCCTTTGATGCTGGTCGTTTGCATGTCTCTCCTACAGAACATTCTCTCAGCGACAGTACAGTACTAACAGCATTTAGCAGTGATACAGACGTCCAACTAATCACAGAACATTTACCCAGAAAGCAAAAAAATATACCTTAAAATTCCTATATGTTTTCTATTTTTAAGACCGTATAATTCACGTAATTCATTACAAGTTTCTTATTTCATCAGCGTCTGTCTTCCTTTCTATGACCCTGAATTTTATCTCTCTATGAAACAGAACAATAGCTAAAATATTAAAAAGCAGCCAGAACATTCAGACTTTAAACCGCATTAATCATTAGTAATTACAAGAGGTATATTTCTCTGAGGATACAAATAGTTAAACACATAGAAAAGACAACATGCTAAGCGCTTCTAACAGCGCAACATTTTCCGCATTTTTAACCCTTGTATTCTTAATAGCCCCCACAGATGTGAGTGGGGTATAACTTCCTTACACTTTCTTACACTTTGTTGTAGAAGACTAAGACGTACAACAAAGATTAGATTACATAACATCAAGACATACAAGACAAACAATAATGGTTATTTGTCACATAATTGTCCACAGATTCTGCATGAACTTGCTTTATGTCACAGAGGAACACAAACTATAAAAGGATTCCCTTTCTCTGATATCTTTCATGTGTTTTTCCCGTCCCTTTTTAAGTCCTATCTTTCTATATTTTATACGCTTGTCTGCATACGTTTCCCCCTTCCCTCTCCTTGATTATCTCTATGGGAGTCAAATAAGTCTTAGACTGTTCAGACCCCATTTTTATTTGTCCCACAGACCTTATTTTTATTATATATATTTTTTTTATTTCCTCCACCTTGAAGGTAATTTATTTCCCACTATTCATCACTAAGTATACAGGACCTTATTTCACACAGTATACTAAGGACCCCTGGTCCCTGGTCCTGGAATAGTTTTACGGACTCACTACAGCAGTCTCTTAGACTACTTAGGGGGTGTTTAGGGGAGACCAGACCTCTCCTCTAAGGGAACTTCTGGTGATATTATAACAGATTCAGTAAAAGCAAATTATGGCTAAAACGACACAGACTATCAACGTAGAGATTTCAACAATTACTACAGGCAACATGGCATGAAAATATCCCAGTAGTGAGTTCTTCCGTCTAGCACGGTTAATAAGAACACCGTAAAATTACAGGCAGAAGCATCCTATATAACATGCAGCGACTCACCTCCTGTCAACACAGGACTGAAGTCAGGGGAGCCCAGAGCTGGAGTGGCAAGTCAAGGGCTTACCTTACACCGGTGTTTTGTAGATCTGGGGTCCCGTGGCCTCTGGTCCGGCTGGTCGGCAGGTAGGGTCGGCAGGTATCGGCTGCAGGTAAGGAGTTAGCTACTGCCCCACGTTGGGCACCAAGTAAACTGTGGGGGGGTCTTCCATGGAGACCAGTGCTGATGTTGCCTGAGTCCAAATTCAAAGGAAAGCTATAGCACGTGCTCGAGGAGAACCATAAGAAGCCACTATACACACAGCCTAGTAAATCAAATGAGTTCTGCTTTATTTGGAGAAACACACAGCTTATATAGACCGTCGCCCGCGCAGGGTGCGACTGTGAAGAATTACTTAATCAAGTGACTAGTTTGGAAAACAGAATATTAGCACATTTCATTCCTGCGAAAATAACGTATCTTAGAAAGGAAACACATTTGCTGCGGTTCGGGTGCATCCGACCACAAACTGTCAGTAACGAAACTTATCCACTTTAGTTCGTTATCTGGTGCAAGGTCCGGACTAAAATAAGGAACTTCTAAACTTCTAAATTTCTCTTCTCATATTAGGTTACTCAGAAACAAGATTAACCCTTAACAATAGTATTGCTGTGTTACATCAGAACCAAGTGAATGTGGTTCCATTGCTTCAAGTTCATGCAGATGCGAGGTTGGAGCAAACATGACAGCATTCACTTCCTTTAGGTTTCGATATAGCACGGCAATACTGCGATCTTTGGCAGCACGATGTGCATCGTAGCCAAAGCTGACGTGTAGCCAGAAGCCTAGCTGTACAATTAAGACGATTGCAGACATGGCCACATCTCAATCTCTTTTAGCTTATGTGAAGTTTAGAGTAACATTATTTGCTATGTGCAGCTGTTCAGATTAATCTGTAATACATGGTAGGAGAAACCTTGTCACATCAACAAGTTTTTATAGGGTAATTACTTCGTGGAGGCTTTAAATAATCACCAACGTGAAAAATTACATGGATGAAAGTTACATTTTCTGTGCTGGTAAAAAGAAATGTGAAGAATATGTTTAATAATACTTGGTGTTACTGGCTGACAAATTGTAAATTACTCTGAAGAAAATGTGCTTTATGTTGTGTTGCGCTGCTGAGACAATGTTAATTATGCCCTTACCCTAGAATCAGGACAGCTAAGCTTTCAGAAGCAAAAGGCGTAGTAAATCTTGTTGTGTCTTGATACATTTGTTTGTGTAGAGGCACGATTCAAATCAGTTGCTATGTGCATTGCTGAACAGTGTGCAGCTGTAATAGGGTGTTCTATAAATATTTATAGCAGACAGACCCACCCTCCAATTGTATCCGACTGAAATATTCACCTAAATTGTTAAAGCATGGTATGTGTCTTATATTTTCAACTGTTTATTCCACTATGCATGACCTTTAGAGACTCTTGCTTCCCAAAGCAGTCAGTTTTGGTCTTCCTAACCAGGCCCTTTTTTAGATCTGACATGTATCACTTTAAGAGTTAGGGTGGCTTCACAAGCGCGTGTTTTTGTGCGTGCATACGCACACGCAAAAACACGCTTTTATTTACAACAATGCATTCCCTATGGTGTGTTCACATGTCCGTGCTTTACAGGCATGTGCCTGCAAAGATAGGACATGCAAGCACCATAGAGATTGCACGCATTGTTTTCAATGGACCCGCGGCTCTGCCGGCACCCCTGCATTCTTTTTCATATACTTACCTCTCCGCCGCTGCTGTCACCCCCACCGGGATAAAGAACACATCTGCCGCGTGTGGCAGATGTTTCCTTCATCCCTGCTAGTTGGAAGAATTCTCTGCTGCTGCATCTGCCATATCTGTGACAGATGCAGCAGAGGAATTCTTCGATTCTGTACCGCAGCTGTCACACGTCAGCTGCGGTAGAGGATTCGGCTGCTGGCAATTGATTTCAGGGAAGGGCTTTAAATATAAGCCCTTCCCTACAAATCAAGTAAAAGTGGTTTAAAAAAAATAAATAAATAGATACTCACCTTGCTTCAGCTGCCGGGGCTCAGCCGCGTCTTCTCCTGTTGTCTGCTGCACTGTGGTGCTGATCTATCAGCAGCCGGGGATTTAAAATCCCCACCTGCTGAAAGAGCTGAGCTGAGCCAATCACAGGCAGCTCTCCCTGAATGAATGACGGGCGAGAAGCAAGGTGAGTTACTTTTTTTGTTTGTTTGTTTTTTTAACCCTTTCCAATCCACTGTCTGACGTCTAAAGACATTCTGATTGATGGCTGTACAGCTTCCGATGTTGGTAAACATCCAGCAGGGTATTCTTACTGTATATTCCTGGCCGCTCTGTTGTCGGGGGCCTCTCCAGCATGTCGAATACCATAGTACTCAGTCTAGCCAGCAGGTGGCGCCATTGTATAATGGCAGAGAGAGAGCCTCCTAGGAAACCCTGAATCTAAAATTGGATTGCAAAGGGTTAAACCACTTTTACTTGATTTTCAGGAAAGGGCTTATACTTAAAGCCCTTCCCTGAAATCAATTGCCGGCAGCAGAATCCTCTACCGCAGCTGACATGTGTGACATGAGGAATTCCTCTGCTGCATATGTCACAGATGTGGCAGATGTAGCAGCAGGGAATTCTTTTAACTAGCGGGAATAAAGGAAACATCTGCCGCGTTATCCCGGCGGGGGTCACGGCAGCAGCGGACAGGTAAGTATATTTTATTTATATATAATATATATATATATATATATATATTTTTTTTTTTTTTTACACTAAAATTTTTCTTTTTCAGGGAAGGGCTTATACGTAAAGCCCTTCCCTGGAAAAGAATGCAGGGGTGCCGGCAGACCATTGTTTTCAATGGAGCCGCTGGCAGCAGCCGCAGCTCCATTGAAGACAATACACGGACCTACATTCACGCGAGTTTTTGCACGTACATGGGTGTGCACCTATGTACGCACAAAAACACACTTGTGTGAAGCCACAAGCGTAATATAATTACATGGGATGGTTAATTGCCAACCTTCTCTGTTTATTCATTTAAAATCAGC
The DNA here is from genome assembly GCF_035609145.1 of Eleutherodactylus coqui. NCBI lineage: Eukaryota > Metazoa > Chordata > Amphibia > Anura > Eleutherodactylidae > Eleutherodactylus > Eleutherodactylus coqui. Next base: position 181,763,958 of record NC_089840.1, on the reverse strand, counting down.
ATATATACGTATTTCGACGTTAATAAACCTCTTCCTCAGTACTTGCTGGGGACACACGTCCAGATACTGATGGTATGGCCTTCAGAAAAGGTTCGGCTTATTATATTAGACCTGTAAGTCGCGACACATACCCTAAAGTGTTTTTTTCCATTTTTGAACATAATCCCTTGAGTCAGTAACCCCTTTCTCTCCGCTTATGCATTGGAAATCGGGGAGAAGATCTGTTCTTTAATTAGAACAGAATGGCAGCGCCTGCAGACTATTTGCTGTTAAGCGCACTCTCCACTCTGGGGCTTCCTCCTATCTCATGCTGTGGAAACCGATCACAGCTTTGGGATTAATATAGCCATTGCAGGCCAGGAGGGATATCTCCCTCTGTCTATCCTGCTCTACAGTACATAGGAGAGTGTAGGAATATTGAGGATATTGGGCATTAAGGAGGGATTCAAGCACAGGTTAAACAACCATTCCAGGAGTGTGTTGCATTTATTACAAAAAATAAAGGGTCAACGCATCATTATTACCTGATTTTATATTATCAGTGTGCCGTACACTTCAACAGTCTAAGCAGAGTAGATAGACATTCCCATATAAGGGTGCATTCCCACGAACGTATATTGGCTCGGTTTTCACGCCGAGCCGATATACGTTGTCCTTGTGCAGGGGGGGTGGGGGGGAGGATGGAAGAGCCAGGAGCAGGAACTGAGCTCCTGCCCCCTCTCTGCCTCCTCTCCGCCCCTCTGCACTATTTGCAATGGGGAGAGGCGGACGAGAGGGGGCGGGAGCTCAGTTCCTGCTCCTGGCTCTTCGATCCCCCCCCCCCCTGCACACGAGGACAACGTATATCGGCTCGGCGTGAAACCAGAGCCGATATACGTTCGTTTGAACGCAGCCCCAGTCTGTGCTGTTAGGGAGCCTAAGTCCAATGGCTCTTTAACCTAAAAAGGAGGTGCCTTCCTATTCACTGGCAACCTATAATGCAGCACTGAGGACCAGCAATATTCTATTCTTTATCGTGACATCACTTGTGGATTTGCAGGTCCTTTGGCGCTGTACAGCTCTATGTGAATTGGTTATAAGGTATTTAACCCATTGGTAATTATCCATATACCAGGGTCACACCTTACACATATATGTGTTTGACTCTGTCCATTTTTAAAAAAGATATTTCATAAAAGTTAGTTTTCAGATAGATTCTTTTTTCAGTGATTTTATGTTTAAAATGTTTACCCAGTTGAGTTATAACAGGACTTGGGGTTTGTTTGCACCTACTATATGTGGGAGATGGCTGAGAGGTTCACCATTTTGTCTGTATATTCTGTTGTCAGCTGTGAAGATGCTATATTGTGTCTCTAATCTAATCCTCTGGGGGGGAAGGGAACATCGCCCCCCCCCCCCTCCACAAGAATTGAACGAGCAGTGCTTTGTGTCCATAAACTGGTCAAACTGGTTCTAACTGGCAGAAACCTATCTAGGAATGTCTTTGTGCAGAGGGACAGGAAATGGCTGGAGAGAAACACAGGAAGTATGTCCTTCAGGCAACCAGTGAAGAATGAACAGAGCATGCTCAAGGGAAGCGCCTCCCGGGTGAATGATCTCACAGCTACCTCACAAATATCTCCCTCTGAGAACGATCTATCAGCATACAAAATAATGTAACTGTATCCTAAATTACCTAACTTCCTGTGTTGAAACTTTATTTAAACTTTTACCCGCCTAAATAAAAACTGACTCTTTTGGGACGCATGATGTAGACGTGTGGTCTTTGAAAGGCTCTCCAGGCCTGTACATTATGCTTATCTAATATGGCACCCACAGTATATCTAAAAGCGTAAAATTGTGCTAACATATACATAGGGGCCCTCTCCCTTTATGTCTAAAAAAGAAAAGAACCCTTAGCCTACTACCCTTTGAAAAGAGGATATTTTTCTCAATTTCAGATTTCCATTTTCTACTGGGGTTGTTCCACCATTTTTTTTTTATTACTCTACACTTTCAGTGGTAATAACTTTGCAATGCTTTTACTTATGCAAGTGATTGTGTTTTTATTGATACATTGTACTTTAGATTAGTGGTTCATTTTGGTTGATACATTTAGCGTTTTTTTTTTTATTCCTAAAGTTACAGGAAATTCTACACTGAAAATACACTGAATTTTTCTGCTTTTAAGACAGATCAACCTACCATGCAAAATAGCGAATAAATTCCATTTTAGGTGCGCTGTATATGGTGGTAGCATTTAATGTATTTTGTATATTAGAAAGCGTGTAATTACAGCGGTACGTTTTTCTAATTTTGATAAAATATCCAAAATCTATTTTTGAAGGGACCTATTCAGTTCTAATGTGACTTTGATATAGATAGAGATATTCGAAACCCACATGATGCACAGGATTTTAAAAAGTGCACCCCTCAAAGTTTTCAAAACGGCATTTACATACTCTGTTAACTCTTTAGGTGTTTTTTATAGAAACTAAACCAAAGTGGAGGATAAATTACGAAATGTAATTTTTCTTGCAGATTTTTAATTAAAGTTTTTTTCTTCCTGTAACACAGTGTTATGATCCACTTCATGGTTGGAGTTTCTTGTTGTAATCGATACAGATCGGTGGTGCGGTCAAGGAAAGCCAAAGGTCAGTACATGAGTAGATATCAGTTCACGGTACAGAAGAGCAGGCGGATAGTGTAGTTAGGGAAGTCAGTGGTCGGTAGGGGGGGTAGGTATCAGCTTTGGGTACAGAGGAACAGGTGGGTAGCATAGTCAGGGAAGCCAGAGGTCAGTACACAGGTAGATATATCAGGTAGCTGTATGAAGGAGCAGCAGGTGAGAGAGCTTGACTGTCTAGGTCAGTGATTACGAACCTTTTAGAGACCGAGTGCCCAGACTGCAACCCCAAACCCACTTATTTATCGCAAAGTGCTAACGCATCAAGGGGCAGGGCTTATCACAACGTATGATTTTACCCCCATAGTTCCAAAAAGGATAGGGCTGCTTCAAACTAGACAGTGTGCAGATTTTGACTGCTTTTTGGATGCGGAAATTCTGGAAAATGCCCTCAGCGGAAATTTCTGTGGAAAATTCTGCAGCATTTCTGCATCCAAAAAGTACTCATAATCTGCACACTGTCTATTGTGAAAGTCCTGCCCATTTTCGCCACATGTAAACAAACCCCAGCGGTAATAGTGACCACCCCACTGCAGTGCCCCAGTAGTAATAGCGACACCCCACAGCGGCCCCTAGTAGTAATAGAGACATCCCACAGCGGCCCCAGTGATAATAGTGACATCCCACAGCGGCCCCACATCTCCCCGGTCACACCCCTAGCTCCCGATAGGCTGAATTGGCACATGAAAAGGGGATGCCTGCTGCAGGCCCCTATTGCTTTTTACCTGGCCTTGGGGGTCCCCATTGCGTCAGTGCTGGTCAACTACTACCCCGTCACTTCTGGCACCTGCTGTGCCACCTGTGTGCTCCATTCTGGCCACACGCTGTCAAACTTCTTTTGAACGGTGTCTGTGCCGCTGCTGCTGGTAATCCCCATTTTTAGCTGTCTGTGCTGCAGGACCAGGACGCTACTGCAATAGGGGCCACCGCTGCGCAGCAACCCTCTCTGCTGCCTGTGCCGCTGCTGTTTTTGATGTCACCTGAAGAGGCCCCGCCGCCAGCACTTACACTCCCACCACGAATCTCCAATAGGGGCCACAGGTGGCAATGCCGCCTGTAGCGACCGGCCGCTGCCACTCCTAGGACGGAACATAAATGGGGGCTGCTGTCTCTGCTGAGGTTCAGCCTCTCCTCCAGGAGCAGGATGGCACTGGAATTGGCCTTGCCGCTGACACTTCCGCTGCTACCGCTGTGCTCCCTGACCAGGACAGGAGTTGTGGGAATAAACACACCCCCAGCCAATCAGAAGCTGGGGGTGTTAACAAGTGTCAATGCTGGTGTATTATGTCGCCACCCCTAAGTTGCAGTGTTGGCATAATACATCAGTACCCAGTGCTGCTAGCGGCACAGCTGAGCGATTGCCGGCAGGGGAGCCACAAGTTGTGAGTGGCCGATGGCGGCGCATGCCAGTAGGGAAGGCTGTGCGTGCCGCCTCTGGCACGTGTGCCATAGGTTCGCCACCACTGGTCTAGGGGCACAACAAACATGCACTGAAGGGGGGCCAAAGTATCTAATCAGTGTGGGGTAGAGCTAATCAGCAGCAAGAAATTGGGCAAGGTTAGGTAGGGGAGTTGTTTAGCAGGCTGCATAACTCACTAGAACACTAGGGAGAGACATCGCCTGGAGCTCGGGACTTCCCAAGTTTGAACCCTGACACACAGGCGTTATCAGATAAACATGACTCTATATTTATTACCCTGAATTTGCAACTTTTAGAAATATCCGACATGTGGCGCTAGAGTGCACAACGACTCAAACCAAGCCCTCAGAAATGAAGGAGCACCTTGTTGATTTGGGGTCTCTTTTTTTTGGATCAATTTTTCATTGCCATATTAAGAGAACCATAATTTTTTTATTTCTCTATCTGCGTGCAGTCTTTTTTTTGGGGGGGGGGGGGGGGAGGGGGGAGATACGCTGATATTTTCATTGGTGCGATTTTTGCCTGTAGATAAAATTTTTGATCGCTTCCTATTGCATTTTAAGCAAAAAACAAAACAGCATAATTCTTACATTATTTTTTTAATTCGTTCACCTTGCAGTATAAATGATAGGTTATCCTCCTTATGTGCCAATACCAAATTTGTATGTGTATATATAATTTTTTTTTTTGTTTTATTTTGTACAATGCAAGCATTTTTCAAACGATTTTTTTTTTCTTAGATTGCCATATTCAGAGACACATAACTTTTGTATTTTTTCGTCTATGGAGCTGTTTGAAGGCTTGCTTTTTGTGTGATGAGTTAACATATTCATTGGTACCATTTTGAGGTTCATGGGGTTTTAGGAGCCAAGATGTACAAAAATCCACAGCTCTTGACATTTTTTATTCGCATGCTTTTGACACTGCAGTAAAAGTTATAAATTATCCTTATTCTTTATGTCATTATGGTTCTAGTCATACTCAATTAATATATTTTTTAAAATCTTACTACCTAGGGAATTTTTCACATATAATTTCTATTACATTCTATCACATTTGTGCAGGCCTTGGGTAAAAGGACCCGCACAGAAACAACCCAAGTATGTGCTCTAGGGAAAGGAAGGAGAGTGGAATAGGATAGAACTTGCATAAACGCTGAACACAATAACAAACTGAACTGCAATCAGGACTTATGAGCAGGCATCCAACGATGACTAACAACCACCAAAACACTTACCTAGAATACCAACACGCATAAGCAGATGGAATAGCTAAAGCACATATGAGGTATTGGTTCAGATTTTGGCCAAGATACTTAAGCTCATGAGTCCCTACTCTAACAAGAGAACTTAAACCCAGTTCTGCCTACAAACAGGGTGATCACCTTGATAGGGACCTAGCTCGTGCTAGATGGTATACAACATACACTGAACACGACACAGTTCACACACACCAACAGACAAGGGACATACACCTTGAACAGGGAGCTTATCACACCAAGTGTCTGGTCACCTATACAGACAGTGAACATGTCGCTGCTCACACCAACAAAATGACAGAAAACCCCACTCAGAAAACTCATGCATACAGATAGTAAACAATAACTAGCACAAGTGTCCTCACACCAAGGGGAAAGAGCTTCAGACACCAAGCTGACAAAAGGGAACCATGCCAGGCATCACCCACATGACATAGGATGTCTGGAGGGCGCACCTGTCAAAGCGGAAGAAAGAGGGGGGGTCTACATACGATGCAGATAGGGAATACAGGGGCCCAGACCATCCTCAGGGAAGGTGGGAGAATGACTTCAGACTAAACATGCATAACACCAAGCTCTGACTGTGAATAAGATAGAATGAATAATCGACCAGTGCCCTCTAGGAAGAGGAGCTGGTATTTACATGCAACAGACCGGTGGTGATTGGCTGGCTAGAGAACTCAACACCATCAGTCAGCTCAATCATCCCCACACCTGCAGCACTGTGCTCCTGGAAACCCATGGAGCCACTTCTTTATTTTTCATGTGTCCTATTTGTGATACCCTTACTGCAGTAGCATGTAATTGTTACAATGAATAGCACTGTGTCAGTGTCTGTTTCAATAGCTGCAGGTGCCAGGTGTAATATATAGCAGACATCCAATTAAAAGAGCTGGGATTGGAGTGGTTTTACTTCTTAAAGGGGTTGTCCCACAAAGAATATTACTTCGGCCGCCTGCAGACGTCCGGGTCGGATGCGCCTGCGAGAATTCTCGCAGCGGCGCATGCGCAGACCGGAGCCGGCGGCCGGGGAGTGACGTTTCTGTGTGGGGTCGCAGAGCCCCACACAGAATTAGAGCATGCCGCGGTTTGTTTTCTGCGCGTGCTTTCGCGCAGACAAACCGCGTCCGTCTTCATAGGATTGCGTATTGTAATGCAATCCTATGCAGGCATTCAGGGGCGGAAATTCTGCGGGGAATCTCGCCGCGGAATTTTTGCCCGTCTGCAGGCGGCCTTCTAGTTAAATCCACCTATAATTATAAACATTTTTTGTATCTACACTTAAAGTTTATATCCCAAGATATTTCAGGACTAAAGTTAGAATAGGGCCACCTGCTGTTTCTATAGAAGAGGCTTTCCGATCCACCTCAAGAAAATATTCGAAGGTGGTCTCAGTCTTACTTTCCTGCAGTAATGCTGTCTCACTGTCTTATCATTTGCTCTGTATCTCTTGACATCAGAGAAGATACTGCAACTTCAGAATCAGAAGCTCACCAGAGATCCCTCCACTTACCCACTGGAGCAGAGAAGCAAGAGTGAGAATGTGTGAGCCCTTTGTAACTATTACCGAGGTGGACACACAATAGAAACAGCAGGTGGCGCTATTCTAACATTTCTAGATATTCTGGGCATATAAAACATTTATCTTAATAAGTGTAAATACAAACTATTATAATAATGGCTGGATTAAACTAGAAGGAATATTTATTGTCAGAAAACTCCTTTAACTAAATACCTAGCCCATCGTGCTCTAAAATACAGTATATTGCCTAAATATTAGATTACATTTTACAATATTATGACATTTGCAAATTAAAAGCAGGCCATCAAAAAAATGGAGGAATATATAGCCCAAAATACATAAAAATAGCAATTTATCATATATATCTCATGACAAAAAAAGAAACAGAAATACACAATAAATAAGACAAAAACACAATAGGACTTCATGTTGTAATCCAACATTGTAGACAAGTGAGTATAACCTGAGTGCGAATACCAACATGTCATACAATGGAATAAGTGAGAATATAAGGGCACCCGAATTACAGGGTCAGCAGAAATCCTCTTCAGACGTATGCTCCTCCTGGCTTACTGCATCAGAGGGGCAATCATCCACAGTAGCAGGCAGCTCCAGATCTCATGACACACTATCCCTTACCATACTCCGCTCATGACCATGGGGCCACATGGGATTTTGGTGCACAGAAGCATTTAGCGCAAATACAGACTACTCGGAAAGGTCAGGTGCTGAAGTGTAACTGGGGTGCTAGAAACCTTTGTGGGCAGGCCATTTACTACAATCAGGGCTAGAGAGTTCTGTCCCACTACTCTGACACACTCTTCAGTAGATGAATCTTCAGACCATGAAGATGACTCCCTTTCTGCACAGTCTTCTTATTGTATGCATCATTTATCTTCAAAGCTTATAGAGCCCAATTATCTGAATCGAGATCAGCTACTAACTCCTGATCTCCCAGTGCCTGAGGAAGCAGCCAACACGCTAAAAACTCATCCTGAATTACAAGCTCTGCTAGCCTTGTTGCCCAGCAAATGTGATGCAATCTGGTAATTGATTTAAAGCATGCTTGTCGCCATGAAATTAAAAAGGTTAAATCTGACATCTCTGTACTACAGGATCAGATGTCAGATCTAGAATCTTTCAAACTCTGTATGACAACCGCCATACAAGAAATGGGGAGAAAAAAAAATCTATTGCGGTATAGGCTTCACAACACCACCACCTCCTGACATAGTTTGACAATTTAGAAAACAGAAAATTGGTGATTTAACATCCAAACTAGAAGTCTGCCAGAAGCCACATGTTCTCCAGGCCTAATCCATACAGGCATCTTCAATACTCTGCTGAACAGACTTGCAGAAACCCACAGCAAAATTGTTAGAGCGCATCAAGCTCTCAGAGCCAAGAGCCCTGATCCCATGTATCCAAGAGATGTTATCTAGGTAGAAAGCCAAACTTCTATTGGAGATAAATTTTGATGGAGTAAAAGTGTCTTTATTCCCAGATCTCTCTAGACACACTATAATTGTAACTCAAATTCACGTCACTTTAAAAAGGAGGTATGAAAACTAAAAAATGTTGGTAAAACTGCAAAAATTTGTAAAGAAGATATATTACAAAGATGGCAGGTTTTTCTTGATTTGCAAACTGTCACCAATTGTAGTGAAATATTGCGGTTCAATTACATGATTGTCAATGCTCTATATATTGTTCACAGCAAAGTGTCTCATCTATGCTGCTTGTTTATACTTGCATAGTTGCCTAGTCTTTTCAGGGGAACGTTTTATAGTCTATATAAAAACAACCATAACAATAATAAAGACTGCACATCGGACATGTCAACTAGGAAACATGAACATTAGAATCAACTTGAAAAGATTCTGGATCTTGAAAAAGACCTTTTTAGCATTAACGGATTGCAATTTATATTGATTTCATATGATGATGTATATCTGTACCTTTAAAATATTGCTTTATTTCAAACTAATTATGAAAGGACTATTATTTTTAGATTACAAAGATTAGTAACAATTGTAAAAATCTGGTAAGACATTTGGAGGTTCCTGATGGCAGCTGCCATTGTGTTGTATTGGGTTTGGTTAGGAATTTTCTAAAATACCACACAATTTAAGTTCAAATTCTGTCTTTTTTCCCTTTCGATTATATAGTATGTGTGTTAAAGTTTATGCGTATATGGAAACTAGACACAGTATCATATTTCAAGTAAATGTAAGGCTTAATAAGAGTTCAGCACAGCATGTCTTGCTTCTTCACAAAGTGGGTCCAACTTGCCATCACCTCCTACAACACAAAAAATGTTATTGATCAATCATTAAGCAAGGTTTTCCATTTTTAAATATACTGCTCATTATTTAGCAAATACCGGTAGCAGAGAATCTGTCTGAGCAATGATGTCCTATTATTGACTAAATCAGTTGCTGGTTAATGCTAGACTCGAGGCCCTTTCACACAGCCGTAGGTGTTTTTACGTGCACCTGCCGAGGCCGTAAAAATGCATGAATGGGTGCACAAATCTAACGTTTGTGCACCTGTTCAGACTCCACAGGCCCCGGCACATACACACCAAGTCCGCAATGCCGTTGGGCTTCCCCTACCTCCCCCTCGCCAGCTCACCTCCTCTCTCCTCCCGTCCGGCTGTGTGCAATGGGAGGGAGGGGGCAGGGGTGGAGCTATGCTCCTGCCTCCTCCTCACCAGCAATGGGAGGGGGCGTGTCAGGGCTTAGCTCCGACCCGCCTACTGCAAACAGCCGGAGGGGAGGAGAGAAGAGGGAGGGAGTTTAGTAGTCATGCTACTAAACTCCCTCCCCCCTGCCTTCGCTGGCCGCTGTCATTGGTTCCCATAGGAGCCCATGCAGCGGCCAACATATTCCAGCCCCAAACAGTTCCAGGACTATCTTTGCAGGCTGGGTGAAAGCGCTTGGCGCTATATAGGCCCGGCCAGGCGCTTTTACGCCACGGGAATATGGCCATCTGATCTGATGCATTGGAACGCAATGCATCAGATCATAGCGTATAATCGGCCAGCCGTGAAAACGGCGGCTGAAGTAAGCTTGTGTGAAAGAGGCCTCAGTCTGTAAGTTAAAGTTTCTTAAACTGCAAATTCAGTGCTGTAATTTTATTGGCATCAACTGCTATAGTTACAGACTTAAAAGGCTCATAATGAGAACATAATTCTACCACTTTACAAATAGCAGAGCCGCACAAGGTATTCCGCGTCTAGTTTTGGGCACCAGTACATAAGAAATACATACCGTGTTTCCCCGAAAATAAGGCACCCCCGAAAATAAGACACATTAAGAAATTTGCAGAAATCGCTAATATAAGGCACACCCCGATAATAAGGCATACTAAAGTGTGCAGGCAAGTCAAGAGGCCTGTCCCCTGCTGCCATCCCCGTTGTCTCCTACCTCCTCCTGTGCTGTACGAGTGTGCTGTTGTAAGCTCCCCTTGCTGGCTGGAAAACCCCATACTATCATTCTCTTGCTGCTGCACACGTCTGCTGTGATGAGCTCCCCCTGGTGGCCGGAAGCTGCAATACCATCCCTGCTTACAAGTGGTACAGGAACTTCTGTCTGCAGGTACGTTACGTTTTTTTATGGCTCTGTGTGTGAGTCAGGCAACCATATGTGTGATTCTTAAGGCTGGGTTCTCACAGAGTGTATTTCCAGCCTTAGGGGGTGAGCATTACAGTCTCCGGACAGTGTGTGGGAGCCAGGTACTTTACAGCTCTTATTTTTTGTGTATCATTTTGATTCAATAGGGGGTGTCTGCTTTTTTGCTGAAGAGTCTAAAGTACAAGAAATAAAAAATGTTGCTACCCTATATTTTTACCCCTAGACATGAGCGCAAAAAGAAAGAGCTATTCCGTTGAGTACAAGAAAGGAATCGTGGAAGATTCTTGGGGCAAAAACCTTCCTGCTTTGGCCCGAAGATTTTACAAGAAATGGAGTGTCAAGAAATTCAGCAGGAGATTCCAGGTTCAGATGTTTATGATGATGTGCCAGAAAATGATGACATGACTGTCATTGAGTAATTTTTGCTTTGTTTACACAGTTTGTCTAGCTATATTGGTTTGTGGTGACAACTACGGTACTGTGCAGTATATACGGTAATAAATGTTCATTTTTTTTTGTTAAACAATAAATGTGAATTCTTCATTGAAAAATAAGACACCCCCTGAAAATAAGACGTAGCGCATATTTGGGAGCAAAAAATTAATATAAGACGCGCCTTATTTTTGGGGAAACAGGGTAGTAGAGCTTGAGTGAATTCAAAGGCAAAACAAGCAAAGTAAATAGAATGGGTGGACTAGAGTCCCAAGAAGGATGATCAAAATTAAGTTCAGAAAAAAGAACAGCTCAGAGGTGATCCAATAATTATATATAACTATACCAAAGTTCAACATAGAGATCTCTCATGATCCACTTATACAGAGGTCAGTATCTCTAAATCTACGTCTAGAGGAAAGAAGGTTTCTACACCAACATGGAAGTTCTTAACTGTTACAGCAGTGAGACTATGGAACTCTCTGCCCGAGGACATGGCGATGGAAAATTTATTAAGCGTTCAAAAAGGGTATGATACCTTTCCTGGTAGAATATTACAATTTAAAGTAACTGAAGATTAGAAAACATAATATACCCTTAAATAATATCAGTGATCTCCACAAAATGTGGACGAGATTAACAAGGAGCCAAGGAACATATAAGTTATATTCATGTTTAAGAGTTTTGATGTAAAGTAGATCCTTGCCTGTGTATTTCTCAAGGTAAAGTAGCCATACGTATAGAGTTAAAAAGAACTCCATGATGTGTTAACCCAAGTTTTGTTTCCAGCATAGTGTGTTTTCTCATGCGGTCCTGAACGGATTCATTATCAGTAGTAGGAACGCACAAGAGAGTACGTTAGGAAAATTAACCAAACTAGAGAGTTTCCAGCTGAGTTTGCTACAAGAATGTATGCATACCTTATTTAGCTTTTACTTATTATTCTCTATTCTGATTGGTGGTCACACCTGAGGGTCGTCCTGTGATTGGATTTACATAATATTTTAATATAATATAAATCAAGGGCACAGAGAGGTTCTCTCAGACTCCATTGTAACCACCCATCCGTCTTGCGAGTGTTCTCCATTGGCCAATGTTGAAATTCTGGGATTTGGAGATCCTGTGCAAGATTTAAACTGAAGTCCAGTTGAAGTGTCAACCAAAAGACTTCTCTAATATTTTTTTGCCAGGAGGAATATCAGTGCGGAGGACCGCAACACCCAGAGGCACTGACCAGACATGAAGAATACTGACTACTTACACTCTAAAGGCTGATATACACGCAACGATTATCGCTCAAAATTCTCCCAAACTACGGCTTTTGGGCGATAGCTGTTGCATGTAAATGTGTGCCCAGCATGCACTCTTCCCTCCATCGCTGAGTTCAACTCAGGATAAAATCTGTCGTCCCTGATAAGAGGGACGGCATGCCGTGTTCTCAGAGGGCGGCACTGATAGCATTGTATGCAGCCAGGAGAACAAAAGTGCTGTATTTAGAGAACAGACCACCCGCTGTTCTTTAAATACATGCAAATGAAACTAGTTAGCTACTAATAGGCTGATTAGCCCATTAGTACATAATGCAAAATGATTGCTCAAAACTGTCAGTTTCTGACGAATTTTGAGCGATCACCTTTGCGTGTAAATGGACCTTAAGTTTCTCTCAGTAATTGTTGTGAGTAATCTGTGTTTGTAAAAGAAGGATAATCTTTCAGCGCTTGGTAAAAGGGTACCGGAGGCCTCTATCCCTCTTTTGAGTGGTTCACACGTATCTGAGTCCAGGACACACAGATGAGCCAGGGACCAGGGGTCATTCTCCTACTGATAGGTCAGGAAAGTATTTTCTGTGTCTTCATCACATACTTAGATGTCACTAAAAGGGTTGCATCAGGGAGTAGGGCAGAGGATGAAGAGAGACGTGGAGGACAAAGGAGGTAGTCCAGACCAGGCTGGGATCGTGGGCAGTAGAGAACAGTGGGAAGATTAACAAGAAGGCTGGGATGCCCAAGGGTGTTCTCTTAGAAGTGAATTAAGGAAGGTAGAGAACTCTCTGCCTGGATAAATATGTCTAAATATGTAGAAAGGTCAAAGTATTTGAAAATAAGGGAATGCAAGTGAAATATTTTACTCTAAGATAGAATTAAATGACAGAGACAAGACTAACAGTCCACCTGGACCGCCTGGCTATGTTCCATCGGCAATGAGTGCACAACAAGGAGGTGATGATGGTGGAAGTGTATGGTATGTGATGGAATTAACCCTAATGGTGTTGACATTTGTGTACATTATGGTGTCCAGACGTAGACCACCGGCCCAACTATATCCCATGATTTTGTGGAGTCATCCGAATCCAAAACAGGTAGTGGCAGATGGGGCTTGTATTGCCAATTCAGTGGTGACGACTGAGCTGTACCAGCCATAGTCACCCTCTGATGATATTAACAAGGTGAAAGATCTCCCTGACCCCAATAAAGACCTGAGTGGTGTCACGTCCACGCAGCACACAAGCACCACGCTCAGCACAGACGCAGGGTGACGTTCACAACCACTGCAGTTGAAAATACATATGCACTGTAGAACAGTGCGCACTACAACAGGAGTATGAAAATCAGTCTGTGAAGCCCGTACAGCACAAAAGTACTAAGCTCAGTACAGCATCAGAGACATACGCACTGCTGGAAAAAGACATACACCACGCTATGCTGAACAGCAGCACCACTCCAGGGAGAAGGAAGCCTAGCCCTAACCTAGCAGGGGGGGGTGAAGGGTCCCTGCCTAGAAGTGGAGTAATAGCCTCCATAGAGGCAGCCTGTTAAGACTGAAGTTCTGTTAAACTCTATTTTGTCTTGTCTCATACAACACTATGAACTTTACCCCCAATTCTGTTTTTCACCTTAGATGAGGATTTATCTGGGTGTACAGACATTCCTTTGGTCTTTCAGAATCTCTCATGAAATATAGCTTGTTCAGTTATATCAGCATTCCACAGCTAGAAATGTTACAAGTTTTTGTAGATATGTACTTGAGTGTTAGTTTCACATGAAAATGAAAACTTGCTTACGTGAGTTAATAGTTTCACATGAGACCTTAATGTAAAGCTCTGGCATAAAGCCATGTATACTCCTTTTTTCCTTTTCTTGATAAAAACTCTTCTCTGTAGTAATATACATGGAATTCTTTGAGATACTACAAGCTGTTTGTGTCCCTGAATTCGCCAGGCCTGAAAGAACATACACTAATTTGGAACTCGGCAACATATCATTTGGGGTCCCTGGAATATCCATAACACAGCCCCACGGTCTTCTTCCTGGGCCCTGATTGTCCCTATAGAGGCCCCTGGAGAGATGGACCGAACAGCAAAGCAAAACAGAAATGAAAACAGAAGATACAACTGAAAAGTAAACTGTAGCAACGTACGTATCAGGAAGCAGCGGTACACCCAGCATAGAGGAGCCCAGTCTCCACTACTCCTCTATGGAGATGAATAAGCAGCATTGAGCAAAACATAGTAACATAGTAGCATAGTATGTAAGGCCGAATGAAGACAATGTCCATCTAGTCCAGCCTGTCTATCCTACTGTGTTGATCCAGAGGAAGGCAAAAAACCCCAAGGCCAGAAGCCAATTAGCCCTTTTGGGGGAAAAATTCCTTCCCGACTCCCTAATGGCAATCAGACTGTTCCCTGGATCAACCCCTAATAGTTCCTACCTGCCTATATACCAGGATTGACACTTAACCTAATATTTATATTCTGTAATATCCTTCTTCTCCAGAAAGACATCAAGTCCCCTTTTAAACTCCTCTATGGATTTTGCCATCACCACTTCCTCCGGTAGAGAGTTCCACAGTCTAACTGCTCTTACAGTAAAGAACCCCCTTCTATGTTGGTGATGAAACCTACTTTCCTCTAATCGTAGCGGATGTCCTCTTGTTACCGTCGTGGTCCTGGGTGTAAACAGATCGCGGGAGAGATCCATGTGTTGTCCCCTAATGTACTTATACATGGTTATTTGGTCGCCTCTTAACCTTTTTTCTAGAGTAAATAGTCCCAATTTGGATAGCCTCTCTGGGTAATCCAGTCCCGTCATTCCATGTATTAGTTTAGCTGCCCTTCTTTGAACCCCCTCAAGCACTGTGACATCTTTCCTGAGCACCGGTGTCCAGAATTGTACGCAGTATTCCATGTGAGGCCTGACAAGTGCCTTATATAATGGAAGGATAATGTTCTCGTCCTTCGCCCCTATACCTCTTTTAATGCACCCCAAGACTTTATTTGCCTTTGCAGCAGCTGACTGGCATTGGTTACTCCAGTTTAGTCTATTATCCACTAATACCCCCAGATCCTTTTCCATATCACTTTTCCCTAGTGGTACCCCATTAAGTGAATATTTGTGACATCCGTTCCTCCTGCCCATGTGCATAGTCTTACATTTTTCAACATTGAACTTCATTTGCCATTTTTCTGCCCAAGCTCCCAGCTTATCCAGGTCCGTTTGTAGCCGCACATTGTCCTCCGTTGCATTAATTATATTGTATCATTTTGTGTCATCTGCAAATATTGATATTTTGCTGTGCAGCCCCTCTATCAGGTCATTGATAAATATGTTGAACAGAGTGGGGCCTAGTACTGAACCCTGTGGCACCCCGCTAGCGACTGTGGTCCAATCAGAGTATGAGCCATTTATTACCACCCTCTGCTTTCTATCATTGAGCCAATTTTTTACCCACTTACACACGTTTTCGCCAAGTCCGAGCTGCCTCATTTTGTATATTAGCCTATTATGTGGCACGGTGTCAAAGGCTTTAGAGAAGTCCAGATATACAAGATCAATAGATTCTCCCTGGTCCAGCTTAGAGCTTACTTCATCGTAGAAACTGATCAGATTTGTCTGACATGAGCGACCCTTCATGAATCCATGCTGGTGAGGAGTTATTCCCTTAAACTCCTTGAGGTACTCATCGATGGCGTCTCTCAGAATCCCCTCGAAAATTTTTCCCGTTACTGAAGTGAGACTTACTGGCCTGTAGTTACCAGGCTCACTTTTGGTCCCTTTTTTGTAAATTGGAACCACGTTGGCAATGCGCCAGTCCAATGGTACTACTCCGGTCTTAATAGTGTCTAGAAATATTAGGTATAGCGGCCTAGCTATCTCGTCACTTACTTCCTTTAGTATCCTTGGGTGTAATCCATCTGGCCCGGCGATTTATCAATTTTAGTTTTCTTTAGACGCTTCCGCACCTCCTCCTGCGTTAGGTATGAGATATTTTGTGAGGGGTTCGTTTTATTCCCCTGCATTTCGTGTGGCATTTCCTTTTATTTGGTGAACACACTTGAGAAGAAACTGTTTAGTAGATTTGCTTTCCCTTCGTCATCATCAATGATTTCTCCTGCATTGTTTTTTAAAGGGCCAGCGCTCTCCCTGCAAATCCTTTTGCTGTTAATGTAGTTGAAAAATAGCTTCGGGTTGTTTTTGCTCTCTTTCGTGATCCGTCTTTCTGCTTCCTCCTTGGCAGTTTTGATCGTATCTTTGCATATTTTGTTTTTTTCCCCTGTATGATTTTAGCGCTTCTTCGCTGCCTTGTTGCTTTAGTAGTTTGAACGCTTTCTTCTTTTCGTTTATTGCCCCTCGTACCGTCTTGTCGAGCCACATTGGTTTCCTTTTAGCTGAGTTTCTTCTATTTTTAAAGGGAATGAACTGCTCACATGAGGCGATTAGGATCCTTTTGAACTTTTCCTCCGTACTGATATTTTTGAGGATGTTGTCCCAATTAATGTTACCGATAGTAGTTCTAAGCTCATCAAATTTTGCTTTACTAAAGTTTAGTTTCTTTGCCACTCCCTGATAAGGCTTCCTATTGATTGACAGCTGGAAGTTGATTATATTGTGGTCGCTGTTCCCCAAGTGCCCCTCAACCTGCACCCCCTTTATACGTTCCGGTTTGTTGGTTAGTACTAGGTCCAGAATGGCCCTCCCTCTTGTTGGTTCCTGCACAAGTTGGTTCAGGTAATTGTCTTTAATTACTCTCAAGAACTTATCACCCCTGTGAGATTTGCAGGTTTCGTTCTCCCATGTTATATCTGGGTAATTAAAGTCCCCCATGATAATTACTTCGTTTCGCTTTGACACCTCTTCTATCTGCCTTAGTAGTAAGTTTTCAGTTTCTTCTGTTGCTTTTGGTGGTCGATAGAAGACCCCTATCAGGATTTTGTTATTTTTTCCTCCCTGTATTTCTACACACAGAGATTCCACCTGTTCGTCTCCTACCCCTATATCCTCCCGTAGCCTCGGCTTCAAGTTCGATTTGACGTACAGACATACCCCTCCCCCTTTCTGGTTCCTTTGGTCTCTTCTGAAGAGATTGCACCTCTGCAAATTCACCGCCCAATCGCACTTATCAAGCCATGTTTCAGTAATTCCGACTATATTATAGTTTTCATCAGTCATTCTCGCTTCAAGCTCACCCACTTTACCGATCAGACTTCGTGCATTCGTGGTCATACAATTTATATCGTTTTTTTGTTTTTTAAATTTGTTTTGTTGCTATTCGTACTTATGGCTGATCTATGAGTTCTAACTGTACTAACCCCACCCCCTGCTCGACCCCCATTCCCTTTGCTTGGACCCGGATTGCTAGTTACACTGGCTACCCCACTATTTCTCATTTTACCCTCCCCCCCAGTCCCTAGTTTAAACACTCCTCCAGCCTTCTAGCCATCTTTTCCCCCAGCACAGCTGCAACCTCCCCATTAAGATGCAGCCCGCCCCTACGGTAGAGCCAGTAGCCGACAGCAAAGTCAGCCCAGTTCTCCAGGAACCCAAATACCTCCTTCTTACACCAACTCCGGAGCCACTTGTTTACCTCCCTAAGATCCTGCTGCCTTTCTAGTGTGGCTTTAGGTACAGGTAGTATTTCCGAGAAAACTACCCTGGAGGTCCTTGCCCTAAGCTTGGATCCTAAGTCCCTGAAATCATTTTTGAGGGCCCTCCATTGACCTCTAACTTGTTCATTGGTGCCAACGTGCACCATGACTGCCGGATCCTCACCAGCCCCTCCCAGTAATCTGTCAATCCGATCCACGATGTGTCGAACTCGAGCGCCAGGAAGACAACACACCGTTCGACGATCCCGGTCTTTATGGCAGATTGCCCTCTCTGTCCCCCTAATAATTGAGTCCCCCACCACTAGAACCTGTCTAGCCTGCCCTGCGCTCCCTGTCCCACTGGAGCAGTCATCTCCCTGGCGTTCAGAGGGCATGTCGTGCTGCAGCCGTGCTGGCTCTGTAATGGCATTGCCCTCATCTGCCAACGTTGCAGACATGTTGGGTTGTGCCAGTTCAGGACCAGCCTCCCTGAATCTATTCCCTCTACGCCTCCTTCTATCTGACACCCAGCTGACTGCCTGCTCCCCCTGCTCTTCCGTACTACCATCCGCCCCCGCCTCTACCCCAGCGAGTGTCTGCTCAGTGAGCACCAAACTCCTTTCCATGATGTCAATGGCTCTCAGTGTTGCCAGTTGCCCATTTAGATCCAGAATTTGGGCTTCTAAATGTTCGACGTGTACGCATCTTGCGCAACAGTATGCACCCTCGATCGGCTGATCAAGGACCGCATACATTGCACAAGTAGCACACTGGATGACATTGCCAGGCATGGAGCTCATCCTAATGGGGATCTACAATTTACTTGTGGAAGTAGTGAAGATAGACTTGTTCACACTCCGCTCACACGCTGCCACAACCGCTGACCCACTGCCGCAACCGCTGACCCGCTGCCGCAACCGCTGACCCGCTGCCGCAACCGCTGACCCGCTGCCGCCTCTGTGCAACCACTCACACGCTGCCGCTCTCGCGCAACCTCTTACCCGCTGACACTTATGTGCAACCAGTCACAAAAAAAATTTTTTTATACCCCCCCTCACAAACACCTAGACACACACACACACACACACACACACACACACACACACACACACAACTAACCAGATACACAGAAGACACACACTTAGCTCACAAACACACACAGAATATACTTATCAGCTCCTCCACTCCTCCACTCCTCCTGGTGATGTCACCCGCTGTCCCGACGGCCGCTCACTCTGCCCTCCTGTCTCAGCTGCTCCGCTGAACTCCTGGTGGCCTCTTGGCACCGGCTGCTGCGCTCCGGTCTCTCTGGTCTCTCCTGCCCCCGCACCTGCTTCGGCTGCTGAGCTGCTCCGCTGTCCCCTTCAGCTCCCCGCTCGTGCCTCCTTCTTTCAGCTAGAACAGTGAGCTACCAGGTACAGAATAACATTCCAGTAATCTTGCATGTTTGTGAGGTTATTGGAGTGAAGGAAAACCCAAGAATTAGTACTGAAGCAGGAAGCTCTGATGTGACGGCCTCTTTTACTCCTCCATGACACAGACATCACATACCAACTTATCAACGACTTTGGTCTAATATCATTGCCTTTATAAACCCACTTCTATCATCTCCCCTCAGCATAAACCTAGATCCCAAAATTATCTTGTTCGGTTTATTAGATGAAGAACACTGGCCTAAATATGTGCGTATTTTCCTTAGAAGTGATATTTTTAGCAGTGGCCATGCAATGGATGGCTGCTGAATTGCCCTCCGTGTCACATTGGACCCCAATGGTTAATACCGTAATTCCTTACGAAAAAAAACCATCTATCAAAATAGAGGCTGCCCGGGGAAATTTCAGCAGATTTGGGACTCCTGGCTTAATGCAAACTCTACCTTAACTCTTGAATAATCTCTTATTCTTTTTCTCCTTTTATCCGACTGTGAATAATACAACCAGCATAAGTTGTTTTATGTTATAAGAAGTTTATTGCAGTTACAAACTTGAGATATTGCAGTAAGATGTAAATTGAAATTTATATCAACGTCTAGCTATTGTACAGGGTAATATTATTTAATTAATATGCCACGTATTTTAATGAATCCTTTTCTTGCTCTGTACATGATCCATGCTATATAAAACGAAGTTAAAAAGAAGAGGAGAGGATTTCATGTAGGTTCAGGTCATTGCATTGTTTATATGGTGATAAAAGGACTTTTCTGGTGATAAAGTTATGTCCAGTGTATGCACTTCTGTGGACAAAAACTCAGAAACCATTAGCAATATCTTACACTCACGCTTATGGCACATCTAAGTAGACTGAACAGCATGACTTGACGCATTTTTAATGAGGTTCAGGGAATGAATGACCTCTCATAGTCCCATAGTTGGATGAGGTCCCAATGCATACACCAGTTAAAAAGATTATGTGTTGTAAGTAGATTCTGCTAGAATAGTATTAAATGAAACAAAAGTGGGTAAAATGATAACATATATTTATTTTTGTATCTTCATTAACCATACACATATTGTGTTTCTGGATAATAAGACAGTGTCTTATATTAATTTTTGCCCCAAAAGAGGTGTTACGGCTTATTTTCGGGAAGGTCTTATTTTACTTCCCTAGCAGGGTCGATCCAAGGTCCTTCCCGCTTCTTTGCAGAGACTGGCGCAGATCCCGCAGCCCTCGGTCGTCCACACAGGGTCATTTCCTGGTTACGAGATTTGTAAATCCTGCCTCCACAACGCGATAACTGTGATTGGTTCCTTGAGCATTGCATTGATTGGTTCTCTGAGCGCTGCAGCTCAGCCAATCACAGTCATTCTGTTGTGGAGGTGAGATTTATGAATTGACTAAGAGGCTGCTCAGCCAATTCATAAATCCCACCTCCTCGAAGCAATCACTGTGATTGGCTGAGCAGTGCTCAAAGAACCAATTAATGCAGCGGTTGAAGGACCAATCAAAGACATCACTTCGTGGAGGCAGTATTTATATTTGCCATAACCAGAAAGTGATCTTGTGTGTGCGGCTGAGGACTACAGGAACAACGCCAGAGATCTGGAGAGTAGCAGGGAAGGACCTGGACCGAGTGTGCTAGGTAATGTATTCCTATTTTTTTTCAATGTAATGCAACTAGGGCTCATTTTTGGGGTAGGGCTCAGGCCTCATGTGCACTTGAAAAATACAATCCGCACAGAATCCGTCGCGGATTCGCCTTAAATGTTTCTTTTTTTTGCATGCAGATATCCGCACACATTGCTATCAATGTGATAGCAATGTTGCCGATCCACGGCAAAATGGAGCATGCCGCGTTTTTTTTATCCCACACGTAAAAAACGCAATTCTTTTAAAATGCCATACACGGGTGCAAGAATCAATTAAGGGCTCCTTCCCACGGCCGGATTTCCATTACGCGGCGAAAATCCACCGCGTAATTCCATTGCGTAATTCCACACCGTGAAATCACCCGACCTCACCCGCGGCATGCTTTATTTGCCGCGGGTGTACGCGCGGACGGCTTCCATTGCAGTCAATGGAAGCCGTCCATCACGCTATCTTCCGCTGTAGCACAGCGGAAGATAGCGTGAAACCGCTTCCCCGCCCACCGCGTCATATGACGCGTCCGGCACGTCATGCGACGCTGTGGGCGTGTCATATGACGCGACCGGCGCGTCACATAACGCTGCGGCGCGTCACGCGCTCTATTGCGCATGTGCGCCAAAGCGTCATGCGGGATGGAAGACGCCGGATCCAGAGGTAAGTTTTCGCAGCGGAGCCCATCACGGCTGTGGGAAGCCGGCCTTAATGGACCGCGGATGGCCAATGATTCCCTATGGGCAAAATCCGCAATTCCATTTAGCTAGTGGACATGAGGCCTTATATTTCAAGCCTCCTCGAAAATCCTGAAAAATCAGCCTAGGACTTATTTTTGGGGGAAACACGGTAGAGTTAAAAATAATTGCTAAGGCTTTGTGGTAACTAGGGGTCAATGGTGTGACAACTAAAGTTTTGTTTTTAGCATAGTGTGTCTTCTCTTAGAATGCTGCGCTGATGTATGTTAGGAAAATCTTTACTAACCTAAACTGGAGCTTCCAGATAAGTTTTCTACAGTAATGTATGCATACCTAGTTTATCTTTTACATATTATTCTGTATTCTGATTGGTGGTCATGCGATTGGATACACATAATATTGCGCTCTTTATCTTTTATTATAAATAAAGGGGTCTGTGAGAGGTTATATCAGACTCCATTGTACCCACCCATTTGTTTTGTGAGTGTTCTCCATTGGCAAATGCAGATATTGAGAGATTTCCGTTGACGCGTCACCCAAAAGAACACTTTAACAATATTGACCAGAGGCGTTAACAAACAGAATATAAGGAAGTTGAAGATAAGAATTGGTAAATGAAAGTGGACTAGCAGGATGTAGAACACAGTCACCCAATAGGGGCTTCCAATGAAAAGACGTGGAAGAATGACATAGAACACTGGAACTCGAAACAGTAGGAGTATTAAAGTAGCATTAAGGCCATTGGGGAAAGATATTAACAAGGCTTTCTTGGAAAGGGATTCCCAATGGCACCGAAAAAAGATGAAGAAACTATCATTCCATTCCTTGTTTAGTGCCATAAACAAGGAATGGAATGCTTGTGGCTATATGGGACATACAGTAAAAGGTTTGTTGGCTAATTAAGAGGTCTACAGATCAAGTCTGTTGAATGAATCCATGCTATGGTTTATTAAGATATGTACCTATAATAAAGAAGAATCACTGAAAGGGGTTGTGTCATTAAAAGAAGAAAAATTTTAAAGCTGGACATGCGATAAAATTAAAAAAAAACAAAAAAAACGACAGCATACCCACCTGTCCCCCACCCCCCCCAGGGCACAGCTGAGTAGCTCCCACTACCAAATTCCCTGGAAGTCAGGTGACCACTACAGCCAGTCAGAATTTGCAGCTTCTCCTTCTGTAGAATGAGCGCTCACATCCTGGGCACCATGATGCCAGGAGTTGGGCATGGTGACGCTGCAGCCTCTAATTGGCCACAGTGGTCACCCGACTTCCAGCAGTGTGCGGGACAGGGAAGTGGAAGCCGTTCTGCTGTGACTTTGAGGGTTGAAGACAGGCGAGTATGTGGTCTTGTTCTATTTCATCACATGGCAAGCCTTTAAGATTTTCTTTCTTTTAATGACACAACCCCTTTAGGATGCGTTCACATGTTGCAGATTTGCCGCAAATTTTCCATAACTGAGAAAGTCACGTCAAAATCCACACCAAATACAGATTTTGATGCAGATTTTGGTGCAGCTCCACACTAAAATCCATACTGCAAATAGGGATATGGATTTTGGTGCGTACCCACACAAGAATCTGTCAGGTTTGAACGCACCCTTAGTGTTCTAAATTATACTGGCTAAAAGAGTTTCCCGCGGCTTAGATATTAATGACATCAATATCAGATTGGTGGCAGGCCGACTCTTGGCACCCACAGCAATCAGCTGATTGAGGGGTAAGTGGTGCTCAAGCAAGTGCCATGGCCTTTTCACTGGCCCGTGACGTCACATTCATTGGTCACAGGGCAATTGAGCAGCTCAGTCAACAATATGTACGACTCCTGGAACACCCCTTTGAACAGCGCATATAACTTGTCCATAGTGAGTGAACAGCTTTGTTATCTTTATAAAAAGCCAACACTAGTCTATCACTGTAAATATCATTAACAGATTTTTATGCCAAAACCTTCCAGCTACATAGAATAAGGCTGCTTTCACATCTGCATTGGGAATTCCACTTTCCTGCTCTGCTCGGGAAGCAGGAAAGGGGAATCCCCGCGGCTGAATGGTTCCATCTCTGGGCGGAACTGAATATTATAGTCAATGGGGTCCGCCCGCTTTTCGCCCAGCTGCCTGGCTTTTGGACAGAAGAAAAAGCGCTGCATGCAGCACTTTTTCTTCTGGCATTTGCAGCCGGATCAGTGACCGAACCTCAAAACAGAAGTTCTGACACAGATGTGAAACCATTCTAAGGAATATGGTTTTACAAGGCACACTGCAACATAAAAGGCAATCTGCTAGGATACAAAAATAAGGTTGTATGAATGTAAATGAATGTAGAGAAAACATGCAGTCAGTTTGTACCAGATTTGCTCTTACTAACATGTTGGTAAAGCATTACTTGTAAAAAAATAGATTTCTATTCTTACCGAAGTCAAGTTCCTTGATGTTACACTGAAATACAATCTCTCCGTTAACCATAAGTTCCACAGTGTCCCGATCTAGTATTTCTTCCAAGAAAACTTTGTGTCCACCTGAGAGCAGAACAGCTAAAAAAAAAAGAGATTTTAAAAATAAACAAAACTGCTGCCTTATGGGTAATAAAATGAATGTATTAATTTACATACAGACTTTACCGAAGTATCCGAAATTTGCAATTGAGAAACAAATTAGGCAAAAGCTAAAACTTAAATGGACGCATACTTGGATGTAGCATGACCATCTTAGAAGCCACTGGAAATGTGCAATTGGAATCAATGTCCAATGGCTTTTGTGAACCATGAAATATATGCGTCATGTAAATGGCTTCCTTCTGCAAAAATGAGCTCAAAGTCAGTTTTAGGTCTGATTCTGCATTGCTTCTTGTTACGATTTGTGACCACATCTTACATCAAAGTCTTCTCTCCTCACACCCTGATCCAGCATCTGCTCACTCACTGACAGCAGTGTGAAGGGCGCACACATGTGACCATGCTCTTAAAAGGTCAGCACACCCCTAAAAAATTCCTCCCCTGCCAGTCGTCTGCCATCCCTGGCTTTATCAGGCATTCTTCCCCTATGAAAAGTGGCTCTGTTTGTGGTTTTTTCGGTCCTGCTTATTCAACTGATTCTCAACTATGGCTATTTCGGTATTAGTGCAGTATGTCACCACCGGAAGTATGGGTTGGCCGAGCTGACCTACAGGTAATACTCAAAGTACTGAACTGGTGCTGTAGGTAGGCGGTGCAGCTGGAGATTTCGCTCCTTGCTCTCCCGCCATCCCTCTCCATTACTTTAGCAGCAGCAATTCAGTACTGAACAGCTGCTGTAGGGAGGAGCCGTTTTAAGCTGCATAAAATCCTGAACAATGATCGTTCAGTGTAAACAGCAGCCGTTCAGCAGTGAATGTCCGCTACTAAAGTGAATGGAAAGGGGTGGGGGAGAGAGGGGAGTGAAATCTACCCCAGCCACTTCTCCTACCTGCTGCCTGCTCTGTGAGCGAGCCAGCTATACTGTAGTATGTCTCCACCAAGGCGTGAAACTGGGCATAACCTCTAAATCAGCCCAGCCAACCCATACGTCCGGTGTAGACATACTACACTAATATCGACTATTTCTGACTACGTTCCCGTCTCTGCTCCTGACCCCGGCTCTTATAACGACCACACTTCTGTCAGCTGGCTGCCCTGATCTTTTGCTATTGTGTGCTGAACCTTTTCTGTGTGACCTGACCTCTTGTTTGGATGTTGTGCTGCCTGCCCAGACCTGAACTGTCTGACTACGCTCTTGTTCACACCATCAGGTATTACACCTTGATCTATAGTCGCATCAGTTTCCACATTACTGGGTCTACTGCCAGAGTAATAGGCTGGGGGCCCTGCAGCAGAGTATCCATCCTGATTGGTGGGGATAAAGAGTGAGGATTCAAGTTCTACAGGTGGGGTAACAAGACAGGTCACTTGCTGGCCAACCTGGCTAAACAAGAACAACCACACAAACCAATATTGGCATTAAAACACGCTAATGGAGATAATCTCACAACAAAACAGGAAGAAGTGACTCAAATATTATACGAATACTTTGAAAACCTATACAGGGCAGAACCAACAAACATGCAAGACAAACAGTTTCCTAGAATCGGTGAACCTACCGAAACTAACAGAAGAACAAACATCCTTACTATACGCCGACATATGGGAGGAAGAAGTAAGAGGGGCGATCTCGAGGGCACCATGGGGAAAAACGCCAGGCCCCGACGGATTCTCGACGGAATATTATAAAATACTAATAACAGATATGGTACAAGTACTGACCCAACTTTACAACAAAATATACAAAAACGACACACAAGCGGAAGACTTCGGAATATCAAGAACGATACTACTCCCCAAACCGGGCAAAGACCAGACAGACCCAAAATCCTATAGACCAATAGCGCTGTTAAACTGCGATTACAAATTTCTGTCCAAAATACTAGCCGACAGACTCCAGCTAATCCTCCCGTCCATACTAGACCCAGCACAGAAAGGCTTCACACAAGGGAGAAGTGCTTTGAAAAACATCAGAGCCGCCATAGCGGCGACGGTCATAGCACAAAACCCGGAGAGCAAGACCACGATGCTGCTGAGTCTGGACGCAGAAAAAGCTTTTGATAAAATGGCCTGGCCATACTTAAACAGACTGCTGGAAAAAAGGGGTTTTGGACAGATCTTTATGAACTATATAGACACAACACACACACACAAGCGCCACCACGACTCTCACAGTTAACGGCCTTAATACCCCCAACATAGACTTAGAGGGGCCAGACAGGGCTGCCCCCTTTCACCACTGTTATTTAATCTATCAATAGACCCACTACTTAGGTACCTGACACAAACACTATTTACAGGAGCCACCTGCGGAGGGACAAAGATAAAAGTAGAAGCATTTGCAGACGATCTTCTACTGGTGATAGACAACCCTAGGGAAACACTAACACCCCTATTACAGGACGTTGGGGGAAAAAAAAAAAAAAAAAAAAAAAAATCGGCAAACCTTCGGGCTACACTCTAAACCTAGACAAACCAGAAGCCTTACTTCTTAGGGGACAGGCCAAACCCCCATGGGCAACGCAGT
Organism: Eleutherodactylus coqui; assembly: GCF_035609145.1. NCBI lineage: Eukaryota > Metazoa > Chordata > Amphibia > Anura > Eleutherodactylidae > Eleutherodactylus > Eleutherodactylus coqui. The sequence goes on along the minus strand of NC_089840.1, from coordinate 181,737,310 downwards.
ACCCATTTAAGTGGGAAAAACATGCAATACAATACTTGGGAGTACAAATCACAAGAAACCCCTCCAAATTATACAACACAAACATAGAACCCCATATTAAAAAACTAGAAGCGACCCTAAGTACGTGGAAAAACTGCACGATTTCTTTTCTGGGAAAGGTAAGCTTATTAAAAATGATAGAATTTCCACGTCTATTATACATCCTACACTCACTACCCATACTCTTAAAACTAAAAGACATAAAGAAAATAAACTATTTGTACAGAAAATTCATATGGGGAGGGAAAAGACCACATATCGCTCTCAAAATACTACATAAACACAGGGAGAATGGAGGAACCAATCCACCAAACATACGAGACTACAACCTAGCAGCACAGGCACGAATCATCCATGACTGGATTCATTCCAAGTCACACTTCACAAATAAACCACTCGAACAAGAAATGGCCGGCCCAACACGACTCCAGAACATCCTCCACTGCCCATATGCGGAACTCCCAGGAAAAATCAAAAAGAACCCCCTGATATTAACGGCCTGGAAAACATGGAATAAATTGCGCAAAGATAACCAAACATCACCACAAATATCGCCATACCTGTCGATAATGAACAACCCCAACTTTCAAGATGGTAATCCCCACAATATATTTGCAGAATGGGAGGCCAAAGGAATACATACAATAGACAGACTGCTGCACACAGGGGAAAAACGAATCCTAACATATGACGAAATGAAACAAAAATACCCTGAGATCCAAATCCCGCTATTTTTATACCTACAAGTCAGACACTACATCACAGAACTCATACCACGACTTCGAGAATCCGACTGGGCACAAACAAACGACACATGGACGGCTAGGAAAACAGGCCCACAGGGAATGATCTCCAAGTTGTACAGGACAATAAGAAATATGAGGGAGCAAGATGACACTGACCCGGGGGTTGGTAAGTGGGCCAGGGACAACCCTAATTTCACACCCACATTGATAATGAAGTCCTTGACCTCGGCACACAGATACTTACCATCGGACAGATTTCTGGAGAGGAGACTGCAAATTGCCCATAGATCATACATAACCCCAAGTAGGGGATTTCACATAGGAACTTACGACACCCCAAACTGCCTCAAATGCCAGGCGCCATATGCGAACTTATACCACAACCTATGGACATGCCCCTCAATACAGGACTTCTGGACACGAATAGGAGAGTACACAAAAACACACCTGACGAACTTCTGCCCACAAGAACCAACATGGGCAATATTTGGCTACTTAGACCCTGAAATCTACCACTGCTCGAGAGGCGTTAGAAAACTACTGCATTTCATAGCGGCAGCGGGATTAAAAGCCATCTTACAAACATGGATACAACCAACAGGGCCTCCATTCAGACTGTTCCTGGACAAGCTAGCGTTCCTGTTCCAAATGGATTGGGCGGAAACCTCACTTTTCAAAGAAAAGAAGGTACAAACCTTCTTTGAAACCTGGGGGAGCTTCATTCAATTACTACCACAAAGGGTAAAAGACAAACTAAGAAACTGCTTCTATTACACTTGCTGGTTCCAGGAACAGGTAGCAATAGGAGATACACCGATTTAGGGTGATACACAGATCGTGCCATAGCCTGCGGGGCCTCCGAAAACTTTGAAGATCCTCAACATACAGGTCAGTAGACCAAAAATATCCGTGGTCAAAATGGGTCAAAGGTTTGATTTAATGTATGTAACCTGTCTGATTCAATGTTTTGTTTTATTTTGTTATGTTTTACATAAATAATATAAAAAATGCAGGCTGGGACAACTAAGATTGATACGAAAAAGAGAACACGCAAAACTACTGTAATGTTAAATGCTTGTCCAAACCTGTTTAATAAAGACAAAGTTTAAAAAAAAAAGGGGGTGAGGATTGGGTTACCTCAGGTGTCGCCCTAACAAGCCAAACCTGTGTATTTGTACAGTGGCCCAACGTCTAATCCTGACAGTTCAGTGTACTGTGTTGCCTTTACGAGAGTGGAGACGTCTTATGCAAGAACTTTAAGGTTATGTTCCGCTCATAACAGAAATGCTGCAGATTTTCGATCCAGTTTTGCATTAGAGTAGTGGTGGAGAGGATCAGATCTTAAACTGTATCCACGCGCTACAGGAAAATATCCACTCAGAAATTAACATGCGGTTTAGATTTCAAATCTGCAGCTTGGCAATTTTTTTTGTCTCTGCTGATGTCACCCTTTACAATGCATAAAGCGAAAACTGCAACAACATGTACATAGAAAACAGGGATCTTTAGACAGTCTTAAAGGCATCAGATTTGTTACAGTAGCTTTGCTGAATGATACACATTTTGAATTTTAAGCCGGCTAGTCTAACTTTATACCACCATTAAAGGGGTTCTGACATAAAAAAAAAAAAAAATTGTACTCACCTGACCCGATCGCCAGGCATGTCCCCTCCAGCCGGCATCTTCTTCTGTGCCTTTAAAGCAGAGCAGGAGCGGTCAAAAAGACCGCTTCCTGCTCTGGTCCGTCCGTCAGGCACTTCCGAGGTGAACGGACGGACCGCACAGTGCTTGCTGTGGGCGGCCCGTCCATCCTGCTGAACGCCGGAGTGCTGCGCATGCACAGTGGAGACGCAGCCCGTCCTGACTCCTGTCAGAGGGCACCTCTCCACTGCACATGCGCGCGATCCCGGAGTGGCGCGGCTCGTGCAGACAGAAGAGGAGAAACAGCGCCTGCTGGGAGATGACCCCCCCGATGTCAACAACAACAGAAGAACAGGTAAGTATTATCTTTTTATGCTTTAGCAGCCATTAAACCATGGGTTCCCTGTGTCCATTAGGCAGACCAGGGAACGATGGCTGCTAAAGCATAAAAACATTATTTGTGTCAGAACCCCTTTAATTGACTTAGTTTACGACAAAAACAGTACACATTTTTGGCGCATTTTTTGGCACATGGTGAATTTTTACACAATTTTGGTCTTACCTCATGGTTTTGGTTTTTTAAGTTTCGTAAAGCAAAATAAGAAAAAGTGTCCAAAAAAGCCTAACACACATAGTTAATGTGACACAGAGCATGTGAGACAGTTTTCTGGTCCAATTTTTTACCAGGATAGTATATTGTCACATTTTCCCTTGTAAACACGCCCAGTAGTTGCTGAATCCATGGTCCAGTATTCATGAGCAGAGCATTCTCCTGCCTCTCTCAGGTCGGCTCACATGAGTGGATTTGAATTGCGGATTCTGCGATTGCTGTCCACGTGGGTGATCCGTGGTAAAACGTGGGCAATGAAAAACATGCATTTTCGTTCACACTCACAGATACAAATTGCGTGAGCATAACAAAAATCACAGCATGCTCTATTTTGCCGTGGACGGCACTCATTGAGGTCAATGGAGTCTGTCCGACCCACATCCCATACGTAGTTAACATTGCGTTTGAGCTGCAGGTACCTGCGTCATTACTAAGCATTGGCACGGGAAATACAAACAAAAAAACCCCCCAAACCCTGTACTGCACATGACCGCTGGTGAGCTGTTGTGGTCATTCGCAATACAGAGAAAACAGATCCGCAGGGTCGCCGATTGGGCTCAAAGCCAGAATCCGCAGCGGGCCTCCTGTATGCTGGATCCAGTCTGCCCGCCCTCAAGTGGTTGATAGCCTGTTATGTATACATGTCAGTCACAACTCTGAGGGGAGTACGCCAGGCTCATACTATATGTCTGGTGTATTCTTTCATTCCTCCTAGTAAACAAACACCATATTCGTTTTTGTGTTATTTTAGCTACTAGGGGTAAAGACCGTTTGCTGTAATACTCTGCCTGTACATAGGGCAGCATCTTTAGCTGACAGATCTGCTTTAAAGTCTTGCATAGTCAAGTCAATGTAATATCCACACTTACTGCGTTCGGAAGTAATCAATTTATAATCCATTTGTTTAAAGCATATCTTGGATACTTGTCAAGTTGACGCAGACTTTAAAAGCAATCCTTTTAGACCTAAATGTAAAACATTTGGCTTACGGTTCAGCCACTGCTCAAAATGGGATAGGATTTCAAACATTCTTTATACTGACCTTGTAATATAGAATAACGGATGGCGGATTAGGTAGACCTGAGAACCGGGGCTGGTACACAAAATTAATTCCCCCTTCCCCAATGCAACCCTACCATGCTGGGTCTATAGTCATAGCCAAAGGAATAGCACAACACTAAGTTTTAAGAGAAGATGAGGAGAGGTGACAGCATTTCCAATCTAAATGCCAACACAAACTAAATCAGACGCCTGCAGAGAGCACCGCGTACTCACCCGCGTCCGGCAGCTCCGGATCTTTCCTGTCCCGACTGCCGGCGCATGCTCAGACCGGAGCCGGCGGCCGGTGAGTGAGAGCCCCGCACAGAAATAGAACATGCTGCGGTTTGTTTGCTGTGCGAGATTTCGCGCGGACAAACAGCAGCCGTCTGCCTAGGATTGCGTTTGCTAACGCAATCCTATGGCAGCTTCCAAGGGCGGAAATTCCGTCGCGGAATTTCTGCCCGTCTGCAGGCGGCCTTACTCACCAGTTGGCTCTCTGAATCCTGCACACTGTATCCTGATGCTGAAGGCCATACCATAGAACCCTGTGTGGTGGCATCAAGACCCTACCAGCGGCCAATATAGCGGGACACTATCACTACTGAGGCCATTATGGGTGTCACTATTACTACTGTGGGGGTCACTATTACTACTGAGGCCACTATGGGGATCACTATTACTACTGAGGCTAATATAGCAGGACACTATTACTACTGAGGCATCTGTGGGGGTATTATTACTACTGAGGCCAATGTGGGGGGTCACTTACTACTGGCCTGATATAGGGGACACTATTACTACTGGGGCCAATATAGCAGGACACTTACTACTGAGGCATCTGTGGGGGTATTATTACTACTGAGGCCAATGTGGGGGGGGGTCACTTACTACTGGCCTGATATAGGGGACACTATTACTACTGGGGCCACTCTGCACATGGCAGTATACCTCAAGTTGTGGCAGAAATGCTGTATAAATGTCCGCAGTGAAAATTTCCACGGCAAATTACGCAATATCTCTACATCCAAAAAACAGTCAAAATCCGTACTATTGGTGTAGATTTTGACTAGAAATCAGCCATGTATTCGCATCCGATTTCAAACTATGCAGCATCCACACTCACCTCCTCCGAAGGCTTCCAGCTGTCAGCGCTCCCCGACTCCGGACCCAGCGGCCTGATTATGTGCGGCGCCGCTGGTCAGTGGATGTCGGTCAGGTGTGGCCATTACAGGCCACTGGGAACCAGAAGCCTTGGAGCACTGACAGTGGGAAGCCTTCGGAGGAGGTGAGGAGCGGCGCCACAATACGCTGAATATGCGTCTGATTTCCAGTTAAAATCCGCACCAATGGTACTTCAAAGCTCCAAATAGGAAAAAAAAACAAAACACACAGGTCGTTCTTCCCTTACTATTTTGAAATAGCCCTGTCCCATTTATAATGAATCATACGTTGTGATAAGCTCCCCCTCCACCCTGACGTGTTGGCACTTTGCGATAAATAAGTGGGTTTTAGTTTGGGCACCTGGTCTCTAAAAGGTTCCCATATCACTGCACTATAAAAACACAGTAAAATGGCCCTCAGTAAACCCGGCCTTCTAAAGTGTTAAGCAAATAAATAAAAAATACCTGTTGCTAATCATCAATAATAATGACATTAAAAATGGAAAAAAGTAAACATGGCTTTCTAATTTGCCTAATTACTCTTTGTCCCTTTGTAACATTGGCATGTGTCCCCTCCTCGTTGTTTAATTAGCTCTTCAAAGTGGTTGCAAACTGTGAAATTATGATTGCAGAATTTTTAGTATCACTTGTGCAGTAAATTGTGCAGACTGTGTCTCAGCAGGAATTTTCCATACATCTCCAGAAACCTTTGCTACATTAAAAGAAAACGTGCCTATTAGATTGCATATAATAATCAATTGAAATGGTGAAGTCTGCTGCGGACACTCAATAAGAAACAAAACGCATCAAAATCTGCACTCATGGTGGATTTTGACAGGTTTTCCATTGCGGTTATGGTGTTTGTTTTGTATTGTATTGACATAGTACTGACACCCCTATGTAATGTAACTTCCCGATGTCGTACAAACATGAAATTCGGCACGAGCATTCTTTAAGTCCTAAATAGGAAAAGTAAAGGGGGTCACATTACTGAATGCTAATTATGTGCAACCCTATGTAACTTCCCGGTGTCGTATAAGCGTGAAAGTATGACTGCGAGTGAATTGCGCATGGCCGCGTATTATACACACATGCGCAGGGTGACTGTTTTTTTTTTATTTCCCCAATTTATTTCACAGCTGGGGTTGCATATAAAAAGCATTACCCATACACAGTGTATTATGCATGGTCAGCGTTTCATACGCAGCTGATACAAATGTATAGGGTGCACGAAGCGTGGTACACACAGAGTTAGAGCATGCTGCAATTTTTTTTTCATGCGCATTGATGCGCATTGTCTACACGCACATGTGCATGGATCAATGAACGTCCACGGACTCCATTCACGGCCATTCAAAGCATGTGTAATATCTGGTGAAAATACGGTCGTAAACATGAGCCTTTATTTACATGTATTATTACGAATTGTCCTGGAAGCTCTGCCCCAGCGGAGAAATATATAGAGGAAGTCTAAACACGAAGTCCTGATGCCACCGGCACTAAGACACTGTTAGCATCATTTACTAATGCTATCCAAATGTTAGACAGTATTGAAGTGGCTCTGCTGAATTGTAAATCTGTCACATGAAGACTGCTTACTTTAAGTTTAGACCACCTATTAGTTGGTGTACTTCATGCCAAAAATTTGCCAAAATTTTGGCGCAATTTAGGCCATGCCCCTTTTTTGGGCAAGCCAGAAAAACTGATCGAAAGTGTCTAAAAACACATGGGAAATGTGGCGCAAAAAATGAAAGACCATTTTCTAGTGTAATCTGCAAATGTTAAACATCCAATCGTGATGAGGTCTTCACGAATAACGAGTGTATATATTACCAGATAATGTATGCGTATTTTACTTATGTTTTGTTATTCTGATTGGTGGCCAATACCCAAGCACCGTCATGTGATTGGAAGCATGTGAGGCCCATTTACATGCTTAATATTATTGCTCAAAATTTGGTCAAACAACCGAATATGAGCGATAATCGTTACATGTAAATGCAGGCATCGTGCAGTTTGCTTGAATGATGATTTTAAGGTCAACTTACCTCATCTACTGAGAGGTAAAAGTAAACACATGTAACTCTCAGTAGATTGCTCGCTTATATCTCCACGGGAGGCAGCAGATAATATTGTAATCTGCTATCAGCCATAGCAGAACAATGCAGGTGTGTGCACAGCTGGGCTCTGCAAACAGCTTCATGAGGCTCTTTTACATGCAAATTATGATTACGTTTTAATGGCCATGCACTATGCAAATAGATCACCTAATCTTTCAGTCGCTTGAAAGATTATCTTTGCGTGTAAATGTGCCTTAACATTTACACGTTTCTTACATGTTGTTAAAAATAAATGGGGCTGGCTATCTCTGGTCAGACTTGGTTATACGCTACTACTATATCTGCGTATTACTTGTCTCCTGGCCAGCAAAGCGTTTCCTCACCCATCACTTCAATTTGAAACCATCCAGATAATGAGGTGAACTCCCTTAGCAGTTCCCAGTCAAATTACTTTAACACTATGCATTCTAGGGTCGTCTTTAACAGCCAGGATCTTAGCGAGTGAGTAGGCTGAGCGACTGCTCTAGATGTTGGCCTTGGTGACTGTAATCTTTTTTATATTTTTGTTTTCCTAATTTGTGCCACTGTAGGTGATCGCCCATCACACATGAAATTTGGCAGGACCATTCTTTAGGTCCAAAATAGGAAAAATAAAGGGGTCACATATTGAGTATTCAATGCTAAGTGCAAAAGTATTGACACCCCTATGTAATGTAACTTCCCAGTGTCGTACAAACATGAAATTTGGCAGGAGCCTTCTTTAGGTCCTAAATAGGAAAAGTAAAAGGGTCACATTATTTAATGCTGATTGCAAAAGTAGGTGCAACCCTATGTAATGTAACTTCCCAGTGTCACACAAGCGTGAAATTTGGCACAAACATTCTTTAGGTCCTACATAGGAAACATAACGGGGTCATGACTAAATTATTCAATGCTAATTGCAAAAGTATTGGCATCAAGGTGTAATTTACCTAATCTAATTCTCTAACTTCCCAGTGTCGTACAAACATTAAATTTTTTTAGGTCCTAAATAGGAAAAGTAAAGGGGGGGGGGGGTCACAAATTGTTAAGTACCAAAGTATTGGCACCCTTATGTAATGTACCTAATCTAATTCTCCAACTTCCCGGTGTCGTACAAATATGACATTTGGCATGTGTAGGGAGAATTAATGTGTTTATCAAAGAGAAGACACTGCCAGATTTCATGTAGAAGTCTGGGACCCAGGAGAAATACATATCACACCAGCCTTATTGCGGTATCAGATGATTTCTAATTTATTCAGGTGTTTATATACCATAAATGACATCACAGGAAAAGTATATACCTCCAAGATTAATAAGAATACATGATAGGGTATTACTAAAATGATTAACATAAGTTACACATTCTAAGGTGTAACTATAACATACAATGAAACAGTTATGAGTTCAATGAAAAGGAATGCAAGGGGGGTGGGGGTGGGGAGTCTGGGAGACTTATCTGCTGTCTGTCTACCAGGCACTGGTATAGAAAAAGTTTTGTTTAACCCCTTCGCTGCTTATACTAGCATTATGCTATATCCTTCCAGTCTACAATTTAATAGAAGAACAATTAACTGATACATTGATCTACAATTTTCTTAACAGCAGGACTATTCTTTAGGTTCTAAATAGGAAAAGTAAAGGGGTCACAAGTCGATTATTCAATGCTAATTTCAAAAGTAAGTGCACCCCTATGTAATGTAACTTCCCGGTGTCCTACAAGCGTGAAATTTGGCCCGAAGATTGTTTGGGTCCTAAATGGGAGAGTGGAACAGGTGGCACATTCTGCAGAGGGACATCAGTATATGCAGCCTGAGGAGAATCAAACGTTCCTCTATGTGTATCCATATTTTATTCCTCGGTTCCTATAAAGTAACCTTGACTTTCATAAAATTTTCCGTTTGAACACCTAAACACCTGTATCAAATTAACTTGGGTGAAACCGGATATATCAGCTAGTTTACCATATAGGACATTGCTATGCATGATTAAGACTTTCAGAGCCCCCAGGCAGGACAATGGCCATTAGGCACAGAGCTATAGGAAGGAAATTACTTGTGGGCAGTTGGGAAGTGGCTGGTGAGTAGGAGGGCTGTAATTGTAAATTTCCATAGTTGGAGGAGTACTCAAGAAGGCTATATGTATAAAGACATATGATATATACATTACTGCACATATTAACAAGTAGGAAGCCGTACACTTGGACACAACCACTTACGTTCTAGAATCAATACTTTAAGCACTACTTAAGATAACTTGCCTGTGCTTCCCCATGTATTGTGTAGGTTTAGCTAATACGTAGTTTCACATTACATGTAACAATCAATTAAGTGATTTTATTTTGCACTCGTTGCATTATTATGGTAACCGTTAATATAATCCCTTCTGAGACCGACCACAGAATACTTATTTAACTTGTAATTAAATATATATACAGGGAGAAAGTTCTTTTTAACTGAGTGGAATCCTGAATAGATATTTCATCTTCATCACTATGCTGATGGTCTGTCGGGAGTCTGCAGGTTATGTACTAAAGAGGGACAGAAACAAGGAGTCTCTTGAAAATAAGTCTCTTTCTTTTATAACATCTAATCATGTGCTTCGAGAATAGGGCTAGGCGATCTCTCAATTTGTTTCCAGCTTAGGGTTGGTTCTCAATTTTAACCCCTTATTGGCAGGTCCATTTTATGCCCTTTTATTTTATCGTTGCATTCCAGGAGCTGTAACTTTTACATTTTTCCATTGACCTATCCGTAAGAGGGCTTTTTTGTGGAACAAGTTGTATTTTTTAAAGGCATGATTTGGGGGTACATATAATTTTTTAGGGGGATTTGAAGAAAAAAAAAAAAAAAAAAAAGGATATTCCCCATGCACAATATGCAGTAATTAATTTTACATGGTCTTCCCACCTCTGGCAGCAGGTGTATAGGCAGTATATTGAAGTCAGTGAAGTTCATAAACCACTATCTTCCAATCACTTCTCTACTATTGATGATTCAGGTTCCTTTGGATACATCTTTATCTGGGTTTCCATTTCCCTTCAATTAAAAATTACTACCATTTCAGCATTCATCAAAATCCACAAAATCTTCCACTTGCAGGCATGAGTAAGGATTACAGGGTCTTGTGGGGTGTTTCTACACATGGTGTACTCTTGTAGGGAATTTAAGGCGCATCCAAGTGTATCATACATGAAAGTAGATACAGAAAATGTTATAAAATAGATAAGATATGAACCATTAGGCCGGCTGTCCACCGGCGATGCGGTATCCCGCGGCTGAGCCGCCGCCGCCGAATCTCTGCCGGTCAGCTCTATCTGATAGATAGGCTGACCGCAGAGAATCAGGGCAATTCGCAGCATGCTGCGAATTGCCCGCCGCGAGCAGAGAATCGCAAGGATTCTCCGCTCGCGGACAGGTGCCGGTGCTTTCCATAGCAATGCTATGGGAAACGTCGGCTGGCGTGATTTGCCTTCCATTTACCGCCGGTGAATACACTGCCGTGGACAGGGGGCCTCATTCACCTGTAAAATAATCTTTATTTACATAGCGCCAAAATACTCTGCATCACTTTACAAATCAGAGAGCAAATCAAAATGTAGTACAGGAGCGGGTTCCTCCTTTTGTTTCGGATGTTTTCATATATAATTTGTATAGTTTCGGATTACAGAGAGCATATGGCGACGGTTTTGGTTGGAGTTGGCGGTGGGTCATTTTTTTTATGAAATACATATTCTTCTTTTATGCTGTCATTTTTAACTTATATTTGTAAAACTATTTTTTAAACATCTGTGTCCCCCAGGACGTCATATCATTGGGGACATCCTTTTTTTTTTATCCTGTAAAAGCAAGCGATTCTACACTCGCGGCCGGCAAATCCCAGCATGCTGCGAATTGCGGCGATTCTCCACGGTCAGCCTGTTAGATAGGCTCACCTCGGAGATCCATCAGCTGGCTCCTGCTCCCCGGAGGGGGCTCTGCCGCAGGATATCGCAACGCTCACGGGCAGGCAGCCTTAGGCCGATTTCACACGGGCAACAAAATCGTGTGATTTTCTTGCGATGCGACAGCGCTACCAATTGCACGTATGTGGAGCCCATGCTTTCTAATGGGTTCCTTCACATTAGTGATGTTTTGTAGGCTGCTACATTGCGAGAAAAAAAATGCGGGTTGCTAAATTTTGCTGAAATTTGCTTTGTTTTGAAGTCCAGTTTTCCCTATGGAGCCTTCCTTTCTGTTGCATCGTACAAAAACGTGGTTTTCGCGCAGTGCGATGCAACTTTTACAGGTGGTGGCTACAGACAGAGGCAACAGCGAGACCCCCCATAACCCATTAGTGACAGCCCCCTCGTGTTTTTACGTCCTACCACTGCAGGACGTGTATAGAGTGAGGTCGCAAGGTGTTTCATACAGGCAACAGCCCCCATAAACCGCGAGGCTCATCGGGACTGTTAACCCTTTAAATGCCACAGTCAATTCTGACAGTGGCATTTAAATCCCCCGAACAATTTTCTGGGGTCCCATACGGTCCACCCGCGTTGAGATCGCAGGGAGCCATGCAGGTGACATTGAAGCTGGGGGCCTTCTGAAAGGCCCCAGGGCTGTCATGACAGAATGCCTATCAAGCCATCCCCGTGGGGTTGCTCGATAGAATTCCTGTCAGATTGCAGTATGATGTAATGTCACGGCATTACATCAAACTGCAGGAGCGATCAAAGCATTGCAAGTTGTTGTCCCATCTGGGACAAAAAAAGGAAAAATAAGAGCAATAAAGTTTTACTAATTATTAAAAAAAAAACAAAAAAAAAAACTTTTGCCATAATCACAATAAAAGAATCTAAATAAATCAATGCTACATATTTTATATCGCTGCGTCCGTAAAAGTTCAATCAACCAAAATAACAATTTTTTACCCAAACAATGAACGTCAGTAAAAATAACGACAGAAACACACTTTTTTTGGTCACCCTGTTTCCAAGAAAAAGTAAAATAAAAAGCGATCAAAAAGTCATATGTATTCCAAAAATGGTACCAACACAAACTACAGGCCGTCCCGCAAAAAAATGAGCTATCGCACAACTAGGTCGACGGAAAAATAAAAAAGCTATTATGCACAGAAGATGGTGGCAGAAATTCATTAAAAAATATATATATATCTTTGAAAAAAAATATGAGTAGTACAGCAAAAAAAATATGTAAGTTTAGTATTGTCGGGGGTCAAACTGTGACCGTTGAGCGGATGCTGCCTGCTTCCAAATTAGTCTTTAGATATGGGTACCCATAGACGACACAAATGGACAACCACATGCAGGATGAGATTGCCAGAGTGAAGTGAGTTTATTCAAAGAATTTACAGATGATATAGGAAAGGTTTGCTGACGTATTGATTTGATTATTGTGCATGCCCAAGGCCACATAACATCTGCAAATTTTAATTAGCATTACACATCTTTTAGAGAAGTCTCCTACATAAACAATATATATCAATGTCCGGTGACACCTGTAACAAAACAAAACATTCCTGGACGCTTCTGCGAGAAAGGAGTGAACTCTCTCAAGGGAAAGAATGCATGTGAGAGAGGAAGCTGATAAGGATTCGAAGTCATTATTATAATTGGGTCTAACATTCTTCTAGGTAAAAAGTGAAATTAATACAGATACATGATTGAAGCAATACAAGCAAAAAAAGATACAAAATGGAGTCGCTGTAAGAAGACGCAAATTATAAACACATAAGTATTCTGTGAAATACACTTATCAATTTAAAAGGCATAAACGTGAATTAACCCCTCACAGTATCATCGTCCTAATCCATAGAATAAAGTTATCATGTCATTCTTGTTGCAGTTTGAGCGCCGTAGAAACAAGACGCACGGAAAGATGGCGGAATTTCAGTTTTTTCCATTTCTCTCCACTTAAGAGGTTTTAAGTTTTTCAGTACATTATAGGGTACCTTTGAAAAATACAACTAGTACTGCAAAAAAGAAGCCTTCATACAGCTGCGTCGATGGATAAATAAAGGAGTTACGAATTTTTAAAAGGGGGGTGAGGGGAAAATAGGAAAAAAAAAAAAAACATAAAAGCTAAGGGGTTACAGGGGTTGTCCTGTCGTGAGAAGCGCATGTCAGCACTTCTGTTTGGCCATTACAATGCACTTTGTAATATACATTGTAATGAGCCATACAGAAGTTATATACTTACCTACAGGGAAGCCCCCTCTGTGTTGACTATCCTGTCGTCCCTGGATACGACAAATTCTTACAGCCGGCTTCTCCACTCGTTTGGCATACGCAGTAGAGCTTCTCGGCCTGTGGGCAAGCCTGGTATAGTTCGCGCATACGCAGTAGCTGCAGTTAGGTGATTGTGATTCATTCCTGGACAGCTGCAGCGAGGATTAGAAGCATCCAGCGGTGACTGTCATGCAGGGGACGGTAACTATGAAGGTGTGGCAGGGGGGTGCTGTCACTGTACTTGTGGGGGAAAGGGGCGGAGAGTGCTGTCACTGTACTTGTGGGGGAAAGGGGTGGAGAGTGCTGTCACTGTACTTGTGGGGGAAAGGGGTGGAGAGTGCTGTCACTGTACTTGTGGGGGAAAGGGGTGGAGAGTGCTGTCACTGTACTTGTGGGGGAAAGGGGTGGAGAGTGCTGTCACTGTACTTGTGGGGGAAAGGGGCGGAGAGTGCTGTCACTGTACTTGTGGGGGAAAGGGGCGGAGAGTGCTGTCACTGTACTTGTGGGGGAAAGGGGCGGAGAGTGCTGTCACTGTACTTGTGGGGGAAAGGGGCGGAGAGTGCTGTCACTGTACTTGTGGGGGAAAGGGGCGGAGAGTGCTGTCACTGTACTTGTGGGGGAAAGGGGTGGAGAGTGCTGTCACTGTACTTGTGGGGGAAAGGGGCGGAGAGTGCTGTCACTGTACTTGTGGGGGAAAGGGGCGGAGAGTGCTGTCACTGTACTTGTGGGGGAAAGGGGTGGAGAGTGCTGTCACTGTACTTGTGGGGGAAAGGGGCGGAGAGTGCTGTCACTGTACTTGTGGGGGAAAGGGGCGGAGAGTGCTGTCACTGTACTTGTGGGGGAAAGGGGCGAAGAGTGCTGTCACTGTACTTGTGGGGGAAAGGGGTGGAGAGTGCTGTCACTGTACTTGTGGGGGAAAGGGGCGGAGAGTGCTGTCACTGTACTTGTGGGGGAAAGGGGCGGAGAGTGCTGTCACTGTACTTGTGGGGGAAAGGGGCGAAGAGTGCTGTCACTGTACTTGTGGGGGAAAGGGGTGGAGAGTGCTGTCACTGTACTTGCTGTGGCGCAGCACTGAGGAGGCAGCCAGTCGTCCCAGTGGCGGACCACATGCACGGCCAGCGACAAAATGGCAGTGAGCAGGGGAGCAGCTGCCAGGGAGCACAGGGGCTGCGGCAGCTGCGGGGACGCAGCACTGAGGTGGCAGCCAGCCGGGAGCTGGGGTCTGCACACAGTGATCGCTGCAGCGTGTGCATTGATTACTGGCTGCCCTAGGCCGCCTGCAGACGGCCGGATCGGATCCTGCTGCGGGTATTCTCGCAGCGGGACCAGACACGAGCCCCTGCAGGGACCAGCGCGGCACTCACCTCTCCGGCTCTTTGATGTGCCGGCTAGCCGGCCCATGCACAGAGCGGAGCCGTCGGCTGGGGAGGGACATTTCTGTCAGAAATAGAACATGCCGCGATTTGTTTTCATCGTGTGATTTCACGGGGACGAATCGCAGCCATCTGCCAAGGATTGCATTATCTAATGCAATCCTATGGCAGCGGCCACAAACGGAAATTCTGCGGGAAATCCCGCCGTGGAATTTCCGCCCGTGTGCAGGGGGCCTAAGGCTGACGGTTAGTTGTCGTCTTAGGCTTCCATTATTAGATGTTAATGCTGCCCTGTTACAGCGGTAACATGCCAGTAGTTATAGCTTATAATGTAAGCCTAAGGCCTGATTCCCACAGACAGATTTCCGCCGCATAAAACACATCAGAAACCTGCGGCGTTTCACTGCAGCTATGAGGTTCTATTGAACCTAATGGCTCAATGTGCATGCTGTGGAATTCCACCGCAGCATGAAATTACCCGCAGGAGTACGTGTGGAGAGCTTTCATTGTAGTCAGTGGAAGCCGCCCGTCACGCTATACTTCCACTGTAGCACAGCGGAAGTATAGCGTGAATACGCGCCCCGCCAACCACGTCATGTGACACTACCGGCGAGTCATGCGCTGTACTGTGCATGCGCACCGCAGCGTCATGCGGGACTTTGCGCAGCGGATACGGAGGTAAGTATGGGGTCTTTGGGGGGGGCATGATGGACTCCGCTACGGTATTCCACTTGCGGAGCCCGTCACGGCCGTGTGCATAATGCCTTAGGGTGCAGGGCACGCTGCAGCTAGGACCTTCCAGCCTTGAGCCAATCAGGAGCTGGAGGTGTGAGGGGCGTTCCTCCTGTCAAACCACTTAGCTTCCGATGGCGTCAAGATGCAATAATACCAAGACCTACTAAGTGATACTTTTTGGTTTTTTTGTATTTCATCCATTTAAAATGTGTTTTATGGGGAATAAATACATATTTTTGTTTAAACTAGAGGGTTTCTTTTTTTTGATATATATATATATATATTAAACTTTAATGAGCTTTTTTTAACAATATTTTTAAATCCCTGAAGGCGATTTGAAGATGGAATTGGTCTATTGCTAAGACAGTACACTGCATTACTTAAAGGGGTTGTCCCGCGCCGAAACGGGTTTTTTTTTTTTTTAAACCCCCCCCCCGTTCGGCGCGAGACAACCCCGATGCAGGGGTTAAAAAAAACACCCGCACAGCGCTTACCTGCATCCCGGCGGTCCGGCGTCTTCATACTCACCTGCTGAAGATGGCCGCCGGGATCCTCTGTCTCCATGGACCGCAGGGCTTCTGTGCGGTCCATTGCCGATTCCAGCCTCCTGATTGGCTGGAATCGGCACGTGACGGGGCGGAGCTACACGGAGCCCCATAGAGAACAGGAGAAGACCCGGACTGCGCAAGCGCGGCTAATTTGGCCATCGGAGGGCGAAAATTAGTCGGCACCATGGAGACGAGGACGCCAGCAACAGAGCAGGTAAGTATAAAACTTTTTATAACTTCTGCATGGCTCATAATTAATGCACAATGTACATTACAAAGTGCATTATTATGGCCATGCAGAAGTGTATAGACCCACTTGCTGCCTCGGGACAACCCCTTTAAGTAGTGCATTCTAATAGGCCGAGTTCCATGGCAGACATGGAGCCCTTTGTCAGGCTTCTGGCTGCCATGGGAACCCATTGTCACCTTGCCAACGCGCTACGGGGTGTCGATGGGCAACAAAAGGACCCCCTGTCATCTGCTGACATGCTGCAGTTGCTATTGTGTCATGTAAAGGGTTAAGCTGCCAGATCGGAGGTCTCTCCTCTGTTAGAGCAGGAGTCTGGCTGTCAGTCATGGCTTTAAAAAGATGTATGCGCAGGCTTAACGCCATAAAAAGGCGTACGGCAAGTGTGAACATGGCAGCAACTTGGAGCGCTTGTGTTGGGTTTCTTCCTGCGCGCTGCATCATGGGACAGGCCGGTGGGCGCTATCACTGTGCAACCCACAGTCCCCAGAACATATGCAGACCACCACCCACCGCACTACCTACCTCGCAGCCCCTGCAGCCTGGACACACTGTGCTGCACCGTCCCAGAGCCGTTCATGTACGGACCGAACCGCACCGTTACCTGCGCTTCCTCTGGCATGTTTCCGGGCGCCGGCTGCTCACTGCACAGCGGTCTCCATAGCAACCGGGGCGTGAGGAGAGCGGGGCCGCGCATCAACCCCCGGCGTGAGGAGAGCGGGACAGCGTGCACGCGCCTGCTGAAAAGCTAGGCTATGAGGCAGCTGGTCATTATATGTGTATTACACGACAGGATAGTCACGTGGTCGCCGTAATATCACAGAGGGGTCATATTGTTACTAAAAGCGGGTTCCTTCAAGCCTGTCATTGCTTCAACATGGCGATACTCCGGTGCAGCAGCCCAAATACCGCGTCCTCCAAAAGGGCGTGAAGTAATAAAGTTTTCCTTTTTCAAGCGGAACTGCCCGCCAAACATCATGTTACATCACAGAAGCCATTTGCAGGCCCAGTAATATGAGGATATTTCAAGTAACCTAGGGGCTTTTCTCACAGAATGAAATAAGCCGCGCAGCGCCAGCCGCCGTAAATCCTGCAACAAGATACGTAGGCGGCCTGCGGATTCTGATAAGAACTAAAAATGGCTTAAAACCCGCCTGCAGTTCTGTAAACTCCGCAGTTAGACCGGTAGATTGCGGTGTGGAATGCCACAACTTCAGATCCGGTTGCGTCCTGCGCTGTAATTCCGTCCCGCGTGGAAGGCTCACCCGCGGGGGAACAAAATCCATAACTTCAATTAACCTGCTTTACAAATTTCAAAGGCTCCTTCAGACGGAAAGTGCGCAGTTGTGTGCGACGTATTTGTGCTATGAGCGAGGCGTTTTTTCATGAATATTTTCCTATACTTTTTGCGATCGCGTGGCAGGGTCTTTGCGCATGAGGCACAACCACACCCCCTTTTAAATGGCTATTAAATGAGCTCCACATGTGTTCTTTTTTTCAGCGGACTTCCGCTGCATAGTGCGCATCTCCTGCCGTATCGCGTGCGTTTTTGTGTACCCCCCATAGACCTTTGGGGCACTTCAGTGATAGCGACAAATCGGCACTTGGCAACAAATGTGGCAGCTGGTAGGCCGGTTGCTAAGGAGCATCTGACAGAAGAGGGCTCTCTTCATGCCACGTTCAGGGCACATGTTGGCGCTCCAGTTGGAAATGCAGCGCCAAAAATATGCCCTAGAGACGTGTCTATGACGTGCTTTGGAAAAAAAGGGAATATTGTGATTAAGGCTGCTTTCACACAGCCGAGAAAATCGTGCAAGATTGTGCGCTGCGAGACGCACAAATTGCGCATGAATATAAACCCCATTTTTTGAATGGATTTTTTTCTGCCTGCATTGCGGTGCGACAAAGCTGTGGCATGTTTTCACGTTCCTCGTAACGCATCGTCCAGGGTTGTTAATGGGACGGGCATACACATCGCATGGGGTACCATGTGCCCGCAAGTGGGACGCGAGGTCTCCTGTTGAAAACAATGGGAAACGGTTGCCCTTCCTCCGACACGGCTGGAAGCTGCGCCGCAGGATCGCTACTTTACTGAGGTGATGGCAGGCGGTTTTCACAAAAAAACGCCTTGCATTGCCGTGAAAATGCCCGTTGGCGAGATCGCGCTCGCCCGTGTGTAGGCAGCCTCAGGCCCGGCTCACGTGAACGTGGTAAGACGCAGTGTTTTACCGCGGTGTGGACCGCAGTATCCCTTTCTGCGGTTCACGTGCCGGTAAGACTGCAGAGTGTTCATGTCCCAGTGTGACCTTACAGCAAGTGTGAGCGGAACAGCGAAAATCAATGTATTTGGTTAACAACATTTTTATTAATTTTTGAGTAGTCAAAACAGTGTCAAACTAAGTAGACCAGAGACAGAACTAACGCTTGGGGGAAGACAGCTAAGGCCTCCTGCAGACGGCCGGGTCGGATCCAGCTGCGAGAATTCTGGCAGTGGGATGTGAGCCGTGACCCCTGCAGCTCACCTCCTCCTGGAGTCTCCTCCGCTCTGCTTTGTGCTGGCTGCCGCCCAAACGGCGCATGCGCAGTGCAGAGCCGCCGCGTCAGAGGTGACGTTTCTGTGTGGGCCTCTGCGAGGTTCGCACAGAAATAGGACAAGCTGTGATTTGTTTACCGTGCGAGTTTTCACATGGTCAAATCACGGCTGTCTGCATACGATTGTATTATATAATGCAATCTTATGGCAGCGGGCATGGGCGGATTCTGTGGGAAATCCCACTGCGGAATTTCCGCCCATGTGCATTTTACCCAAAGTGGGGTAAACGCATAAGGAGAAAATCAGCTGGGGTAGAGGCTATGCTTATTGTTTATCACGTTCGTACACCTATGTTGGAGGAAATAAGGATAGACTCCTCTATTGACTAGGTCAGAGGTCGCGTTCCTTCATATGTTTTTTTGGGGGTGTAGAGGATATGCCTGATGGTAAGCTTCTGTAGGATGTCCTAGACACATTGTAAGAGAATACTAATACCAGGACCACCAGGTTTTTCCATATAGAGTTCCGCGATCCATCAGGATAGCTGCCAGCTTCTCATTAACCATAATCCACCATAATTCTGTTTTCACCAAGTCGATACTAACTGAGGTTCTCCTCCAGGAGCGAGAGATAGCTATCCACAGAGCAAGGAAGCAATATGATATCCATTTATGTACAGGTGTAGGGATGTCAGGGGTTCGTCTGCCCAGTAGATGTTTGTAATGGAGAATACAATGGTGAATACCTGAATCCAGAACCTACGTCGCCTAGGACAATTCCACTAAATATATAGAAAGGTACCCTCCCCTCCACATCCTCTGAAACATAGACCCGATGTCTCTGGGAACACGCTGGACATTCTTCTAGGAACCAAGAACCATCGCATTAAAGGTTTATACCCCACTCTGTGATTGATGCATCAATGATATAAATCGATGGATTTGAGTTGCAGTGACGTACCGCGTATTATACGCACATAAAACACTATTCACATACGCTTGTTTTTTATTAATTTGCTTTTTGCATTTCATTTATTTTCAAATGTCAGTATGAATTCACACATTGCGGAAATTTGCAATATAGGGCAATTAATGTTCAGTATAAAGTTAACTGTGATCCACAGTCAGCTTAGTTGTCATGTGTCTGGTGATTAAGTCTGTGTTAGGCCGAATGCACACGGCTGAGTCAGATTCCAACTGCGAGATCTTGCAGCGGAATCAGACCCCATGCAGCGGCAGAGACCCCCACGTACCTATCATGTTCTCTTCTCTCTGCTCTGCAGATGTGCCGGCTGGCGGGCCCCACACATGCGCATTGCAGAGAATGTTGCGCCGGTGATGACGTGGATCCGTGGCGACTCGCCGCAGGATGGTTAGCTTCCATTGACTGCAATGGAAGCCGTCCATGAGAGGCTCGCACTGGAATAGGACATGCTGTGATTTTCCCCACATGAGCAGAACATCACAGTTGATTTCCGCTTGTGGGCATGGAAAAGCGTTTTGCTAAGCATGTCTATGGGCAGTATTTGCTGCAGGATCTGGAGGCGAACGCTCGGTCTGGATCCCACACTGCAAATACACCCATGTACATTGGGCCTTACCTGCAAACCCTGATTGACTCTTGGATTTTCACTGTTAACATATTGATGCATTTTTATGTTTTTAGCTATCTTTTTGCAAACCGCTGGATGGTAACAGATTTGTCATGGACGTCTACAGTCAGTGAACTGCATGCATGTTTAGGCCAATATTTATCAGATCTACATCATGTTCCAAGGTAAGCTGAGGGACCACTCTAGTATTGATACATAGTAACATTGTATATAAGGCCGAAAAAAGACATATGCTCATCCAGTTCAGCCTATTACCCCCCAATGTTGATCCAGAGGAAGGCAAAAAATCTCAATGATGTAGAAGCTAATTTAAAAAATTCCTTCCAGACTCCAACCTGACAATCAGAATAATCCCGGGATCAACAACGCTTCTGAAGTTATTATTGATTATAACAAGTAATATTGTATCACTCAAGGAAGGCATCCAGACCCCTCTTGTCCTCCTTAATTGAGTTCCCCATCCCCAGTCCTCCGGCAGAGAGTACTATAGTCACAGTGCCTTACATCTGGGTTAGCACATTTGTATTACATCACCATTTACTGTGTAGGTTGAGTCTGAATAAAGGTCCACTAGGTCTTCTCCAATTCCGGCCACTCAGACATTTCCCAGTCTATCTGAGGAACATGTTTTATACATACAGTCTAAAAAACCTCATAAACAAAGCCATAAATAACATATATCTTTATTATTTTCCAGTTTTTTTTCTTTTACAGACTTTTTTCTCTAGCTTTCAAACAATTTCAAACTAACATATTTTATTGTGAAACAATATACTATTCTATTGTAAAAAAATAAAATGTTACACTCTTCATTTATAAGCTGTTCACTTCTTGTGGGATCTTAATATAATTTCAACAGTACTAATGAAGCAGATTATATTAGTCAACAGCAATAATATTACGATTTAATAAGTTACAATGAGACATTGAAAACACAAACATCTCTTATGAAGCAGAAATTGCAGCTGCCCTATAAGCCTAAGGCTTTATTTACATGGGTGCATTATAGCCATAAGGCATGTACATGTAGCTGTAATACCCTCACATATCTAAAGCCTAATAATGAGGCTCTCACCTTATATATGTAACCAGCACTAAGGTATCTAAACATGTCCACTCAATCTGCAAATGCTTAGAATCCAATGCAGACTGCATGGCCTGGACCTGAGGCGGCAAATAAATCATGACACTATTCTACGCTGTTGGGTATAAAGGTCCAGTTGGTGTCACAGTACATTTGGATGAAGAATCAACAGCAGTGATTGTCTCCTTCGGTAAGAGACTGATGAAGTTTAATTCTGTGTAACATAAAGCGCAATCCACGTTTTCTATATTGCAGTTCTTCACTGTACGACTACGATGGTTGCTCTGTATATACAGTATACTAACATATATACATTAATATTTACAGGTTATTTATGCTGTATTAGGGTTTTTACCCACTAGCGTTTGTCTTTTTCTGGCGCTGCGAGAGCGAGTAAAAACACAGCGCAAGAAAAACTCTGCGATATCGCTCAGTGGTTTTAATGGGGCCAGTGGCAGCAGCGCTAGCCCCATTGAAAACATAGGGAGTATATTGCTGACTTCTGCCACAGCTGTGGCAGGGGTTTCCTTCATCCCCGCGAGGAGTGCGGGAATGAAGGAATCCTCTGCCACAGCTATCACAGCTGTGGCAGAAGTCAGCGATATACTCCCTATGTTTTCAATGGGGCTAGTGCTGCTGCTGCCAATCCCATTGCATGATTGCCAACCCCCGCAGCATGATTTTCACTTGAAATATAAGCCCTTCACTGAAAATCATCCCTATGTTGTGAAAAAAGAATTAAATACTCACCTCTCCACTGCTCAGGCGCGTCCTCCGGTTGGCTCCCCTTTAGTGCTCTGAAGCTCTTTCAGCAGGCGGGGATTTAAACATCCCCACCTCCTGAAAGGGCTGTACTGATTGGCTGAGCGCTCAGCCAATTACAAGCTACGCTTAGCTATTCATCAATGAATAACTAAGCTCTGCTTGTAATTAGCTGAGTGCTCAGCCAATCAGCACAGCCCTTTCAGGAGGTGGGGATGTTTAAATCCCCGCCTGCTGAAAGAGCTTGAGAGCACTACATGGGAGCCAACCGGAGGACACGCCTGAGCAGTGGAGAGGTGAGTATTTAATTTTTTTTCTTTCACTACTTAGGGCTGATTTTCAGAGAAGGGCTTATAGTTTAAGCCCTTCCCCAAAAATCATGCTGTGGGGGTTGCTTACAAGCAATGGTATAATATCGCTGACTTCTGCCACAGCTGTGGCGGAGGATTCCTTCATCCCCGCGGGGACCCCTGTCACAGCTGTCACAGCGGTGGCAGAAGTCAGCGATATACTCCCTATGTTTTCAATGGGGCTAGCGCTGCCGCTGGCCCCATTGAAAACACTGAGCGATATCTCAGATTTCTTCTCTGCAATGCGAAGCTGGAGGGAAAAATCGCAAATGAGTATGAAACCATTGAAAATCATTGGTTTCATAATCATCGCTGTCGCATCGCAGGGAAAAATATCGCTAGTGGGTAAAAGGCCTTACAGTGTGCATAGTTAGGAATAAGTGCTAGTAAAGTCAAATTGACATTGCTTTCTTTTTGGCACAAGCATCAAATAAAAATAATTACTATTTTATTTTTTGAAATGCTTCTTGTTGCTGTAGAATCACGATTCATCCAGGAGATTGCCTACAAATTGTGAGGTGACAGTTGCATCAATTTAGATTGTATGTATAGACTGTATAAAGAAGCAGTTGGCACATTGGAACGCTGACTGTTCCAGATAGCACTGCAGGTCCTTTAGACTAGGGGCAGTTTTATGGCTCAGACCATAGTGGCTATTGTTGCAAGGTAACAGTTTCTTCCAAGTTTTGACACTGTTAACTTGCTGAAGTTTTGGAAAACATTTTTAAAGTTGGCCAAGAATCTCAAAACGTCTTCCTACATCAGTCCAAATACAAGGGGTCCATTAGTAGTAAAGGGACAATATGTAGCAGTTCAGGAAGGCTCATTTTGTGTATTTGTGTATGTGCTGTAGGTTAAACTGTCATGAAGCGCAGTCAATTATTGCGTAGGAGATCTGTCAGATGTAGCCTGCTTTCTGTTGACAGTCTAATGCAACATAATAAGCTTCAACAGAAGTATAAAAGGAGTATGAGGACTCGGAAAAAAAGCTTAAATATCTGTAAAAGCCGATAGTCTTCATGGCAGACAATCCAAACTAAATGTAGCAATATGTGTCTTGCTATCATGCTATTGTAGCAAGTACTGCTAGCACGATGTATTGACATTGCCATGAATATATTTTGAGGCTGCAACATAAAGACACTTTTCATACACTAACAACATACATGCAAACAAAAGCACGTCTAATAGACAACGTCATAATAAACATTATGTAATATTTTTCTTCCACAAAAACCTTGATTCACTAGAGGTTTTCTAATGTAATTTAGTGTAGGAAATGTATCTGAGGTATTGCTTATTACAGCATAATTGCTTTATGCATCTGCTAATGAGACCTCAGCAACATTAGTCAAATTGTACGTTATTTACATAATTATACATAATCCTTTTATACAATATTATCTTGTTCTGTGTAATTAAATAAGCCAAGGTTTCTGATTTAGGGCCTTTGTACACGAGCCAATAAATCTTTCAGATTCCTGAATCCAGTGGGAATCTGAATGACTATCCTTCAGTGGAAATGCATGCCCAGGTGAACGAGAATTTATTCGCTTCTCGGTCGTCGTTCGGTTTCTGCATGCGGAATGACAGGTCGGCTCATGTAAACAGTTCATCTATGAATGACTGTCTGTTTATTGTGAATGGAAGCATGCAGGCTGGAACGATCTACAGCCCGCTGGAACGATCTACAGCCCCCTCCACCTCCATCCATTGGCAATGATTGTTCTTCTGTAACAGCACAAGAACGAGTAGCGCTGGGACGACAGGTCGGCCCATGTAAAAGGGCTCTTACTCCTGAAGAGACACACATTGCAAACTCCGCAATCTAGAGTTAAAAGGTAAAGCTCCATTTACACGGGACGAATGTTGGGCAAATGATGCTCGACACTCGTCCCTGTGTCTCCACGCTCCTGCACGGGACCTAGCAGAGCTGTCTGGCTCACGGAGCAGCCAGCAGGGGGGGGCAGTGCAGGAGATTTCTCTGCTCTCACTCCCCTGCCCCTCTCCGTTGAAATAACATAACGGCCGTTCACTACTGATTGAATGCTGTTTAAACTGAACGATGAGCGATGAGCCCATCGATGATCTTTTATGCTGCATAAACGTAATAAATTGTAGACTGAATATTCTGTAACTAGAAGAGAATCTGATAGCAGCCTGCATCTTAATGGCAGTTCCTACCATTATCAGGAAATAATTCGCTGTAATTTTATTGTGATGCCAATCCTTAGTAAGTGTCACACACAAATATATTGTCTTGTCTGTCTTGTAGTGTTATATATTTTGGTGTGTGTTACTAGTAGGGCACGTATATGTTGGGTCTACATTGGAAATTAGAAATGTATCACACATTGATCTTATTTCTCCATGAAATGATATCTGCTGCCTCTAGATCACCAGTTTTTCTATTCAATTTACTCAATGGGGCCTATTTAAGAACCCCCATATGCGTCCAAAAGCTGCAGTGCTGCCGCACATATTTTGGGGCTGGTTGCGCGTGGACTGTCATATTTACTATAATCCACACAATAGAAATTGGTGTAGATTGTAGCAATATCCTTGTAGCTGGCACATGGAGCAAATGGAACAAATCTATTAAGAGGTTTGTGCCTCTTAATAAATGTATCACTCGAGCTGGGCAGTGCTTTTACTTAGATTGGCGTATGAAACACCCGTCTAAGTGAGTAACCCCCAATAAATGCAGCAGGAACATTTTTCTTTACAATGTGTAACTTACTTGTTTACTTTCATTTCCCTTAAAATATATATTCAAAAATATATGCATATGGGAAAATAAATAATATATCCCCTCTTGCTATAGTTAGGTTGTGCGTCCATTCTTCAGATCTGATTTTCTTTCCTTCACTGGTGTTTTGGACGTAGTGTTATATTGTACACATAAGTCCCCCATGGTGGTCAAACTTTCTTCTACTGCTTTAGCAAACATGTCAGATGAAGTTTCTTTGCAGTCACGAAAACTTGAGATGCAGAAGAGGATGTTTTCAGGTTGTGGGTTGTAACAGGCGCCGTATCCATTTGGCACTACTGGACCATAGCAGCAGAACATTTCCATTGTGGTAGGAACCTGAAATTGGTGATTCGGATGAAAAATATGTATGTATAGTAACATTAGTTTAATAAAGAACAACACAATTTATTATATATATATATATATACTTTTTTTTTTTTATAAACCCCCACCACTTTAGTGATGCCCGGGAAGGCTCTGTTTACAAGCTGTAGCAGTGACGACCCATGTACACACATATTACTGCTGTAGCCAATCACAGGCCTGAGCACTGTACAATAATTAGTTGCAGCAGTCACATGTGTATACGGAACATCATTGCTGTCGCTTGTGAACGGAGCCTGAAGGGGAGAGCGGGAGCAGCAAGGTCTGAAGCTGGTGATTATAGTTTATTTTATTACCCCTATAATGTCTTTCCCCTATAATAAGACATGCCCCAATAATAAGCCCTACCCTGGGACGGGGGAGGGGTTGCTTGCAATATAAGCCCTCCTCCAAAATAAGCCCTAGCTACACTAAATGAAAAATATAAAACGAATGACATCATTGAATGGCTGTGATTGGCTCATCAAGCGCCGACTGTTAATGGCTGAGGCTACAGTCCTGAGCCAATCACAGCATTCTCTTGCTGGAGACGGGATATTCAATCTGTTACAAGGAAGAGAATGCTCTTTTAGCACTGAGGACAACAAGGAAGAATGCTTTTGCACCTGGAGTGCACCGAGTGGGACCGGGAAGCCACCTGAAAGGTGAGTATTAAGACACCCCCCAAAAATAAGACACTGTGCCTATTTTGGGGCAAATATTAAAATATGACAGTGTCTTATTTTCGGAGAAACACGGTATTTTAGACCTGCTAACCTTTTCTAAATGGTGAAAGAAGGATAAACAGGACTGAGTCAGAACATAAGGCAGGTATGCACACAAAAACATGTCATGCTGAAAAGACAACACTCACTTGCCTATATGATACGAACAGAATAAACTAAACTAAAAAATGCCTTTAAATATAAGGCCTTTTTAACACGGATGACAGCGATATCGCAGCGAGAAAATTGCAGTGATATCACATCTGTGTTCTATGCGATATCGTTGCATTTTTTTGCAGCGATATTGCTGATTTGTGTCGCTACAAAGTCGCGCAATTTTATAACACCCTTTTGCTGGGACTTTCACGTGGGCTTGAAATATAAGCCCTACCCCAAAAATAAGCCCTATCTGCAGTAAAAAAAAAAATTTACATTACTTAACAGCCACTGTCAGGTCTGCCGTGCATCTTTTCTGCATCTCCAGCAGACCTGCATGTAGTTTTCAGCAAGTGCTTCCTGGCTAGGAGGCTCAAAATCCCGGCCTCCAGGAAGCAGCACTTGAGAACCAATCACAGCCAGCGCTTCCTGGAGGCAGGGATATTGAAGCTCCAAACCAGAAAGTTTGTGATGTATTCTTTTTTTTTGTAAAGCAGCTAGGGCTTATTTTAGGGCTTTTACAGTAGGACTACCTACTTTAAAAGTTGCATTGCACCACCCGAAAACCGCATCATCAGCAAATCAGTTGTTTTCAGCAAACCGCAATTTTTTTTTCTCACTATGTAGCAGGCTGCAAAACATCGCTAATGTGAAGGAACCCATTGGAAAGCACGGGCTTCACATATATGTGATTTGTAGCGCTTTCACATTGTGAGAAAATCGCACGATTTTGTTGCCCATGTGAAATCGGCCTAAGAGTCTATTCTTTGCCTGTTAAGTCATTAAAGTTTTCGTAACATATATAGTAAACATGCAATTTGTACAGATTTGTATGTCACTCAGAGCCATTAAAAGACTAAGAGCAGCCCTACTTAGGATTGTAACATTTGCTATTAGTGGTTATCAAAAT
This sequence comes from Eleutherodactylus coqui, assembly GCF_035609145.1. Lineage (NCBI taxonomy): Eukaryota > Metazoa > Chordata > Amphibia > Anura > Eleutherodactylidae > Eleutherodactylus > Eleutherodactylus coqui. The sequence continues at coordinate 181,709,613 of NC_089840.1, read as the reverse complement.
CTGCCAAACTAAGCTGAAATATGAAGCTGCAAATTCTAGATTCTTCAATGAAGAGATAAAGTTCTCTTGTTTTCATTGAATAAGAATGTTATGAATCATTTATTTGCTTTTTCTAAGAATTTGTTTGCTTTTACACAACCTCTCTATGCCCTACCCCATCTCGCAAGATACATTTGGCTACATTTGGCTCCCAGGGCATTTTGCTTTTTTACTTTTCACTGGATAAAACATCTGAATCAGGAATGTTTAAGGCTTCATGTCCACGGCGAAAATCAGGCCCGCTACAGATTCTCCATGGAGAATCCGTAGCGGGTCCCCCCTGCCCCGCGGACATGAGGGCTGAAAATAAGAATAAACTCACCTGCTGCGGGCCGTGCGTGTCTTCCCTTCTTCGCGGCTGGATCTTCTTTCTTCGGCCCAGTGGATGTGCTCGGCACGCCGGCTGCGTGCCGCGCACATGCGCCGGGCACATCCGCCGGGCCGAAGAAAGAAGTTTCCGGCCGCGAAGGAAGGAAGATCTGCATCGCCCGAAGCAGGTGAGTTTAATTCAGGCGCGGTTCTCCTGCGTATTCGGACGGCTTCCATAGGCTTCAATAGAAGCCTGTGGGAGCCGTCCCCGCGGGAGACCCGCACCTAAATGGAGCATGTCCATTTTTTTTCATGCTCCAGAAATTTTTTAATTCACTTTTATTGACCATCCGCGGGTATTTATCTACCCGCGGGTGGTCAATGCATCCCTATGGGGTGCGGATCCGCGCGCAGGTGATCCGCTGCGGATTTTAATTCTTCTTTTCCCTGTGGACATGAGGCCTAACTTGATTAACATGTTTTTTTCCACATTAAGTAACTATGCTACTACTGTATATGCGTGTTCATTTCTACAAGTCTTTAGGCATGTCCACATGGGGCAGATGTGCAGCAAATTTTCCGTGTGGACTCACCGCACAGGAAATCCATGACATTTACAGTAGCAGCAAAGTGGATGAGACTCCTCCACATACTGCAGAAAAAATCCACTCAAAGGCCTCATGTCCATGGGCAAAAGAAGAACTAAAATCCGCAGCGGATTTTAACTCTTCTCCTGCCCGCGGATCCGCATCCCATAGGGATGCATTAACCACCCGCGGGTAGATAAATACCCGCGGATGGTGAATAAAAGTGATTTTAAAAAAAATGGAGCATGAAAAAATCTGGACCATGCTCCATTTTCGTGTGGATTTTAATTCTTCTTTTGCCTAAGGCCTCATGTCCACGGGGAAAATCAGGCCCGCCGTGGATTCTTCATGCAGAATCCCGCAGCGGGTCCCTTCTTTCCCGCGGACATGAGGCTAAAAAGTAAGCATTACTTACCTGTCCGGACGCTGTGGATCTGCCCTCCGTCGCGGCAGGATCTTCTTTCTTCAGCTTGGCGGTAGTGTTTGGCACTCCATTTTTTTTTAACTCCTGCTCTCCCGCGCCGGAGAGCAGGAATTCAGCTGTGGGTGTGCCGCGGATCCGGATAGCTTCCATAGGCTTCAATAGAAGCCTGCGGGAGCCATCCCCGCGGGAGACCCGCACTAAAATGGAGCATGCTGCGGGTGTTTTCCCGCACACGCAAGCCGCGCCTCAAGGGAAAATTACATCCGCAGGTATTTAATTACCTGCAGGTGTCCAATGCATCCCTATGGGGCGCAGATCACGCGTGGGGGTGACTCGCTGCGGATCTGTCCCGGTGGACATGAAGCCTAAAGTGTGTGGGCTTTAATGCAGACTTTCAGCTGCGTATCTACTGCAGCAAATCTGTTCCATGTGAACATGCCCTTTTGCTGCTGTTTTGCTGTAAGTAGCTAATTATGGGGGAAGAGGAGTAGTGAGATTTTCCAGCAGCTAGAATCTCTGGCCAATGTCAGAGATTGGATTTTCTGAACATGATAACCGTTTTAAGCGACTGTATGTCTTTTCTGCAATCCCCACATTATACAGGATTCTTCAAAAAGACGGTGCAGATTTGGGCACTTAATTACAAACTACAAAAGAGAGATACACAATCCATACATCACCGAAAAGAGGAAGGTTCAAGGTTTTTTATGACATACCAATAGGTTTCGTTTTCTGCCACATTGCAGCGCTGTTTCTTGTTGTTTACAGTTTTTAGGAAAATGGCAACACCAACAGAAAAATCATTTTGTGTGCTTGAGTTGCTACTTAAGGCTACCTGTCCACGGGCGTTGCGAAATCTCGCGGTGGATCTCCGCCACAGGAGCCGCCGGCCGGGAGCAGCAGCCGGCAGACAAATCTCCATGGTGAGCCTATCTGACAGATGCGTATACAAGTGGCACAGAAAATTTGTTAAACTTACTTGCATATGCATACGCCTCAAGGACCATACAACTGTAAACGAGACACCCAGCGCTGCGAAGTGGCAGAAGATAGAATTTACTGATATGCCATAAAAAACTTTGAACCTTCCGCTTTTCAGTGATGTGCAGATTGTGTATCTCTCTTTTGCAATTAAATCCCCAAATCTGCTCCTTCTTTGTGAATAATCTTATAAAGTAGTTCGGGGGGGGGGGCGGGTTTCATGGTCACAAATGCTCTTTAAAATCTAACAACTTTGCATGCTTGAATCTTTTGTCCACAGATTAAGTGGTGATGAATACCATAGATATGAGCCTGTTCATGGGTGCACTGACGAAGCCTCATGTCCACTCCTTGCTTTAAAATATGTCCTACGCACAAACCTAAAATATCTGTAAAATGTGTTTGGATCTTTCTCCTGAACATTGTTAAAACCACAAGTCTGATTCACCAGAGCACTCACAGAGTCCCATTAGTGATTACGACGAGTGACTCATTGTTTCAGGAAAGAAAAAACAAAACATCTGTTGTTCTGCCCAGACTCCACATTCAATACAGTGTAGAAGCCTTCAAACACTGGTATTGCCTCATTTCATTTTGTCCTAAATATGAATAATCGTGCAGTGTTCAATTTACATCTCAACTGACTTATTTAGGTATGCAGGAAATAATGACCAGCAGGCTGCACTGGTTTACTGCATGCAAACTTGTATGGACACACTTGAGGCCCATTTACAAGCAATGATTATGGCTCGTAATTCGTTAAAACAATGGCATATGAGCGATAATTGTTGTGTGTAAATGCTCCTATCATTTACTCTTCGGCTAAACAATGATTTTAAGGTGAGGTGAAAATCCATCCTTCAGCCAGAGAGTAGATAACACAGACCTCCCGCTATGTTCTCCATGGGAGCAGTTGATTACATTGTATTCATACTGGCAGCGCCTAGCAGCCCCTGCGAGAACAAAGGAGCTGATTGCAGAGCTCAGACCACCTGATGAGTTCTGCAAGCAGCTCCTGGGGGCTCATTTGCATGCAAATGAAGCTGATAAAGTGCTAATGGGCATTAGTGCCCATTAGTACTTTATGCAAAACGATCTTTAAAACTGTCAATTTTTCAATCATTTAAAAGATTGTCTTTGCGTGTAAATGAGCCTTAAGACTGGTATTCCATATTCCAATCTTAGGCTGGGTTCACACAAACTGATTTGAATTCTGGATTCAAATCCTACTTTTTTTAAAATGTGGATTCCATGCAGACAGCCTCCATTGAAGTCAATGGATGCGTATGTTCCATCACCCATACACAATGTTAATTGTGTATGAGTGGCGGAAATGCTCAGAACTAGGTATGAAAATATAGAGAAAAGTGTGAATCCCGGCTTGGAAGAGGCCGAGAGAGGAAGAAAGTGAGATGTTCTACTACTTTCTGGTGTTGTTTCCCTATGTACAATCTTTTTTCCGCACGGACGATAAGCTTTGCATACACGTACATCCGCACAGAAAAACGCTTTCATCCACTATCTTCCGCGACCATTTGCAATTGCTTTCTACCATGTATCGCAGGGCTTCCGCTGCGGAAATACGCATTCGGAATCTGACCCCTTCCTGTGAGCCCAGCCAAAGGAATAGAAGTGCCGCAAAAAAACTAGGACTTGGACGTAAACCACAGAAGAAAAAGCAGGTGTGGAGGTGATGGGCTGTGAAAATGACTTTATTGATTGCCAGATTGTTACGAATTTTGAGGCTGTATGAGAGGGGATCACATGATGTAGTCATACAGTATATTCTAGTCCACAGCTTTACCATTGATAGGCAGTAGGGAAAGGCACAGTTAGTAAAGAGTTGCTCCAGGCAGTCATAGTAACATAGTATGTTAGGCTGAATGAAGACAATGTCCAAGTAGTCCAGCCTGTTTCTTCCGCCCGTTGATCTAGAGGAAGGTGAAAAACACCAGCGACGCAGATGCCAATTTAGCTCATTTGGAAGAAAAAATTCATTCCTGACTCCATAATGGCAGTCAGATTAATCCCTGGATTAATGTTTGAGTTCCTACCTAACTGAAAGGCCCGGAACAACAACCCTGCTGGTCACCTAATGTCTATATCCCTTAATATCATAGCGGTCTAAAAAGATGTCTAGTCCCCTCTTAAACTCCTCTACCAGCGCTCGATTAACCAATCACAGCCATTTAGTGAATGACATCATTGAATGGCTGTTATTGGTTAATCAGCTGCCGGCTTCATTGGCTGATGCGGCGTGCAATTAACCAATCAGAGCATTAGCTGGCTGGCAGTGGGGTATTCAAGCTACTCATGCTAGATGAGTAGTATTTTTTTGTTATAGTAGTATAGTTAGGGCTTATATTTGGGAGAGGGACTATTATTAACCCCCCACCCCCCTGAAAATCAGGTTAGGGCTTATTATCGGGGAAACACAGTACATGTACAATTAAATGACTATATTTGAGATAATGTATCCACTTCTATTGTCAACACAAAACATTTCTAATACCACATAAAGCATGGTGACATACTGTTAGTTACCTGACTGGTGGAGAGTATAAATCGATTGCTCAAGAAGTACATTTCATCTGCAAAGATCTCCGGCAATTCCTTGCAGTGTTCTCGTGCTAATTCTCTCAGAGCCAATAAGTGGTTATCAATTGCCATTCCTGTAATGGCCTGAGAAAACAGAGAAGGGAATCTAGTAATATTGGACGCCTTAGCTCACAGTTTTCCATGCAGATATGACTAATGGCCCATTCACACAGGTGTATTTGCATACAGGCTTTTCATTTACATGTATGGAATCTATTTATATATTCTTTCTTTCTGGGCGAGTGCATGTGAACAAATACTGCCCCTACATTAGTGGTGTCAAAATCAGTGACCGAAGTATTTATAGTTTATACTTCTGTAGTATTTCTGTCTGTCAGCTCTTTCTTATTGCTTTAAAGACCAGCGATTTTCCAGATTTTCATTTTTGTTTTTTTTTCATCCCTACCTTCCAAACTACAAGCGATAACTTTTCGACTTTTCTATCACCATAGTTGTATGGTTTTTGTGTGGGATGAGTCGTGTTTTTATTGGTACCATTTAATGCACCACATATTGTATTAAAAAACTTTGAAAAATTTATAAGTGGGGTGAAATGGAGAAAAACCCCACGAAATTGCAACATTTTTTGGAAGTTTTGTTTTTACAGCATTTAAGGTGCAGTAAAAATGACATGTTAATTTTATTCTATGGGTCAGTACGATTATGGTGCTTCCAAATGTATATAGTTTTACTACTTAAAAAATGTAAAAATGTTTGTAAAAAAAGCTTTTGTTGCTCTATTTTTGACACCCATTAATTTTCCATTTTTCCATCAATGCATCTGTCTGAGGGCTCACCTGGAAGACCCAGGACAAGATAGGCTATTGCCAAGGTCCTGTGGGAGCCATTGTTGTGGTATGATATCACCTACATGAGAAGGACTGCAACGATGTTTAGTTAAAGGCTAGATAATCAGGTGCTTTTGCATTGTGACTTTGTGGCTGTTATACAGTGTGAAGAGATGTGATAAAGCAGACTGAAGCCAAATTGAAGAGCTTTTGGTGTGTCGAATTGAATTTCAACCAACCATGTGAGCCCAGAGACAGCGATTGGTTAATCCCCAAGAGTGTCACAATGTACATAAACAATTCTTGGAAGAATACTTGCTTTGGGGAGAGTCCTAAGCCCCATTGTCCGTATAAATAATAGATATTTGAATGCTCAATACAGGGCTTAATGTAAAAGGGAAAGCAGTTGCTATACTCTGGATAGCCTTGGTAAACCAAAAGTATTGTTATTCCTTTGACAGCAGGATGGACTGCCTGGCTACATAGACATTATACTGTGGGCAAATTCCATAGAAAATAACAAGACCTAGCAAAAAATTCCAATGTCTATAAGTCAGATTGAAATTTTTATTCAGCCAATTAATCTCATTTGTTACATAAAGAGCAAAAGATCTATGGAAACTGTAACCCCCAAAATAGAATTGTGTTCTGTCACTTTCATTTCCATTCAACCTCATTAATGGAAATTGGCTAATGGATGAAATTAAATGTCAGGTTGCCTCAGTATTACCATTTTTGAGAACACTGACATTTTGCAACATTCATCAATGTCATGCCATATGGGAATCTTAAAGCAACTAATTTTACTGTACAACACACTGCATTTACTTCAACTATTTGGAATGGAATATCAGGGGTACATATTGGATTAACATGCTCATAAATCTGAGCAAATAGCAGCACATGAGAGGATTTGGCTGGAGACTAGAGACAATATCATATCACACGCATTTTTGTTATTTTATGTGGATGGATGGCCTTTGTGGGAATATATAACCTGTCCTAATAATGATATAATATTTACTATTGCAACTGTATATATTCTGCTTTGTAGAGAAACATTCATTACATTTAATAAACGCTCTGTGATTACAACATACCAGAATAGTGTAATTTGTCTGAGCCAAAATAGCATTTCTAAGATATTCCATTTTCTCAGAATCCTGTAAATGAAAAATACAATGTGATTAATGTCACCATGCTATGTAGTACGGTTTTCTAACACCATCTATAATATTTAGGCTGGTTGTCTTGTGAATATAATCCCTGTCTATATGCTCTATTAGTGCATACGACTGACATAGAGAGGGGTCCTCTGCTCAGCTTTCCCCTTCCATAAACTAGAATGAAGAGACACTCCTAATTTACATTATTTAATGAGTATAGTGACGTTCTCCTAGGTGCCTTTTGATTTTAGCCCTTATTTATATGTCTGGTCATTGGGTGGGTCAGTGTGTGGATTGGTAATCCAAAGTGGACCTGGGAAAAAAGTGGCCCCATGTTGTAGGTGGCCCAAAACTGGTAGTAAGTGGGGCAAACATAAATAGGCAGGGAACAGCAAGCCACCAGCCGCAGCCATGTTGTCGGTAGGAGGAGAGAAGTCTATGCATAGTTCGCTGCAGCAAACTTTCTATAAAACACAGAACATTTTCAATTTAAAGATATACATTAAGGTGTCACCTATTTGTGTTTTTTTTTTTTACCTGCTAAGTCTCTATGATGGTAATTAGAGATGAGCGAACGCACTCGTCCGAGCTTGATGCTCGGGCGAATATTAGCGTGTTCGGGATGCTCGTTACTCGTAACGAGTACCACGCGATGTTCCGGTTACTTTCAGTTTCCTCTCTGAGACGTTAGCGCGCTTTTCTGGCCAATTGAAAGACAGGGAAGGCATTACAACTTCCCCCTGTGACGTTCAAGCCCTATACCACCCCCCTGCTGTGAGTGGCTGGGGCGATCAGATGTCACCCGAGTATAAAAGTCGGCCCCTCCCGCGGTTAGCCTCAGATGCCTTGTGACTGAGTTAGCTGAGGGAAAGTGCTGCTGCTGGTGCTGCTGTAGGGAGAGTGTTAGGAGTGAGTGTAGGCTTCAAGAACCCCAACGGTCCTTCTCAGGGCCACATCTATCCGTGTGCAGTAGTGTGGAGGCTGCTGTTAGCAGTGTTGCACAATTTTTTTTTTTTTCAAAATCGGCTGTCTGCAGAGCATTGCGCCCTGCAGTAATAGTCCAGGGACAGAAGTGGTGGTTAGGCAGGGAGAGTGTTAGGAGTGAGTGTAGGCTTCAAGAACCCCAGCGGTCCTTCTTAGGGCCACATTTAACCGTGTGCAGTACTGTGCAGGCTGCTGTTAGCAGTGTTGCATTTTTTTTTTTTTTCAAAATCGGCTGTGCAGAGCATTGCGCCCTGCAGTAATACTACAGGGACAGAATTGTGTAGGCAGGGCCAGAAGACATATATTATTGATTGAATATAGTCAGTGGGCCTTTTCTTTTTAAAGAAAGGGAAAAATTCTATGTGCCCTGCCTCTGTCAGTCCTCAGCGTTCTGTGTACGTGTGTGGTGGGTGGAGATAGTAAACAAATCATACGCAGCCAGCTACGTTTAACAGCAGGCTTGCGCCAATTTATTTCCTGCCTTCCTGGGAAAAATCACCTCTCTGCTGCACTTCATATAACTGCATTTCTGTGGAACAGATTTCTTATCTGATTGAATATAGTCAGTGGGCCTTTTCTTTTTAAAAAAAGGGAAAAATTCTATGTGCCCTGCCTCTGTCAGTCCTCAGCGTTCTGTGTACGTGTGTGGTGGGTGGAGATAGTAAACAAATCATACGCAGCCAGCTACGTTTAACAGCAGGCTTGCGCCAATTTATTTCCTGCCTTCCTGGAAAATCAAATCACTGGTAATACACCATGCTGAGGGGTAGGGGTAGCACTATAGGACGTGGACGCGGGCGAGGACGCGGAGGCCCAAGTCAGGGTGTGGGCACAGGCCGAGCCAGTGCGGTGGCCAGGGGTAGAGGCAGGGCCAGACCGAATAATCCACCAACTGTTTCCCAAAGCACCCCCTCGCGCCATGCCACCCTGCAGAGGTCAAGGTGCTCTACGGTGTGGCAGTTTTTCACAGAGACGCCTGACGACCGACGAACAGTGGTGTGCAACCTTTGTCGCGCCAAGATCAGCTGGGGAGGCACCACCAACAGCATGCGCAGGCATATGATGGCCAAGCACCCCACAAGGTGGGACGATGCCCGTTCACCGCCTCCGGTTTGCACCACTGCCTCTCCCCCTGTGCCCCAACCTGCCACTGAGATCCAACCCCCCTCTGAGGACACAGGCACTACCGTCTCCTGGCCTGCACCCACACCCTCACCTCCGCTGTCCTCGGCCCCATCCAGCAATGTCTCTCAGCATAGCGTCCAGACGTCGCTAGCGCCACAGTTTGAGCGCAAGCGCAAGTACGACGCCACGCACCCGCACGCTCAAGCGTTAAACGTGCACATTGCAAAATTGATCAGCCTAGAGATGCTGCCGTATAGGCTTGTGGAAACGGAGGCTTTCAAAAGCATGATGGCGGCGGCGGCCCCACGCTACTCGGTTCCCAGTCGCCACTACTTTTCCCGATGTGCCGTCCCAGGCCTGCACGACCACGTCTCCCGCAACATTGTACGCGCCCTCACCAATGCGGTTACTGCCAAGGTCCACTTAACAACAGACACGTGGACAAGCACAGGCGGGCAGGGCCACTATATCTCCCTGACGGCACATTGGGTGAATTTAGTGGAGGCTGGGACAGAGTCAGAGCCTGGGACCGCTCACGTCCTACCCACCCCCCGAATTGCGTGCCCCAGCTCGGTGGTGGTATCTGCGGGGGTGTATGCTTCCTCCACTAAACCACCCTCCTCCTCCTCCTACGCAACCTCTGTCTCGCAATCAAGATGTGTCAGCAGCAGCACGTCGCCAGCAGTCGGTGTCACGCGGCGTGGCAGCACAGCGGTGGGCAAGCATCAGCAGGCCATGCTGAAACTACTCAGCTTAGGAGAGAAGAGGCACACGGCCCACGAACTGCTGCAGGGTCTGACAGAGCAGACCGACCGCTGGCTTGCGCCGCTGAGCCTCCAACCGGGCATGGTCGTGTGTGACAACGGCCGTAAGCTGGTGGCGGCTCTGCAGCTCTGCAGCCTCACGCACGTGCCATGCCTGGCCCATGTGTTTAATTTGGTAGTTCAGCGCTTTCTGAAAAGCTACCCCCACTTGTCATACCTGCTCGGAAAGGTGCGCCGGATCTGCGCACATTTCCGCAAATCACACACGGACGCTGCCACCCTGCGGACCCTGCAACATCGGTTTAATCTGCCAGTGCACCGACTGCTGTGCGACGTGCCCACACAGTGGAACTCTACGCTCCACATGTTGGCCAGACTCTATGAGCAGCGTAGAGCTATAGTGGAATACCAACTCCAACTTGCGCGGCACAGTGGGAGTCAGCCTCCTCAATTATTTACAGAAGAGTGGGCCTGGTTGGCAGCCATCTGCCAGGTCCTTGGAAAATTTGAGGAGTCTACCCAGGTGGTGAGTGGCGATGCTGCAATCATTAGCGTCACCATTCCTCTGCTATGCATCTTGAGAAGTTCCCTGCAAAGCATAAAGGCAGATGCTTTGCGCTCGGAAACAGAGCCGGGGGAAGACAGTATGTCGCTGGATAGTCAGAGCACCCTCCTGTCTATATCTCAGCGCGTTCAGGAGGAGGAGGAGGAGCATGAGGAGGATGAGGAGGAGGGGGAAGAGACAGCTTGGCCCACTGCTGACGGTACCCATGCTGCTTGCCTGTCATCCTTTCAGCGTGTATGGCCTGAGGAGGAGGAAGAGGAGGAGGAGGAGGATCCTGAAAGTGATCTTCCTAGTGAAGACAGCCATGTGTTGCGTACAGGTACCCTGGCACACATGGCTGACTTCATGTTAGGATGCCTTTCTCGTGACCCTCGCGTTACACGCATTCTGGCCACTACGGATTACTGGGTGTACACACTGCTCGACCCACGGTATAAGGAGAGCCTTTGCACTCTCATTCCCGAAGAGGAAAGGGGTTCGATAAGGATGCTATACCACAGGGCGCTGGTGGACAAACTGATGGTAAACTTCCCATCCGACAGCGCTAGTGGCAGAAGGCGCAGTTCCGAGGGCCAGGTAGCAGGGGAGGCGCAGAGATCAGACAGCATGTACAGCGCAGGCAGGGGAACATTCTCCAAGGCATTTGCCAGCTTTATGGCTCCCCAGCAAGACTGTGTCACCGCTCCCCAGTCAAGGCTGAGTCGGCGGGAGCACTGTAAAAGGATGGTGAGGGAGTACGTAGCCGATCGCACGACCGTCCTCCGTGACGCCTCTGCCACCTACAACTACTGGGTGTCGAAGCTGGACACGTGGCCTGAACTCGCGCTGTATGCCCTGGAGGTGCTTGCTTGTCCTGCGGCTAGCGTCTTGTCAGAGATGGTGTTTAGTGCGGCTGGGGGAATCATCACAGATAAGCGTACACGCCTGTCAACCGACAGTGCCGACAGGCTTACACTCATCAAGATGAACAAAGCCTGGATTTCCCCAGACTTCTCTTCTCCACCAGCGGACAGCAGCGATACCTAAGCAATACGTAGGCTGCACCTGCGGATGGAAGCATCGTTCTCTCTCACCATCCCAAACGGGGACATTTCTGCTTCATCAATCTGTGTATAATATTCCTCCTCCTCCTCCTCCTCCTGAAACCTCACGTAATCACGCCGAACGGGCAATTTTTCTTAGGGCCACAAGGCTCACTCATATAATTTTTCTAAACAATTTTTATACGTTTCAATGCTCTTAAAAGCATTGAAACTTTAACTTGAACCAATTTTTCGTTAAACTGGGCTGTCTCCAGGCCTAGTTACCACTTAAGCCACATTAACCAAAGCGATTAATGGGTTTCACCTGCCCTCTTGGTTGGCCATGGCCAATTTTTTGGATGTACATTAGTACTGTTGATACAGCAATTTTTGTGGGCCCTCGCCTACAGTGTAATCAAATGAATTTTTAGCCCACCTGCATTACAGCTGACGTTACATCCGCTGTGATGGGCAATGCAATGGGATATATTTATGTACCGCCGGTGGCTTCCTGGCACCCACCCATGCTGTGGGTCCACAGAGAATTATAAATGCATCTGAAACCACATCTAAAGAACCCCAGTCTGACTGGGGCATGCAGTGTGGGCCGAAGCCCACCTGCATTAAGCACGACATTACTACCTCAGCTGTGTTGGGCAATGCAATGGGATATTTTTATGTACCGCCGGTGGGTTCCAGGGAGCCACCCATGCTGTCGGTCCACAGGGACTTCACAATAGGGAGTTGTACCTGCCTGTGTCTATGAATTAAAAACCGCGGTCTGACTGGGGCATGCAGACACCTTGACAGAATGAATAGTGTGTGGCACATAGGTTCCCCATTGCTATGCCCACGTGTGCAGCTCCTGATGGCGGTGGCACAGGATTATATTTCTCATTGCTTCAGTACAGCATTGTGGGCTATCGCCCCGCCCCTTTTAAAGAGGGTCGCTGCCTAGCCGTGCCAACCCTCTGCAGTGTGTGCCTGCGGTTCCTCGTCATGGCAGACGCACTTATAAATAGACATGAGGGTGGTGTGGCATGAGGGCAGCTGAAGGCTGCGCAGGGACACTTTTGTGTGCGCTGTGGACACTGGGTCGTGCGCGGGGGGGGGGAGGGGGTTGGGCAGCATGTAACCCAGGAGAAGTGGCAGCGGAGTGTCATGCAGGCAGTGATTGTGCTTTGTTGGAGGTAGTGTGGTGCTTAGCTAAGGTATCCATTGCTAATGAGGGCTTTTCAGAAGTAAAAGTTGTTGGGGGGGGCACTCTTGCCGCTATTGTGGCTTAATAGTGGGACCTGTGAACTTGAGATGCAGCCCAACATGTAGCCCCTCGCCTGCCCTATCTGTTGCTGTGTCGTTCCCATCACTTTCTTGAATTGCCCAGATTTTCACACATGAAAACCTTAGCGAGCATCGGCGAAATACAAAAATGCTCGAGTCGCCCATTGACTTCAATGGGGTTCGTTACTCGAAACGAACCCTCGAGCATCGCGATAATTTCGTCCCGAGTAACGAGCACCCGAGCATTTTGGTGCTCGCTCATCTCTAATGGTAATGAACATAATATATTGACTTGTCTTAAACCTCAACGATAGACATTTATGCCTGCTTGTGTTGCCTGAAAGCTGGGATCTCGCTGGAAAACTCTGATCAGTAAACTATGGTCCCTGTCATTTAACTTCCTAGATGCACAGTCAATGGAGACTATGACATCTAGGTGGTTAGACAGAGGGAGCCCACTCAACCCCCGCAAATGCGGTCATGGGATGCTGATGGGTACCCAGCTGTATGACTATTAGGATGAGCCTATGTTAAATGTTAAAAACGCATCGCACAAAAATTGCAAAGCATCATCTTGCAATGCATTTTTAACATTAGACAGTCCCATTGACAATTGCATTAAAAAAACGCAGCAATATCGCAAAGTTAAAAAAAACGCAAGTGGATGTTCACCCTAAAGCACAGACTATAGCTTGTTTTACAGTTTTAGGTTCATGTTTCTTATACTGACTGTACCAAAACTTTAAGAAAGTGATCAAATGATCACATTTTGATGTTCCATGTGGGTCTAAATAAAAAATGGAATACATGTTAATAAAGTTTATAAGAAATTTAAACCATTAAACAAAAAATGTTTTGTTTTGTATAAGTGAAAAGGAACAACACAAACAATATTACTACAACCTTATGAATTGTATAATTATGTCAAAACAGTCACTGTACGCAATCCACTATAACAAGATCAACATTGCCAAAAATAAGACTATATAAGGGCCAAATACTACCTGACTATGATCAAATATTGACACCACCTAATGACTGTATAATGCCACCATAGTATTACTGAATATAGACCACTACAAAGATCAATATTACCAATAATTACCCTATATGAATACCAAATAATACCCCCAGATTACGACCACATAATACCACCATAGTGTTGCTAGAAAAACCCACTATACAAAGACCATTAGTACCCGCATACCGTGACCACATAGTCATACCAGCTCTACATAGTCGCTCTACAGACCGTGTAAGTGATTACAGTACCATCATATCCAGTGATCACAGGTGATGTCCTCTCTCTAACTGGAGTCATTCACTTTCCCTTTTCTCCTCCATCCTGCCCAGACCGCCATGACCGACTTCTCCTGGTCACAATTTGTTTCTGCAGAATTTGACACAGACATCTTTGACTCCTTAAATATTGCAGCCACATGGCTTTGTTTTCCAAACCTTTACATTATCTCCCCAACTATAGTGCCCCAGATAGTAATAATGCCCTCTATGGTGCCCCACACAGTAATAGTATCCTCCTTTTTGTGCCCTGTAGGCCCCACAATAAGTTCCACTTTTAGTGTCCCTCAACAATAAAAGTGCCCCCACTCAATAACAATGCCTTATTTATTCTCGACACTCAGTAATAATGCCCCTTATGACCCCAATCAATAGTAATACCCCTCATGGCACCCCACTCGATAATAATGCCTCTCATGGCCCCTACTTAATCATAATGCTCTCATGACCTCCACTCGGTAATAATGCCCATTTTAGACTCCCAGTCAGTAATAATATTTCTCATGGCCCCCATTTAGTAATAATGCCCTTTATAGGCCCCCATTCGGTAATAATACCCTTCATGGTCTTGACCACAATTTAGTAATAATGCCCCTCACTGGCATGCTCCTACTGTTATTGTATTTTAAAATAAGAAAAACAGTTATACTCAACTGTGCTACTTTCCCGCTCCCAGCCTCTGCAGTTTGCCTAATACTCACTCTTAAACTTCCGGTTTAAGTGATCTCTACAGTCAGTTCCCAGCCACAGAGATCACATGTAATTGTTCTCTGCCCTGAAGTCAGCAGGTGACCAAGAGTACTGCATAGACTGCAGAGGCTGGGAGCGTAAGGAGCAGCACAAGTGAGTACAACAGTTTTTATTTTTTTGTACAATTCATCAGTTTAAAAAACTCTGCCCCTCCACCGGCCCCAGGACCTGACTGGCCCACCGGAAACTTTCCTGGTGAGTTTATTGGCCAATCTGCCCCTGTTTGGGTCGACCTTTTTGCTCCCTCTGTCTCTTTTTCCTATTCCTCTATCTTGTGTATTGGGGTCATTTATTTATTTTCTCTCTCCCCTTCTTCCGCTGTTTCCTTTTTTGGATGTCCTTGCTGTTAATTTTGTGTATATTTTGAAGATCCTGGGTGGATCCTGAGTCTGCTGGTTTGCTGTAAGATTTACTCAGAATTTGACATTTTTTTATCTGTTTGTCTAGTACTGTAATCCTGGTAGTGTGAGCGTCTGCTCTCCCCTTTGTGATTCTTCCCCATTGTTATAAGTAAAGAATTTGTAAAAGACAATGGAGAGACGCTCCTGCACTGCTGGACCTGTCTCTTCCATCTGGTGGATTCAACTGACAGTTCCCCCAAAAGGCCACTGCATATTAAATATCTAGCTAAAAGTGGCTATCTGGCTAGTAGAGGTTAGAGGGGCCAGGCCCACTGTGATCAGCCAAATTTAATCAAGGAAGAAGTCATCTTCATGAGACAAGCCCCTTTAGATTAAATGCATTTTTTGTTTAAATGTTGTTCAATGATTAACAACTTAATTGCAAAAATAGACTTCAACTATGAAAAATATGCTTTTTACAACATAGAAAAACAGCATTTTGATTGAAAACTAAAAAGACTAATGCATTGAGGATCAAGCGCTGTAAATATATGGTGCTTGATCCCAGGCTTTAATCCAACGCCATCATAAATATATGGTGTGGCTGTAAAGCTCCTACAATCTAGCGTGAGCAGATTGGGTGCTCGGCTGTCAGATAGCTGAGGACCCACTGGAGAAGACAGAAGTGTTTTACAACTGGATCTGCCTTCTCTTTTCTAGCCTACATAGTGCTCAATGAGGAAGCAGCAATGCTATTTTCTCTACTGGACCTACAATTTGGGGATGTTTTCCTCTGTAACTGGGACTCCTATGAATGCCTCAGTTATTGAAATAAGAAAAAAAAAGGAAAGCGTAAATGTTCCCTAGAGGTCTTATACGATGTGGGGGACAGTGATATAAAAAAATTAGTTACAAAAATAAGTAAAAAATTTTACAGAATAAAATGCAAATATATTAAAAATAGAACCTATTGCCCACACCAACCTAAACTGTCATAATATCCACCAACAAATCCAAGACTATGTAAACTATATATCAAAATGTCTAAACAAAATGGGGAACCCATTCATAAACTTTACCTTAGCATTAATATACTAATTTCAAAAATAAAGAATAATAAATGTAAAACAATGTTTATGAACTTTTTGTACATATTACCTCTAATTAGAGATGAGCGAGCACCAAAATGCTCGGGTGCTCGTTACTCGAGTCGAACTTTCAGTGATGCTCGAGAGTTCGTTTCGAGTAACGAACCCCATTGAAGTCAATGGGCGACTCGAGCATTTTTGTATATGACTGGTGCTCCGCTAAGGTTTTCATTTGCGAAAATCTTAGCAAATCACCAAAGTCATGTAAAAAACACAGAAATGGATAGGGCAGGCGAGGAGCAACATGCAGGGCTGCATTTCGGGCTCCGAGGTCTCACTATTAAGCGACAATAGTGGCAAGAGTGAGACACCCCCCCCCCCGCGCACTGTCAGCATAACGATCATTCTCCTCTGCCACAGCTGTAACAGCTGTGGCAGAGAAGAACGATGTTAGCCCATTGAATTCAATGGAACCGGCAATACAGCCGGCTCCGTTGAAAGCAATGGGCTGCCGGCGAGCGCGGGATGAATTTTCAGGACGGGCTTAAAAATATAAGCCCTTACCTGAAAAAGAAAGATTTTAGTGTAAAAAAGAATAAAAATGCAGGCATTCTCTTCAATGGAGCCGCTGCTGCTGCCGGCAACTCCATTGAAGACAATGGTCCGCTGGCACACCTGAATTCTTTTTCAGGGAAGGACTTTACATATAAGCCATTCCCTGGAAATGAATTAAAAGTGATTTAAAAAACAAAAAAAAATAGATACTCACCTCCCTTCAGCTGCCTGGGCACAGCCGCGTGTTCTCCTGCTGTCCCCTCCACTGTGGTGCTGAACTGCTGTCATTCAGCTGAGAGCTGCGCTGAGCCAATCAGAGGCAACACTCACTCACCCATTCATGAATTCATGAATGGGTGTGAGTGATATCTGCCTCTGATTGGCTCAGCGCTGAGCCAATCAGGGGCATGTCTGACTCACACCCACTGCAGGCCAGCCGCGCTGAACTCCGTCTGCCGGGACAAGGTGAGTATATATATATATTTTATTTTTACACATTTCTGGATGAATTGCAGGGAAGGGCTTATATATTTAAGCCCTTCCCGACAATTCATCCCGCGATCGCCGGCAGCCCATTGCTTTCAATGGAGCCGGCTGTATTGCTGGCTCCATTGAATTCAATGGTCAGTGCTCGTTTAATCGAGAGGAGTACCGCGTGGTGCTCGTCTCGAGTAACGAGCATCTCGAGCACCCTAATACTCGAACGAGCATCAAGCTCGGACAAGTATGCTCGCTCATCTTTACCTCTAATTAAAAAAAAAAAAAAAACGGGGAAAAATTCAGTGAAAAAAAACAATTGAGATAAGAAATGGCTCTATATGTCATCAAAAAACTTGGCAAAAATAATTTTGGGAGGCCAAGAATGAAAACAGTGTCATCAAACCACCAGACGGGGTTAAAGAGTTTATCCAACTAAAACAGTTCAGATTTATTATAAAGGCTTTTACGATTGAAGACGAACTTGCCCTTTTTTATCTTTATTCTTCTTTAGTGTAAGGAGTGAATATGGTTATAAAACAGTGAAATGATCTTACCGGTATTGTAGTTTTCCCATCCACCATTGCCTTTACAAATGCTAAAGCTTCAGCAGTGGATGATCTTATGTTATCTACTCTCCCCATTTGAAATCGGCGAATGGAGGCACTTTCATATGTTGGGACAAGCTTTCTGTGGCACCTACATAGCCGTGGATAAGAAAAAAAGATAACAGAAGGTGAATATTTTCTCCTTTATTAATAGTGTTGTTTTTTTACTCAACATTAGCATTTCTAACACCTTTAATTGGGTACAATATGACATCGACCATGTTTAGGAACATTTCCTATTTGTTGGTGTGCATATCATATAAGCATCACATCAAAGAGCATATTCTGTTATTTGAAGGGGCTTTTTTAGTAGAATTGAGTCTGTTAAGAGTCCTGCTAATGCTGATTGTATCTGGATCTCTAACCACCTTCTGACCACCTATAGTGTAAAATACCAGCAAGTCCCTTATACTTTATGAATAATAGGTAAGTCATCATATAATGGTGACTTGGCATGAGTTAATTCTAGTAAACTCTTCATCTTTTACATTATACATATAGAGTCTTCAGCTGGGTTAGGTTGAGGGATTAGCATACTGTTTCTCTCCGGCTGAAAGTGTCAGTAGTTTGTACCCCAACCATTGAACTCGTTGATGCCTATTATGATTTACAATAGGGTCAAGGGTGTATTTTCTTGAAGGATTGTACTTTATTTTACAATTTAATATTTATGTATAGATAAATTGTTGCTTACCTATAAAATGCCAACTGTAGAGACATTTGAATAAAAGCATCTGGACTCATTTTCTGCTTTTTTATAAACTCTTTTCCATAACCTTTGAATCTATAGACTGCGAAATCAAGATTATTCACTATCCTGCAACAATACATAAATATAGGTTATATACACATAGTAACATAGTATGTTAGACTGAAAAAAAGACTTGCACCCATACAGTTCAGCCTATTACCTCCTTCCCCACAATGTTGATCAATAGAGAGGTAAAAAAAACAATGAAGGAGAAGACAATATTCCTAATTTTAGGGAAACAAATTCCAACACTTTTTAGGGGACTTAATTGGTTAAGAATGATGTTGAGAAGGCCGAACTTTTAAATTCCTATTTTGTATCTGTTTTCTCTCAGAAAGTAGATGGAACATCAACTGATCTCTTCCCTGTACTATTGGGGGAATAAAAGAATGCAAGCTATCTGTAAGCAAAGAGATGGTGAGGGAGCACTTAGTTAACTTAAATGAATTCAAGTCTCAAGGTCCAGATGAATTACATCCTAGGATACTAAAGGAAACATCTTTGAACAAATTATTAAACAGCATGTATGCAAGTACTTGGATGAAAATGGAGTAATTAACCAGAGCCAGCATAGGTTTGTAACAAACAAGTCATGCCAGACCAATCTAATTTCCTTCTATGACAGAATCACCGACTGGGTTGATCAGGGAAATGCAGTGGATGTAGTTTATCTTGACCTTAATAAAGCATTTGACAAAGTATCTCATTCTATACTTATTGAAAAAATGACCGAATATGGGATTGACAAGGCAACTGTTAGGTGGATTCACAACTGGCTGAGTGATCGTACTCAAAGAGTGGTCATAAATGTTTGTACATCCAAGTAGAGGAATGTATCAAGTGGAGTACCACAAGGCTCCGTCCTAGACCCAGTGGTGTTCAACATTTTTTATAAATGATCTGGAGGAGGAAAGTAATGATCAAATTTGTAGACAACACAAAGCTAGGAGGGATAGCTAACACTAGGGAAGAGTGAGAAAGTATTCAAAAAGATTTAGAAAAGCTTGTACAGTGGGCAGCGACTAACAGAATGGCATTTACCAAGGAGAAATGCAAAGTCTTACATCTGGGCAAGAAAAATGAAAAAAGCACATACAGAGTGGGAGGAATTGAGCTAAGCAGCAGCACATGTAAAAAGGCTTGGGTATACAAATAGATCATAGACTGAACATGAGTCAACAGTGTGATGCTGCAGCAAAAAAGACAAACACAATTCTGGGATGTATTAAGAGAAGCATTGTTCGCTCGTGCAGCCTGTTTTGTACAGCAGATACATCGTTGGCTCATTCAAACAAGAAATCATTAAGTCATTCACATTTGCCGAATAAGTGACTGAGAAGAACTGAACAATCGGTATTTAAACTGAACAAGAAGTGAACGAGCCAACAATGATTTTTAAACCTGTATTAAATAGAACGATGAACAAAAGGCAAACCATTTATTGTTCGATCGTTGGCTGCGATTACACTGAACGATTATTCATTTTTGCTTGCTTGAAGAACTTTTTGAACAATAATCATTCCGTGTAAAAGGTCCTTTAGCCTTTCTGCATGACTCAGTAAAGTCTACAGATGTCTCCCTCAGGTTATTGTTGTAGACTGTTTGATCTGACTATACATAAGACTCAATCCTGTCATCATTAGGATTTATTTACTTTTCTTGTGTATTATTTACATTAAGTGTAGCTTTAAAGGGCTTCTTCCCACCAAAGAAATGTATGGTGTTTTGATAGTATATGCCAAAAACAACTGAGATGATGGGGGTCCCACCTTTGGGACTCCAATCTACAAGGCAAGGCAGCTTGGCTGTAACTCCCGTTGACTTGAATAGACAGAGTCTCAGGCATGAGTAGCCACCTCTCCATTTAGTATTTGTTGGGATTTGCTTTTGGTGGGGAAAAAAACCCTTTTATGGCAGCTCTACAACCCCGATATTTATTTGCCCAGCTTCAATGATAGTGCTGTTTACTGTATGTGAAGATATTAGATATAGCCAGAAGATATTACATACACTACAGATATCAGTCAGAGGTCTTTGAGAGCATATGTTACCCTATATTTGCATTTTACAACTGCACGCTGTAACTCATGGCCAAACCAAGTAGTTTAATGTATTAAAAGGGTTACTCAGATTTTATCCTCTCTGTATATACATTATAAAAAATAGTTGAACTTTCATTTCAATGGGGTTCTGTACCTTCAAACGTTGATGTCCCATCCCTGTTATCAAGCATAGGTCATAAAGCACTGGTTACTGATGGTCCAACTGTGGGGACCCCCAATGATCTAGGACCAGGCAGCTTATAGGATGCATACATAGTTCAATTAATTCACATGATGGAAGCATACTTTTATTCCATTTAACACATTCGTTCAAAAACATGAAATACTGTTAACTGGTTTGTAGCACATGTAGATCATTGGGATGAAACCTAATTTATTAAACATGTCAACAGATAGACAACATGTTTTTCATCATCCTCACCCCACCCCCCTCGCTTCATGCAGATTTCTATGCATTCTGCCCCATAGCCCGACATCATTCTATTCCTTTCCGTCATACCTGGATGTGCTCGTGGCACATATGAATTTGCACTAGAAAAGTGATTGTCGGTTAAGGAAAGATCTCTCTTGTATCACAACTATAAAGGATGTAACTATATTAAATTGCTAAACTGTGACAATATAGTACATACCTTTGAAGCTTTTCAGCTGATGATGCTAAGTGTCCCTGAATTTCTGGGGAGCATTTCCATCTAAGCCTTCTAGGTGCAGGGAGTTCACTCACAGAATCTGCTCTGACAAGTTTTTTCGGACTGTTTTTCCTGAAAATTGTAGAAAAAAAGATTTATTAGGCAGAATGGTAGACTGTGGATTAAATATTAGGAATATTTTTAATCAAAATGACGGATATCAAGAATGTAAGGACACGCCTGAATATTCTGACAGCTTTCCAACCAATGCATGAAATCTATGCCATTCAAGCTACCATTTAAGTTAATGTCTCACTCAAAAAGTCATCTTTAGAACAAAATTGATGCTAGAGAAATCCATGTGTGGTGAAACCTGTTTTATGCTTTTTTGACCTCTTACAAGATGATTAAGAAGGTGGCACTTTAGATGCAGTTCTCTTTCAGTGTAGAACTCTTTTGCATTCTTCAAAGTTGTTTCTACATGTTATAGATATACCATATTCCAGACCACTTCCTTAATGATCAAGCAGGGCGTTGATAAAGCCTACTGCTTGGTCATTGAGAGAACTGTGTAGCGATTCATAGCTGCACAGTTATACAAGCACTAGAAATGATGGGCACAACCAGTAAAGGATGAAGAAAGAGGTGCAGCAAAAAATGTGTTAAGCATACAGTTACATATCAATCTCCATCTTCCATATCAATCTCTCAAGAAGAATCCCAAAAAAATGAAAAATCTAAAATATAATATTTGATGTATAATTATTTGCGACACAGTCCTTTGTATTTCTGCATGGCATTAGGCCTCCCTCATGCAGCTAAACGCTGTCGGGGGTACCATTGTTTTCAATGGAGTCTCTCACACAGCCTCAGACAGCGGATCGATCGTGGTGCTGGAAAAGAAAGTCTGATTTTCGAGCATAGGCTATGTTAATTTTTGGGCATTTAGTGTTCCTCATCAATGCGTTTTTTTTTTTTTGCCGCGGCCAAAACGAAAGTAAAACGCGGCAAAGCACCTTGATTTAAATTGTGCGCTTTGCCACATTTATGTGTGAGGGAGGCCTTAATCTGTATAGTCAGTGCAGGACAGAAATAGACATTGCTGGAGCCTGGAGAAATAGGTAGACCACCAGTTATATAGCCACACTGTGTTCACAGCCTGGAGTAATGGCCGGTTTACACGTAACGATTGTCGCTCAGTGTTTCACGTAGAATATAAAGCACTGAACAAGAAGTGACCAATGCTCAACGATGATCTGCCTGTCTAAGCAGGCTATATGAGCGAGTATGGGACTTTCATGTGCACATATCGGCGTATTTGTTGGTATTTTTTTGTGCATGGCAAAATAACACACCCCAATTTAAATAGCTATCCAGCCTAATGCGTTCCAGATGTCTTATTTTTTTAATTGAATTGCGCAGTGTTTCATGCATTTCCTTACATGTTTGCCATTCATTTGTGCACCCTCTATAGGGTTCTATGGGACCTTT
Source organism: Eleutherodactylus coqui (assembly GCF_035609145.1). Classification (NCBI taxonomy): domain Eukaryota; kingdom Metazoa; phylum Chordata; class Amphibia; order Anura; family Eleutherodactylidae; genus Eleutherodactylus; species Eleutherodactylus coqui. The sequence goes on along the minus strand of NC_089840.1, from coordinate 181,686,928 downwards.
GGTGCGCAAATGTGCAGAAAGACAGATTAGGTTCTCCTTTTTCTTGCCCGCATGCAAAATTAGAAAGCGAGAACGAGCCGATTGAAATCAATAGGTTCTATTCTGTATGTACTGCGCGCGCAAATATTGCATGTATTCTCCGGCAGCAGACGGAAGAGTGTACAATACAACAAACCTGTGTAAGGAGTAGAGAATGTAGTAAAGTCAGGAATAGCCAAAGTCAGGAAGCAGAGAGTCAAAAGACCCAAAACTAAGGCACCTAATTTAGGGAGAAGGTGCCTGATATTGCTAGGGATTGCTCGTGACTGGCAAGGCAAGATTTAGGGAGATGCACACAGGTCCTTTAAGAGTACAGGCATTTGTTCATGCAAGTCCTTCAGGCAGTGACTGGGCAGGTTCTGGAGCTGGATGCCTGCAGGGAAGACAGGAAGGATGCGTTCAGCCAGTAGACGAAAGAGAGGTAAGATGGCAGCCACAGCCATGACCTGTAACACGCATTAAAGTCTGTGAAAACTATGCCTGCAATTACCAGTGCCGACCACTACACAGCTGTCAGAATGCTTTACCTCTGCTCCATACCCTGTGTTCTACTGGTAACAGCAGGCGTTGGAACAGCTGATCAGTTGAGGTTCTGAGGGGTGGATCCCAACTAATCAGGTATTGACTACCTTTCCAGAGGATAAGTCATACCTGCTCATAAAATCCCCAAGCTGGAGGACCTGCACATGGCCAAAGGATTGGAAAAGATCATTTTTCATCCCACTACCAAAGAAGGGTGATGTCAAGGACTGTGGAAACTATAGAACAATCGCTCTGATTCCTGACGCCAGCAAGGTGCTTCTGAAAATCATGCAGAAGCGCTTGGGCAATATCCTTGACTACGAAATTCCTGATGTTGAAGCTGGATTTCGCAAGGGCAGAGGGACCAGTGACTACATCGCAAACCTGAGGTGCATCATTAAAAAGGCAAGAGGGTATCAGAAGAAGCTCTAGCTGTGTTTTATTGATTACATCAAGGCTTTCGACATGCATTGAGCATGATAAGCTTTGTGAAGCACTGAGGGATGTAGGAGTACCAGCACACCAGAACACTTTGATCAGGTCTCTCTACAGCAATCAAGAACCATAGGGAAAACCAAATATAGGGAAACAGAATGGTTCAAGATAAAAAGGGCACAAGACAGACAAGGATGCATCCTCTTGCCTTTTCTTTTCAACCTCTATGCAGGAGTGATCATAAGGTGGCTGGACTTAAATGATCAGGGTATTGGGTTGAAAATAGGTGGAAGAACTCACTAATCTAAGGTATGCAGACGATATGACCTGGTAGAAGAGACGGCAAAGCATCTGAAAACGCTAATCATAAAGCTAAAAGAAGAAAGTGAGAAGATTCTTCTTCACCTGAACATCAAGAAGACAAAGATCCTGACCACTACCAAGAAAGTCCACATAAAGGTCAACAACGAGGACATCAAGGTGGTTAATGGTTTCATATTTCTTGGGTACCTCATTAATCATAGCGGCAGCTCGACAGGTAAGATAAAGCCTTAATTAGCACTCCGGCATATGGCAATGGCGAACATACCCAAAATGGAAGAGCCAAGATGGCTCAGTCACCATCAAACAAAGGTTAATCATAGCTATTGTGTTTCCAATTGGAGCATATGGCTGTGAGACGTGGACATTGAGGATAGCAGACAGAAGAAAAATTGATGGTTTTGAGCTGCGGTGTTGGAGAAAACTCCTACGAATTCTCTGGACAGCTAGGGTCACCAACAAAGCTGTTCTGGACCCTATGAACCCAGAGGTATCCCTGGAAGGCAAGATCACGAGACAGAGACTGACTTACTTTGGACATGAGATGAGGGCGAATTTGCTGGAAAAAGAGATGCTACTTGAAATGGTCAGTGGTAAAAGGAAACAGATAGGACAAAAGACATGTTTGTTGGACATCAAGGACACGGGAATGGACATCAAGCAATTGAAAGCAGCTGTAGAGAATAGAGAAGCATGGAGAGCACTGACCTATAGAGGATCCAAGAGTCAAACATGACTGAATAGATAGAATTGAAAAATCCCTTTAACCCTTTCCAATCCAATTTCCCTGCCACATACATACTCCCCAGCTTATTTATTTTGAGTGGGAAAGAGTGTTGTGCATGTTTAACCACTTAGTGATGAAGCCTGTTTACGCCTTAGTGACTGAGCCAAATTTTGGACATCTGACGTGTCAATTTAATATAGAATAACTCCGTAAAGGTTTTGCATATCTAAGTGATTCTGACAATGTTTTTTTCGCCACAAATTGTACTTCATTTACATAAAAATAGACCGATAGAATTTATGTATATTTATTAAAAACGTCAAAATTGGGAAAATTTTGAAAAAAGTATCATTTTTGCACATTTTCAATTGCAATAGCTCAAATATATGCAAACATACTGTGCAAAATTTTCATAACATCTATATTTCCATCTGTTTACTTTATACTGGATGCACATTTTAAAAACTTTCATTTTTTTTTAACCATTTAGGACACGTACAAATTTAACATTGATTATCAACATTTTGAGGAACACTTTGTTTTCCTGCACCAAGCTAAGATTGCAAAGGCTCATAGATGTCAGAATGATAGATACCCCCACAAATGACCCATTTTAAAAACTACACCCCTTAATGTATTCACCGGGGGGTGCCTTGAGTATTTTTACTCCACAGGTTTTTTTCAGGAATTAATGCAATTTAAAGGAGAAAAAATAAAATTTCATATTTTTGCAAATACGTCATTTTTAAGGCATTTTTGTTTCCTATAGTGAACATGAAAATGAGGATTTACACCTCAAAATGGATATACACCTGTTTGTCCTGTGTTCAGAAACATACCCATTGTGGCCTTAATATTTTGTCTCTGCACTAAAGGGCCAAAACCGAAAGGAGCAGCCTGTGGCTTTCAGAACAGAAATTTTGCTTCAAGGTGATTTAGGCCCCATTGCCCATTTGTAGAGCCCTTGAGCAGTCAAAACATTGGACAACCCCCACAAATGGCCACATTTTGAAAACTAGACCTCTTAACTAATTATTTTAGGGGTGTACTGCGTATTTTGACCCCACAGTTTTTAAATGAATCTAAGCAAAGCGGAAGGAAAAAGTACGATTTTCAATTTTTTGGCAATTGTGTCAATTTAAAAACCTGTTTTTTTGTACAGCACACCAATGAATGAAGACTTTCACGCCAAAATGGATCCCCTTGTTTGTTCCGTGTTCATAAACATACCCATTGTAGCCCCAATCTGATTACTGGACACATGGCTAGGCCTATAATGGAGGGAACACCCATTGGGTTTCAGGGCACAAGTGAATAAATTCCAGGCCCCATTGCTCATTTGTGCATAAAAAAAAATGACTCCCTAAAAATAATCCCCCCGCCTGCCCTTTTTGGCATTCCCTAAATCTTAGATAAAAGTAATAATGTAAACTGTGTGGTATGTCCAAAGACAGAACGGGAATATCTGCGACCATGGAGCACAATGGGCTCTATGTTGCGGATATCCGTGGTAAAATAGAATCTGCTGCATTCGGTTATCTGCAAGTGGATTATGTAATTCGAACCCTCTAATAAGAGCGGAATTGTCTAATGCATTGCTTTTGATTGATCCGTGTATTACTGCAGATCAGACGCATGTGGAATCCCTAATTCCTATCCGGTCATGTGAGACCAGCCTAATGTAGATCGCTACCTTTTTTATCATGTGACCAGGGACCACTCAACAAGGCTACCGGTCACTGCTCCAGACTCTCGGTGACCTTTGGTATCCGGCAGTAAGGAGATTTTAAAGTTCTCGGGCCCTTCCTGGCTCCTGCAAATGCATCTGGCATTTTGCCGACGGGCTCAGAAGTCGGAGGCCTCCAGTAAAAAGTTTCATCTCCTCTCAATGATCGCATCAATGAGGGGAGATGAAATTTCAACTTTTTTTTAACTTTTACATGATCGTCATTATCTATTGGATAACAGCAATCACGTGACCAGGAAGTGCTCACCGCAGCCCCTGGTGACATCTCCAGGCTCTCAACTACCTTTGGTAGCCCAGAGCAGGGAGATTTTAAATTTCCTGGGCAATCCTTGACTTTTGCGCATGTGTCCGCCATTTTGTTGACGGGCGCATACACAGAAGCCAGGGTAAGGTTCGCAGATAAAGATCCCATTGTGGGACAAATCCGGGGACCTTAGTTATGTAATTTCATCTCCCCTCATGGATACAATCCATAAGTGCAGATGAAACTTTAAACTTTTTAAACTTTTCCTTTTCCTTTTTTTTAACTTTACATGATCACTGTTATCCGATGAATAACAATGATCATGTGACCGGGAACTGCATACAGTGGTCCCCAGTCACATCTTCCTGCACTCGGCTATCTTTGACAGTTGGGTGCAGGCAGATTTTAAGTTTGCCAGGCTCTCTGGCCTTCTGCGCAAGCGTGTCACATTGGCGCATGTGCAGAAGCCTGCGGCAGGTCCAGATCACCGCGCGGACAGGGGTGAGTATTTCAAGCTGCCCCCATGGATCCGACCCATGAGAGCAGCTGAAACTTTACATTTTTTAAAACTTTTTTTTACTTTTCCGTAATTGCCGGTATCCATTGGATACCAACGATCGCAGTCCCCGGTGATATCTCCCGACTCCTGAAGGTAGCCGGGAGCGAGGAGATTTCAAATCTCCCGGGTGATCTAGGCCTTTTGCGTGTGTGCATGACGTCATGCACTTGGTGCGCATGCGCAGAAGAGCAGCGTTAGATCCTGGAGGACTGGATCGCCGCAGGACATCATGGAGGACAGGGGTGAGTATGCTCAGCTGCCCTCATGGATCCAATCCATGAGGGCAGCTGAATCTTTAACCCTTTTGAATCCAATTTTGGAATCAGGGTTTCCTAAGAGCTTTCTCTTTTTGCTGTTATACAACGGTGCCATCTGCTGGCTAAAGCCAGTGTGTGTGCGCCAGAGAGGCTCCGTCAGCGGAGTAGCTAGCAAAAGACAGGTTAATACACCATTAGACGTCTTCTGGCATTGGAGCTGTACAAGCTTCAATCAGAATGTAGGAAGACATCAGACAGTAGATTGGAAAGGTTAACTTTTTAAACTTTTTATTGACTTTATTGCGATCGGCGCTATCCATGACAGCTCCATGTTGTTGGCTACTTCGGGTAACCGACAGCATGTAGCTGTCACATCCATAGCCCACGTGGCTTTAATCCTCAGGGGATGCATGTTTTTACATCCCAGAGGATTAAAGCCCACTTACCTAGGACGTAAAAAGGCAATGGGGCCGTCACTAAGGGGTTAATGGCCTGAATTTTCTGACAGAAGCCCGGAAATTTGCGAGGAAACACCACTGGTGTGTTTAGAAGAAAGCAGTCATGTTTTCTAACCCTGCACAACCCCTTTAAGTTAGTAAGGAAAAAAATAGAAAATTCAGTTATGTTTGCCTCTGTAGGGATAAGATCTGAAATTAAGTACATACACTTCAAGATTTGCCTGTACACATGATTGCATATCATGTCCAATCTGTTAAGAATTCTGTATGCGCGTATTTTTTCCAAGGCTGACTCCTTAAGGCATCTTCTCCTCGCTGATCTTGTCCATTCCCCCAGGTCACCTTACCTCCAGCAGGTGGCCTGTTATGAAGCCTGCATTCCTCGCATTCTCCTTCCTGCAGGTCAGTGACGTAGCGTTCACTGGCTGGGAAGGAATGCTGATCTATGGCAGAAACGGCATGTGTGTGCAGTCTCTGCAATAGCTCAGCACTCTGTACATTGCAGGAAGAAGACTGCTTGTGAATGTACGTAACGTCATAGAAAGCAGAAAAATCAGCCAGCTGGAGGTGTAGTGACCCCCCAGCGACTATAGGAGACAGTAGAAGATCAGTAGGGAAAAAATTAGGTAAGTAGACTTCCTGGGGAGAAATGGGTAAGTATAGAATTTTTATTTTTTAGTAACAGAACCCCTTTAAGTACAAGTGATTGCCAACTAGCTGTATTAATCAGGTAAGTTAATGTGGTTTCCCAAATGTTCTGGTCTCTTATGGAACATACATCCTTTAAAAAGATTGTATGCTAGACAAAATCTTTTGCTCCCTCAGTTAGTTAAACAAGCAGAGTAAAACGTGTCTCCTACAATTGGCGGTGATTGTATAAACGGGGCACTCATTGTTGTGAGGACCACAGGATTCAAATCAACATTCTATTTACTATCCCACCTACAAAGATTGCAGATTTGTAATACCACTTATTCTGACAGACATTAAATGGAGGTGAGAAGCTACAAGACGGCAATATACAGGCAGCTGGTAATAAAGTATTAATTTATTATAATTGCTCATTATGTGTCTTTACTTTATGCGAGTGTTATGGGGGCTTTATTCAGGATAAGTTTGTTCATGCAGGGTAAAATGATGCTGTTGAACTTCTAAGGAATATCGTCAAGTGGTATAACTGGAAGCTGGAGAACAAAGTACCGTTAATGCAATAAGTAAAATACTAAATTACAATGTACGACATGGTTTAACAGCTTTGTAGAATTTTTGTAGTATGTGAAAGAATCATCTCAACTGTAATACAACAGTGTTTTGGATGAGATTGGTGGGGCTCAGCTGCTGGGAGAACTTTTTAATTTCAGTATGAAGTGACCTGACATGCATGGCCTGATTTCATTGTCTGCAAAGATTAGCGCTGTCCCATTAGCAGGGCAAACCCCAACAGAGCGGTATTTTATAAAAATCTCACTACTTGTGAGGAAACGTTTTTAATCCCTCCACCAATGCCCATAGTATGTTTACATCCAGGCAGTGTCAGTACTCTATCGCGTAGTGCGGTACAGCAGGTTTTGTGATGACAAAAGGTGTTGAGTTGGAGACAAGAGGATCTAAGCATAAGTTGAATAGTAAAGTGTTTTTAGATTGTGTTAGTAGTACAAAAGTGTGCCAGTGCCTTCATATGCTTAAGATACTTGTGAGCAATTGTAACATGTGACATTATTTGTTCTCTTGGGAAACAGTAGTTGGTAAAATGGAACGGTTTAGGATATAAGAAATGGAGGTCACCATCTGTGATCTTCACTTGGAGTTAACTTAAAGGCACAGATGCAATGGAATCCAAGGAAGGGGGACTAGGTGCCCTAAAAGTCTGCTGATGCACCTATCCAGGGCACATGTCCACCCCCGCCATTACTTAGAATCATGTGGGGAGGGATTTCAATGATTTGGGGGTAAGAATGGAATTAAAGGGGAATTAGATGTTAGTCAGTGCTGGAGGGAGAAAGGCAGAGATGGGGTAGAATTTGTATATGTTTTTAGTGTGTTCAAGGGGTTATGAAATAGCTACACAAAGAAAGGAGAAAAACACTTTTATTTAACTCCAGCAGATTTCTGATTACATCCACCTCTTGTATCCCAAACAATTCCATTTTACCAACTCCTATATAGGAGAACAAATGATTTCACATGTTACAATGGCCACAATTAGCTTAAGCATATGACAGCACTGGTGCATCATAATAAGAGTTGTTTTTTATTCAGAGGCATGGTGTGGGTCATACTTTATTCATGGACACTAAATGCAGCACTGTTATTGTCAGGGGCACAGTGTGAAAAGGAGTTGCAAAAGCAATGAGCATAAGACACCTCAGTGACAAACCTTGCTGAGAAAGGTTGTGGCCATATGGATGTCATCATGGCAGTCTGGGCCAGATGGATTTATTCTACCTCTGACTGCATGTGATCAGTACTATAATACGTCATATGGTCTACAGCGTGCTAATGGGTGGTAGTACCGTATTTTTGTGTGTAAAATAACTAGAATACCCTTACTATTGTTAAACTTTCCAAAAATCTTTGACATTTTGTAGAAGTTTTGATCGCTGGAGGTCCAGACCCCATGTATTGATAAAAAGAGGGTGCAGAAGCTTTCAGTCAGTGACTGTAATGTGAGAAATGTTCTGTATCTGTGGCCTGCTTCCCACCAGGAGCTGAAAGTGCAAGCTGCTTCTGGGATTTCTCCTCAGTGTTGGGGACTGGATGCAATTTTATTGTATGTGTGGGGACTGGCTGCAATTATATTGTATGTGTGGGGACTAGATGCAATTATATTGTATGTGTGGGGACTGGATGCAATAGCTCACACATAGAACATTTGTAACATGCAACAGTCCGCTTGATAAAACATCAGTATACATAGCCTCCTAGGCTATAATGGGTCTGTGTGCTGCCTGTAAATTAACACGAATAGCACGCAAACCCAAACATACTAGTGTGCCGGAGGCCTAAGGATGTTATTACACGGGCACTAGTGGCTGCCGCCAGCACACACATTTTCCTGATAATTGCCGGGCTATATGCAGCCCAGCAATTAGCGCCATTACACAAGGGTTTTCGCTGCTTATGTAATAATGCCGTAAGTTTTATTTATTCTAACATTATATAAGCAAATGTATTTATTTTTTAAATTTGACAGCTAAAAATTTTAATTGGCTTCTAAATTCTTCAGCTTAGGAGCCAGTGACTCCTAGATAATTTTGTTAGTTTTGAGCACTGCTCAATGACTTAGCAAAAGTTTTTTGAAAGTCTAGATATACATTTAGATTATACTGTGTGATGTAGTTTCACATGGTACAAACTGATATGGAAGGGCTAATCTTTGCAGTTGATCTCTGTAGTGAACTTGGTTCTTGTACTTTTATTGGCTTGTTTTTGGTACTTTGTTTCTGTACTGAGCTTGGTAATGTTACTGTATTTATGTTATATGCTTGGTTCTGGTGTTGTATTCATGGGACATCAGATGGAGGTGGACCACTACTCATGGGCTTAGTGCTACGTGCTTGAGTTAGGTTGACAACATGCTGTAGGGTTTATGGATTGCTTGATTGTCACATCCTAACTTTATTAGATACTTAGTTGCAATTTATCACAGCACAGATTGTTAGAGTAGGCATCAGAAAGTAAGTTTTAATGGAAATGGGTGCATAGTTTTAGAATGTGTATAAATTTCAATAACTCTTTGTGGCCATAAATCTGTTTTTAGCAAATTAAATGGAATCTGTCTCCAGTTCCAAGCTGTCCAAACCATAGAAAGCATGAAGCTGAGACAGGAATGTACATTGCAGGGCTATATCATTCTAAAATGCCGTGACATTTCAGAATTAACATACTTTGAAGATTGCTACAAAACGAAGCCTGTGGGGTCAGTGGGTAGCCTCTGCCGGCCTCTCATTGCCTGCATAACAGGCACTGACAGGTCTCGCCCCATACACAAACAGGGAGAGAGTCGTCAGTCTATGTGATGTGGGCAGGGAGAGGCCAGTGGGTGTTGCCACATGACCCCAGGGTCCATTTCATGCCAATCTTAAAAGTATTGTCAGAAAAGCTTGTCAGAGGCTGCTTGGGCATTCATCATTTTTTTCACTTTCTTCTTGTACAATCCCTTTAAAGGGGCATTCCAGTGATCCAAAGTGAAAGTTATATACTTCATACAATGATAACATGTCATTTTGCAATATAATATAACTTGTTTTAGAAAGCTGCAGAGATATGGCTTTACCCCTGCTTGGTTCTCCATTGATATCCAATGGCTATGACCTGTATGCTCCGCTGTCTTACCAGTCAATCATGATCAGTGCCTTCAATTTCTGCAATGATAACAGTTTGTACGGTCGTAAACACGCACTAGTCAGTAATTAGCAGTGGGGCATTGTGGGAAATGTCGTTTTTGCACTCCCAGGGGTCATTTTAAATAACAACGTGGAAACTTGAAGCTCGCTGAAAAGCTGCGGTGGCTCATTTTAATGCAAAAAGGTACTGGACTTCAGTTTGATGATTTAGATGGACATTTGCAAAAATGGCAAGAAGTGTATATTTTAGAGATTTCTCCCAGTCTCCAGAAAGGGGTTGTCTCGCAAAAGCAAGTGGGGTTATACACTTCTGTATGGCCATATTAATGCACTTTGTAATATACATCGTGCATTAAATATGAGCCATACAGAAGTTATTCACTTACCTGCTCCGTTGCTAGCGTCCCCGTCGCCATGGATCCGTCTAATTCTGATGTCTTCTTGCTTTTTTAGACGCGCTTGCGCTGTGCGGTCTTCTGCCTGGTGAATGGGGCCGCTCGTGCCGGAGAGCTGGTCACCGCGTCGTCATCGTAGCTCCGCCCCGTCACGTGTGCCGATTCCAGCCAATCAGGAGGCTGGAATTGGCAATGGAACGCACAGAGCCCATGGTGTACCATGGGAGAAGACCCGCGGTGCACCATGGGAGAAAACCGCAGTGCATTCCTGGGAAAGGACCGGCGGCCATCTTTGGGAGAAGATTTTTTAAAGTCCTTATTTCATCGGATCGGTGAGTAGCAAGCGGTTTAAAAACCGCTTTAATTTGCTATTTTATGCCAGGGGGGTGACAGGGGGAATGGGGTAAGGTAAAATTTTGAGGTTTACCGCGAGACAACCCCTTTAAGCTTGTGTTGCTTCAACATAGAAACCCATTTCATGAATCTACTAACACATGCATTTTGCGTGGGTCCAATTTCCGAGGGCAGGTAGGACCTCTGTATATAGTGATCCAACAGGGGATAAGTGGTTTTATGCATCACATGCTTCAGAACTTGACATTCTCTGTGAGTTTGCATTTTTACCACTTCTTCTGTGAGCTGCTGTTACTACTAGATGCTTCAATTCAACAATTACACTTACAGTTGAACAATGCAAAAGTTTCCGAACTGCAAAAGTTTGGCAAACTGACAACTTGGCAAAAATGGCATTCTATGACAGTGCCTGGTGTAAAGTTACTGAGCTGTTCAGTATGATCCATACAATTACTTTCAGGGCTCCTGCACACTGGGAAGAGAGTGATTCATGCCCCGATATCACCCTCGCAATCCTTCTGCAAACCCCTGTATGTGAAGCCTCACATCATTGATGGAGTTCCCTTCATCCCCGCCATGGCAGGAGTTTAAAAACAAAATCTGTACTGCGCATATCCAATGGCGAGCCGTTGGGATATCCGCAGTACAGATAAAGATTCAAGCTTGCAGGTATGCACAGACGCCGCTGCCGGCAGAATTGGATTCTGCTGAAGGCTCCCACATGCGGAATCCAACCCGCCTCTGTGTGCATGCGGTCTAAGCCTGAGGAAGAACCCTAAGTAGGTATATTTGTTAGCCATTAAAATGTATCATATCTATAAGATCTTTTGGTTTCTCTTGCTGAGAACAATCACATTTGGGCCATATAATGTGATACACTGAGTATACACCATTGCCAGACGGGCTTTGTTTTCATAAACATGTTTATAGATCCTTATAGACATATATATGTTTTTGAACAAGTGTATTTATAGGGTATAACAGGAAATAATCCATTTTCATAAATAAGGGTATAGAGGAGTGAAAACACTGCACTTCTCCAGCCCCAGGCACCACATTGGTTTTGTGCGCGGAAATTACTGCTCCAATTTCAATTGTGATTATTTTTGGAAGTTCAATTAAAAAGTTGTAGCTTGTCTCCAGTATAAAATAGCTGACAATCCATTACCATTTAAAGTATAAGGCTAAATTAATATAAAAAACATGCATAGCAATGAATGCCACCATGACCTTTTATAAAAAGCTACTCATGTTCCAGGGTTATTGGCCCTCAAAGACTTTTCTCATCAGAATGCAACACCGAGGGCAAACAGCTGACCCCCCTGGGTTCTTCTCCCAGCACCCCCAGAAAATGGGAAGCCGCTACCAGCCAGACATTCCCCTCCAGGGCAAATGTAGTATAACAAGATACCCATTCAGATGGCTTAAAATACACCAAAATGGGATTCTAAACCCTTTTGGGTCACAGAGGAGGGTTACCATGATAATTATATAAAAAAAATAATAATATCATCCACAATGAATCACATGTTTTTGATATTGCAGCAAATGTGTGCACTACCTCACTTACAATGTTTTCAGCTGTGAAAAACTAATATCATGTTACTAATGATGTAATTTTGTCACTTTTTGCATAATTTGTGGGCCAGAATCTCTAGCCTTTCAGAATAAAAAGAGCAAATGGAAAATGAATTTCAAAACACAAAATACAGTATATAGTAATATCTCCACCTATAGCATAAAAGAAGGGTGATGTGGTGCAAACTCACATGTATTTCAGCAAGTGTTCTGTACATTGTACAAGGACTATTCCATCAAAGGGTGAATGTTCACATATGGTTCCACAAACTCCATCTCTGCCCACAACGAACTAAAAAAAGGAAAATGAATAACAAGTGCAACATATGCCCTCCAGATAAAGCATTAGGGTGTGGTGTGTCCCTCATTTATCTATGCAAATGCATCCATTAATTACATCAGTTTTTTAAAGCAATGCAGTACTTTGACTAAATGCTACTTGATCACAGTAGGTCTGAAAAAAGTCTTGAAACTATTGTATATTTAAAATACTTAAAGTTAATTGCAGATCCAGTGAGTCTCAGTTTGGCCACTTGTATCCAATAGTTTTTGCATCAGTATCTGTTAGCCAAAAACAAGAGTGGGTCCAAAAAGAAGAGATGCAAGTGTTTCCATTAGTTTTCTCTGTTTGTTTCACTCCTGATTGTGGCTTCTAAATACTGATGCAAAATATCGAACAGCATGTTGTGTGACGCCTTTATCAGGTGTGTATGTAGGGAGCATCTTCTATGTCCAGTAGAAAAAAGTGATCTGCTCACCACTCAGTTGACGCAAGGTCAGCATCTGTGTCTGATCAATAGCGTGTAAACAATGTGGAAGATAAGAATATAGACCAGCAATCATTCCCACCAGTCCTTCTTTATTCTTTATTGAAAGTGAAAATAGTTTTTTTGTATTTTCAGTGCCCCTTCCCCTCATTGGAGTGCAAGTGACCTACTCTGTCTACCATTTACTCTGGCTATATCTGGGTCATAGTATACTCATCAACTCCCATACCATATATCACTGGTGTTCGATAATTACACATATATGTCTTCTCTCCTGATTGCCCCCATCACATGTGCAGCTGACATAAAACTGTGCATTTACTCATACACTGGTTTAAGGGGTTGTTTTATTACTGACAATGATGGCATTAAGCTAAGGCATTAGACTAAGATGCCATCAAAGTCCTTTCAGCGGTTGTCCAGTTGCTGTAACCAGTGGTGTAATTCATTAGTCCCTCATGGCCCTTGATGTAATAATGTCTCATATGTGTCCCCATAACAGTTTATCAGTTACAGTCCCCATAGCTGTGTGTTATCCACAGATGTACCATTAATAGTGTGTGTGAACAACAGATGTTTCTGTAACAATGTGTCATCTATAAATGTCCCAATGACAAGTGTGTTATCCATGAGGCTGTACATTTTTCCAGGACCACCCAATTGTAGAGGCAAGCAGCTAAAACATGACTGCATTGCATGCACTAATCACGTTTTGCTGTGTACACTAAGGGTTTAATACCAGCTTAATGTCCTTTTTATTTTTAACGTGGAAAGGAATGTAAAGAGTCCTGGTAGGAAGAAACTGTTATGGCGGTCTTGACTGGATGGAGATGAAAAGGAAAAGGCAAACTTAAGACAGACTGCAATATTCTGAACATCAGCGGTTTTCTTTCTGGTTTCCTTCAATGAAACCAAGAAACCCTTCCTGATGCGTTTCTATAACACCTCTTCTAAATGTTGTTTGCATCGAGGTATGGTTTGTACTAACCCAATCTTTCCTGAGAAGAATAGATCTGTGAGCAACCATACTTTTGTGTTCCTATATTAATGTGCAAAGCACCTCTCAAACCCTCATTTCAAATCTCAGCTTCTTAACTGAAACAGTTTTTGCCAATTCGCTCTTGGAGAGGTTATTAACACAGGTCCACTTATTTTTTTTCCCTGAAGAATACAACTGTCTTTATGTTACTACATTTTATTAGTAATCACTGCAGAAATTCAACCTTTTCTTGCAGTGGTTTCATGCCGTACACGACTGAGGCCAGTGATTGGCTGCAGCAGTCACGTGGGTAATATGGGCATATCACTACTGCAGCCATGTAACCAAAGCCTGTCGAGGAGGACCAGATCAATGGCACTGGGTCAGTGGGGGATCGATTATTGCTTCCTTTTTATTATGTAAAAAAAGTAGATGGAATGTCAACTGATCTTCCCTGTGCTATTGGGAGAATAAAAGAATGGCTATCTATAAGCAGAGAGATGGTAAGCGAACACTTAGCTAACTTAAATGAATTCAAGTCTCAAGGTACAGATGAATTACATCCTAGGATACTAAAGGAAGCAGCAGAGATAATTGCTGAACCACTCACCATAATTCCCAAAAGATTGGAAAAGAGCAAATGTTATCCTGTCTTCAAAAAAGGGAAGAAAGTGGATCCAGGAAATTACAGGCCTGTGAGCCTGACTTCTATAATGGGAAAGATCTTTGAACAAGTCATTAAACAGCATGTATACAAGTACTTGGATAAGAATAGAATAATTAACCAGAGCCAGCATGGGTTTGTAACAAACAAATCATGCCAGACTAATCTAATTTCCTTCTATGATAGAATCACCAACTGGGCTGATCAGGGAAATGCGGTGGATATAGTATATCTTGACTTTAGTAAAGCAGTTGACAAAGTATCTCATACCATACTTATTGAAAAAAATGACCAAACTGTTAGGTGGATTCACAACTGGCTGAGTGATCGTACTCAAAGAGTGGTCATAAATGGCTGCACATCCAAGTAGAAGAATGTATCAAGTGGGGTACCACAAGGCTCTGTCCTGGGCCCAGTGTTGTTCAACATTTTTATGAATGATCTGGAGGAGGGAATTGATGGGGAACTGATCAAATTTGCAGACGACACAAAGCTAGGAAAAGTAATGCAACTGATCCAGCAGCGCACACTAGTTGATATCCAAGAAATGGATGAGGTGGTTTCCAATGCACAGCCAGGTCTGGTCACCCCACTTTAAAAAAAGGCATAGACAAACTGGAGCAAGTTCAGAGAAGAGTTACCAAGATGGTGAGCGGTCTGCAAATCATGTCCTATGAAGAATGGTTAAAGGATCTGGGAATGTTTCGCTTGCAAAAAAGAAGGCTGGGAGAAGACTTAATAGCTGTCTACAAATATCTGAAGGGCTGTCACAGTGCAGAGGGATCAGCCCTATTCTCATTTTCACAAGGAAATACTAGAAGCAATGGGATGAAACTGAAAGGTAGGAGACACAGATTAGATATTAGAAAAAACTTTCGGACCGTGAAGGTGATCAGTGAGTGAAAAAAGGTACCACAGGAGGTGGGGAGTTCTCCTTCAATAAAAGTGTTCAAACAAAGGCTGGACAGACATCTGTCTGGGATGATTTAGTAAATCCTGCACTAAGCAGGGGGTTGGATCAGATGACCCTGGAGGTCCCTTCCAACTCTACAATTGTATAACTCCATGATATTATGTTTAGAAAAAAAGAAACATTATCTTGGACAACCCCTATAATTCCATTTTTTAGATCATTTTCAGAAGTTGGGAAATCTTTTTAACAAGTATTACAAGAACTACACAGTAGCCTATCATTTTCCATGGTGAGCTACTGAATAAATTGCGTGGGTGTGTGCCTCTCCCTGAGAGCGAAAATTGATGTTCTACATTAATGGTACTGTATTTATGTCTGTTATATTAGAATCATTGTCTGATGAAGAAAAAACATAACCAGAATTAATACTCCTGTGTTTCAATGTCCCTCTTCTCACGAGGGCCAATTATTGCTATTTACTGCATACAGAAGGCCCTTCAGAGATTTCAGGACATTTTATTTTACTATTTGCACATCTGTTTGCTGTCAGATTGATTTCATATTGTTTGTATGGTAAGACAGCACAGTAAGAAGTGAGCTTCCACTTTAATATTACCGAATGTATTTTAAGTAATGGGACATTTTTTAATCAATTCGACCAGGCTTTTGGGTCAAGAGGGGTGTTGCCTCTCCTTAGGAAGAGCACCCAGAAAGTGTGTGGAGACACCTATGGGTGAGTGGGTATGGGGCAGGGGGTCATTGTCTCTCCCCAAAGAGAGCACCCAGAAGGGGTGTGAAGACACTTAAGAGATGAGTGAGGAGACTTATAAGGCCATGCATGCTCCTCTGGGTAATGTATGTAAATAAGGAAGATGAAACAATATGCGCCATGCACCTAGGATTGCATAAACGGGCTAATTCAAGTAGCTGGAATTAACCAGTTTCTCGCAATCTTTAGTGCAGTATAGTTGCGATCTTTGCGTGTGGTTATACTGCGTGCCCACAGCACTCGTGTGAACGAGCCCTTAAAGAGATGGAATTAAGTGCAGTATAATGTACTGTAATAGTTAATATAAAAACAAAAGGAGGGAATTATTAAGAGTTGCATTTCAAATGCTGGTCTTAATAAGATACCCATAAGGGTAGGATACATATAATGGATAAAGACGGGGCCACACTTCCTTCCAACAAGCCACACTCTCTTATCTTAAAAGTGGCATACATGACATAATTCGAAAGAGTCACAATTTAGGTGTGTGCCAAAATAAGAAACTGTTTTGTACCACTCTTGCCATAATAACTATCCTGCAAAGTTTTTAAAGGCTATAGATACCTTTAACATGATTTTTACATATGTTAGTGGTTATTTTGAATAAGGGAGTTATCTAAGATATCAAAACGGATGGCTTATTCCTCTTGACCTAAACATCGGGACATACTGGGAGATACTGTATGTGAAATGTGTGGATAGTGGTAGCTAACAAGCGAATATGAATCAAAAGTTTTATTTGTTCAAAGTGTTATAAAGTACATTCATCATAGTGTGCATCAATGTGCTATATCTACAATTTAATGTATGGTATGAATGGTAAACAAAGTAAGAATTTGATGCTTTTTCATACATCTAGAATAGAATTCTGAAACATATACCTGATTTTAATGAGCTTTCTTGTGCACTGACCAAGACTTTAGCAAATAATCTACAGGGATCACATGTGATTACTTTAGTACTGTAGGCTTGTAGTTAAGACCAGATGGAAGTGGTTCTCTTCCCACTTAAATTCTCAATGGTCCATTTAGTTGTATGCATGTTTGTTCTGTAACATCTGCATATTTGCTTCACCTTATTATGTATCTACATATCTGAACAAGGTCCAGAATTAAATGGTTGATAAGAATCAACATATATAAAAGCACATTGGGCTTTATAAAAGTAGTACCATATACAGGGTTAGTGAAATGAAACCTCCCTAAGGCCCCCTGCCCATGGCTGAGACAGAATATCGCTAGCGAAATTCCACCATGGGGGATGAGGGGGAGCGCTGACAGGTCTCAGCAGTGGGCCTAGCTATTTTTTACTATTTTTTTTTTTCATAAATGGCAAGCACATTGTCTTAAGTGTCCATGGTCCGAATTTTGTCTCCTTTAGAGCAGCAGAACTCCCTCCAAAGGCCCCTGAGTTGGGAAAGTTTGATTTAGCTAACCCTGTGTTCTTGAAATAGTTGCACAAAACAATATTCATTGACATGTTTTGAGAGGTGGGGGTTCATGGCTGACACATTGTAGCAGCACAAAGCATGCATCATCTTATGAAATTTGAAATTACCTGCATAGGTTTGTCATACCATCGATTGCCTCCATTTTTGTCATAACCTCCACCATGAAGAAGCTGCAGTGCTCTATTGGCTTCATTAGGCTCTAGCCCTGTTGGTGCATCCAGGCAGACCAGACACATGCATCGCTCAATCATATCTAAAGAGTCGCGGTTTGTGGAATCTGAAATAAAAAGAGTAAAGACTGTGAAGCTGACTATAGAAGTAACAAGGAAACGTGAGTTTATGTCCTCACGCTTGCCCTTATGGGCCACAATGCTTGACTGTTATAGAGAGAGTTCAAAAAATTATTTAATTTCATTGGTTGTACACATACGTCCTTCAGTGACTTCCAAACTTCTCATAATTAGATTCATCAGTCCATACAAACCTAGGGTACTTTTAAATGGGCCGATGGTCGCCCACGTGAGCAATTACAGGCGATTGATGTCCCATGTAAACCCAAGACCTGACAGGGGAAGTGAGTGAAAATTGCTTACATATCTGGGTCGCTTGTTTTTTAGATCACTTAAAAACCAAGCAACTGTTGACCCATTTATGAATGACCGCCTGTTTACTCTAAATGGAGACGGGCGACTGGAAGAGATCTTCAGTGCTCTCTGCCTCCATTCAGTGAGCGATTGATGTTCCTGTGTAAAAGCATAGGAGCGATAATCGTTGGTATGTCTGACAGTCGTCCGGTGTAAAAGTACCTTTTCTCCACATCTTACGTGTTCAGGATCAGTGTTCAAGTGCAGATTTTTTCCTTTTTGTCCATTTTCTTTTGTCAGTAATGACCTATTTATAGATATGCCTACTTTAGATACAGGAAAACGGTTTCTTAAAAATATTTTTAATTTTTATAAATATTTAAATTTCTTTAACTTTTTAGCTTTTTTTCTATTAGTCCCACTAGGGAACTTGAACTTGCAATTACTTGATCACCTGTACAACATACAGTATATTATTCAAAAAGATGGAGCAGATATGGGGATTTAATTACAAACATACTACAAAAGAGAAGTACACAATCTGCACATCACTGAAAAGAGGAAGGTTCAAAGTTTTTTATGGCATATCAGTATGTTCCATTTTCCATTTTGTAGTTGTTTGTAATTAAATCCCCAAATCTGCTCCGTCTATTTAAATAATTCTGTACTTCAATATTGCAATATATTTTTACTTTTTACCTTAGCCTATTAAGCCTTGCCACAGGCATTCTGCTCTTGCAAAATGCGTTTTAGCTTTTATTACAATGTTTTTGGAATATAATTGAATGTTTAATCACTTTTTATTGTGTTTTTTTTTTTTTGCGGGAGATGTGAATGAATGATAGTAAGATGAATGAAAAGTAAATTGTGTTTTAGTTTTATTATCAGTTACGTTGCGGGATAAATAACATAGCAACTTTTATTCTCTGGATTGATAAATCACAGAAATACCAAATATATATATAAATTAATTAAAATGTTTTACTAGTTTTACACAATGAAAACACTTTAAAAAATTGTTTCTCTGTTGCTGCATTTCAGGACCCCAAACCATGACCTAAATACATTTCTGGCAACAGGGCTGTGTGGGGGCTTGTTTGTCACAGGATAAATTCTAGATTTCAATGGTACCATTTTAGGGCTTAGTCACACCGGGCATCGGCGCAGGTAGAAGACGGCCGCACTTCAGGACGCACGTCTCTCTGCAGGGCCGGAAGAAAGAACATGTGACCAGCTTCATTGCCGTACATGTGTTCTTTCTTCAGCGCTGCGGGGAGTCGTCCGTCTTGAAGTTCGGTCGTCTTTTTCCTGCAGTAAGGGCTCAGTCACACGGGCTTATCAGCGCCCATGTACGGGTGCCGATGCGCCCGTGTGACTAAGCCCTTAGCATCTGAGGCAACATTTGATCACTTTCTATTCCATTAATTGGGAATAGGATGAACTAAAAGACAGCAATTCTGAGATTGTTTTTTTTTTTTTAAAGCGTTCACCATGCAAATTACATAACATAATTTTATTTTCCGTGTTGCTACAATTACTGTAATACCAAATTCACATAGCTACTTTTCTACATTTTACTACTTTTACACAATAAAAATCACTTAAAAAACAGTTTTTGTGCCATCTTATACCAAGATCCATAGAATTTTTATTTTTCTGTTGATGGAGCCGTATTAGGGCTTATTTTTTGTGGAATACACTTTACTTTTCGTTATTTTTATTCAACATTATAAGTCTAGAGTTCAGATTGTTACAGATGCAGCAATACCAGTTATTGCAGGTTTTTACATTTTAGACTTTTTTCTGCAAGAAAGATGTTTTGCAATTGAAAAACATTTTTGCAGTTTTATTAACTTGCTTTTTTTTTTTTTACTAATCTTACAGAACATCTTCTGAAGTGTCTTTTAACTTCTTATTTAATCCTAATATGAGACTTGAACAAGTGAATCTCTGAGTACTGCTATAATGCCTTGTAATGCTTTGGTGTACAAGTTTTATACGGATAGGACAGCAGTATATCAGGTCTAATAGGCTTCTGTACTTGACAGACCTAGAGGCCTCTTGCTGCCCATAGCAACCCTTTGGCACTCTGCAAACTTACGTCAGGGGGGTCATAAGTGGAGTCCCTCCCTCTGTAGCCAGTTTTATTCCACAGTTGTCATTAGACATCCAAGCATTGCTCCACCCTGCATGGGACACTTGTCCTTCTTTGTTCTTATTATGTAGTGTTCCTCTGGCAATATCGGCACTTTCTACCAAATCTTTAGGTTGTAATCTCTCTTCTTTGATTGTAGTATGTGCTGATTCCATATTTGTACTTTTTTATGTCTACTGTTTCCACGGACTGTAGATCTGTGGAGTGTGTTGGCTAAATAAATAAACGCTATCAATATTGTAAATAATGGGACTTTCACAATTTCGTTATCATTATTGATCTCTTTTGGGCTGCACACAACTCACATGTTAGTGATGGATTTCTTATTTTAAAAATATGCCTTTTCTTTATGCTTAATTGGATTTTTTTGCTGGATTGTCTGCAATTTACAATAACCCAGCACATTTCAGTTCCTGAAGTTGGTAAATTAATAATATTTTAGTATGCATTACCTGATAGGATGTCCTCAGATGTCATTTAAACCCTACATGTAAGGGAGATCGGTAGGTCAGTGCATGCTGCAACTAGACTATTGATCAGTTGGTAAATGTGGTAAATAAATACATTATTGATCATTTAATAATTCTATGTCCCTAGTTCACTTATGCTCTGCTTTTTCATCATTCACCAAGCTTACCCTTACTTCATCTGTTATAGCTTGTCATGTTAACAGATGAGCTCTGGTTATCTTGTAAATCTCGGAGACTGATTTAATTTGCTCAAAGAAAATGATGAATTTCATGTTGTAATTATATTAGGGCTGGCTTTACTTTTTGAATCCTTCAGCTCCTAGCGATTTTCCTACCAACTCTGCTGGCATTACATGGCCAAAATCCATGAGTCTGAGTCTGGTCAGCTTGGCCTCCATTGATATATCGGGTCTTATATAATTCAGGACTTCTCTGTTTGTTACTCTCACAGTCCAGTATATACACAGCAGCTTTCACCAGCATCACAGCTCCAACACATCAATCCTCCTTTTATCAGCTTTTTTCACAGTCCAGCTTTCGCATCCATACATGGCTCTGGGGAAAACAGTGGTTTGCACTATCCTGAGTTTAGTTGCGATGCCGATATCCCTACTTTTCCAGATTTTGTCCATGTTTAGCGTTGCGCTTCGCTGCAATGATATCCTACGTTTTATCTCTGGCATGTATTCTCCATCCCTTCCAATTTTTGAATGATGGAAGATGAAGCCTTGCACACATTCTACGGCCTCATTGTTGAGTTTGATTAGAATTTGGCCATTTTTTGCAGTTGTCATAATTGTAGTCTTCTTTACATTCAGGTAGAGGCCCATTTTTTCTCTTTCAGTTTTAATCTTACAATTCAGCTGCTTCAGACCGGCTTCTGTTTCTGCAAGCAGAGTTGTATCTTCTGCATAACAGAGATTGTTTATGATTCTGCCAGCTTTTTCATCACGATTTCCAATTTGTCCAGGTCCATTTTCCTCATGATCACTTCCGCATATAGGTTAAACAAACAGGGTGAGAGGATGCAGCCCTGTTGGCCACCTCTGTTGATCTCAAACCAATCTGTGTCCCTATATTGTGTTTTCACAGTGACTTCTTGATTGGTATAAAGTGATTTTTCAACTGAATTCATATAATGTAATCAAAATACTAATTATATTAGATACAATAGAAACGTTTGCTCTTTGAAAAATTACATCACATTCCTGTTCCTATTTTAAGTGTACTGTTGCTCCTTTTTTCAAGAATTTTTATCTAGGTTTTGCCAACTATAATTGAGCCTACAGGCTGACTCTTGTAGACTTTGTTATGGAGGGTTTTACCCAGTCATCTTCACCATTGTGCTGCAGTGTATGTGCGGTCACATACCTGCATATGCTTTCTAAGATCGCTGGACAGACAAAGGACTCCTAATGATTACTTTAATATAAATTCAGGAGAAGCCATATTTGAATTAATTAGATTTTCCAGACTTCCCCTTTTAGACTAATGTATGGGAGAACAGTCAGAGGCCTTATATATAGTTTTGAAAATCTACTCAACAGCTGATACTCTGCTACCATGGTTGTCATCAGAAGTAACTCTGTTCCAAGTCATATAACCTATAGGTTGTTCACACAATGAATTTATGACGTGGACTCCGATGTGGATTTTCCATGCAGAGATTTTAAAATCTGCAAAAGAATTGACATGTATACTCTTGACATGGAAACCACTGGGTGGTTTTGGCTGATTGACTTGTGCAAATTATCATGTAGATCTGCATGTAACTCTGTGGCAGAACTCTAAGGCTGGGTTCACACGGGGCGTATTACCGCCGGAAATCCCGCGGTTTGGCCGCAGCAAAAGCCGCGAGATTTCCGCCGGGAGAAGCGCCGCGGAAAAACCCGCGGCAGCTTTGAAGCGGCCCGGCCGCTCGCTTTTCCGTTGCGGACGGCGCTCCCACAGAGAAGAGCGTGGCCGCGACGGAAGTAAACAATAAATAGACATGCAGCATCTTTAGAAACCGCGGCTGCGGCCGCCGCAGCCGCGGTTTCAGCCGGACTTACCGCAGCGGATTGGCCGTCCCGTGTGGACGAGACTTCTGAGAAATCTCGTCCACATGGCTGGCTAATCCCGAGATTAGCGGCCACGGGCGGATTTGCCGCAGCAAAACCGCGGCAAATCCGCCCTGTGTGAACCCAGGCTAAAGCTCAACCTCAGATTTCTGCCACAAATAACTCAAAATGGCAAAAATACTCTGTTTGGTCATTATATGAGCAATTAAGGTCATAAATCGTCAAGTCATCTAGTGGGACTAAGAAATGGAAAAAAAGTTGAATAAAATGTTTAAAAATATGAAATAAAAAAAAGCACACAAAACAGCCTTTTACTCAAATTAAAAATGCTTTATTGCATAAAAAATGGTACATATATTTGGTATCGCTGCATGGTTACAACCCAAAGTATAACATTATCACACTATTTAACCCTCATGATGAATGCCGTAAAAAAATGCAAGAATTACTGTATTTTATTTTGTTTATCCTACCTCCCCCAAAAAGTTTAAAAAAGTGACCAAAAAGACATACATACCCGTATGGAAATGGTACTAATCAAAATGTCAACCCATCCTGTAAATACCTCCTTAGGCCTTAGTCACACGGGCATAAATACGCGCGTAAAAACCCACGGGCGTAAATACGCGCGTAAAAACGCACCAACTAAAGATAGAACATATTGGTGGCAATGGACATGGTCACGCGTTTTTTTTACGCGCGTACATACGCGCGTATTTACGCCCGTGTGACTAAGGCCTTATACAGCTCTGTCGGCATAAACAGTCAACAGTGCTCATACAGCTCCTCAATAGAAAAATAAAAATGTTATGGGATACGGTGATAGAAAAAAAATCAGTTTTTTAAAAGTTTTCTTATTGTGCAAACGTAGTAAAACATTTCTAAAAAAACCATTGCAATTGTAATGACCTGCAGAATAATTTGTCATTTATATTTTGCAGTTAACGCTGTAAAAACTAAATGAACCCCGAGAAACAAAACTCAAATAATTTGAGGAATAAGTTTTTTCATCCCTCCCAAAAATGTACAAAAAGTTTTTCAATAAGGAATACGTACCCCAAAATGATGCCATTAAAATGGATTTGTGTGTGGAATCAGCACCTATATCTGTGGTGAAATTCCGCCGTGTGAACAATGCCTAATAAATTTTGAACTCTAAAGAACCCGGAAGTGCTTTCTTTTCATCCCCAAGAACGGGATATTTACTGGCTTTATTTGTGTAACTGTATTGGGGTATCATATCAGTGCCCTTATTTTATTACCTCTGTCATATTGATTGATTGTGAGATTTGCAGATACAGCTTTGGACAGTCGGTAGCTTACCTTTCATTAACACCTCCCTAGCCTGTGCCCATTCTTTTCTCCCATCTGATGTCAATAATCCAATTGGTGGAAGGCGCTCATCTTCATTTTCTGCCATTCTAACTATTTTTCTAAGCTGAGTGAATAAGTCACCTTCACTTAGACGGCGGAAGTTAATAACGACATCCAACACAAAAAACTGTAGGAGCAAAATGACATAAAGTATAAATGGCCAAATACATAAACTGTGATACATTTTTTTTTGTACAATCTTTTTGAATGTCTAATAAAATTCAGCCAGCAATTTGTGCTTATTTTTTATTGCTCCCTATATTGTTGAACAGTGATAAAGATAAAATGTTAAATGTATTTTCACAAAAAGTAGGGAACAGAATAAAGGAAGTATGCCTGGATGATCAGACTACTCAGTTTCTGTTGTCTCTAACCAATGAGATTCATAGTTCTGCACTTGAGCTGTAGATTCCCTTTCCCTATGGAAGGAGACTAATCATTGGGTCTTTTTGTCCCAGCTAAAGGTGCTATTCGTTTGTGCTGTCATCCTGGTTTCTGACTCTGGCTATGCCTGATTACTCTGCATTCTCCAGTCCTGGCCTTGGCTTGTTGTATTGACCAGTCTCCTACCTGCCCTGACTCCTGGCCTGTTTGTACCATGCTATACCTGCTCTGACCTCTGGAATATCCCTGATTCTGAATTTACGTTCCTGCCTGCATCCGGATTTCCCTTACTATGCTTCTTTTCATACATTCAGGTACTGCACCCTGGTCTATTGTAGCCTCAGCTGATATATAACCTTGAACCACTGCCAGTGTAACAGCATAAGGAACCCTTAGCGAAGCCTAGAACCTGACTGGTGGGGTGGAAGGGTGAAGATCTAGGCATGTTGTTTTTTGTGCTTTTTTGCTGCTATCTATACCCATTTATTTGTGTGGAGAAATGGGGATGGTGTGTGTGCTGCTCTCTACGTGTATAGATAAACTGTGGGATGAAAGACTAATCAAGTAATAACAAAAGCCTGTCAGGATTTCGGGTGCCAGCAGGTGGGCTCCAATTGATTGGGACCCCCCCCGTCTGGCGCGAGGTGAGTCCTAAAATCAGTATAGAACTGATTTTTTAAATATATTTTTATACTGAAATCTATATGAAGATATCAAGGCGCTGCACTCCTTATTTGTGTTCTAGGTTCATCAGGTGTCGCCTCTAAATTTAGCCCAAAGTCCAACCAGTGTGTGGCATAGAGGGTTCACATCTACTGATCCTGGCATATATGTTTATGCAAGAAAGATTGGTGGAGCTAAACATTTGTATTTATGCATTTACTTGGTAAATGTTATTGCAGGCCTTGAATTGTTTTTCTAATGTAAAGTTTTCTGATTTCTTTTGGTCCCTTGCAATTGGACCCGAACCATACAAGTAATGATTAGGGTCAACATCTCTGACAACTGAGGCTTTTATATTATTCTTTGCATGATATAACGTGGCCAGCATAAGTACAAGACAAATGGTGGTTCAGGTTAAAAAAATGACAGAGTAGGCAAAAATGTCTGTACCACATTCATTGGATGTGTAATTTCGTAATCCCAAATTTACATTGTTCTTCTCACACACTGACAGAAGGAATACAATTTCATTGACCCAGTTATTGGTATATAGTTTTGAGTTATTCATAGAAGAACGTACCTGGTTATTACATGCAACAATAATGTGCTCTGGCTCTGGCATAATACTGCTTTCCTGAGCCACAAGTGTATCCTTTGTTGCCCCTGGAAGACGGTAAGAAGAGAATAGCCCGTAGTACTGCTTCATGCACATGGGCTGTCCGGACAGCTGACCTCGAGCATAGTCTACTGGTAGAACATGCCTAGAACACAAATATTATTATTGTACCCCAACCCACAAATAACCATCCTATACTAAAGTATATTATTTGATCTATGGTCCGTGTGTGTTATATATATACATATATATATTTATTTAGAGAGACTTGGAAATATTGATATTTGAAGTAGTCTAAATTGAAAGCCAAATGGTCACTGGAATTGGAACAGTGCTGCAACGCCCTTCATTGGTGAAGGTCCCGGTTCACAGAGCCTCACTGATGACCTCTTCTGACATGTCTTGATTAGCGTGAAAAAAGCTTTGAAGGTAAATGTTCACTCTGACACCATTACACAGCGAGGGACCTTTCACACGGGATGGAGTATAGCCTCCTTCTGAATATTCGCACCAAAATCCACACTGCTAATGCACGGATTTGGGGTCTAATTGAAAATAGCAGAGTCCTGCTGGCAATTCCACCTCAAAATCCACAGCTAGCAACGCAGATTTGGGTGTGGAATTGAGGAAATCCAGGGACAACATGGATTGCTGCGGAATTGTCCGTCCTGTGAGAAAGGTCCCTGAATGCAGTTCTGTTACTACGCTATATTAGAAATCATGAGCAGAATGAAATGAAATGAATCCATAGATAAAACACTTGGATCCATTAGAAATATATTAGTGCAAATAACACTTCTGCTGTCCAAGAAGACTTATCTGTACCAGTGTTATTCTCATTTTGTGTTTTCACCATGCTGTCATCCCATAAATTACAATAACCCTTCATCCATCAGTTGTTGTCTTCCCATGGGGAACTGTTCATCTGTTCATGGGGACATTAGGTGTCCATCTACATCAGAGTGCTATTCCTTTGCACTATAAAATTAGACTTACTGTATGGCTATTATTTATAAGATCAATGAATACATTGATTACTTCTCTGGAGCCCTCTTGAAAAAGTCAAATATTCTATACCATATAGTGATTCTAAGGCCAGTTTCACATCTTCATCAGAACCTCAAGCCAGAGGTTCCGTTGCAGAACCGGCTGCAAGTCCTGGGAGAAAGAGCGCTGCATGCATGCAGTGCTTACTCTTCCATCCCAAAACCGGACAGCTGGGCGGAAAGCGGGTGGACCCCATTATAGTCATTGGGGTCCACCGGGTACTATTTATTTCCTTCCCCAAACAGAACCATTCAGCCGGGGGGATTCCCCTTTCCTGCTCCGTTCATGGATACACTTGCGGAATCCCCAGCACAGGTGTGAAAGGGCCCTAAAATGTATCAGTGCATCAAAATAGACATTAGAGTTGCCTCCCAAAACAGCATATGGCATTTGGTTCAGTGTTGGTGTGTGTGGCGTATTCCAGTACATAACGTCTTCCAGGACCTAATGCTTCACAGCTTGGAACATCCACTTCGCCTACAGATTATCAGCGATTTAGGGTGTCTTCACATGTGGAAGATTTCTTGCAGAAATTTCCGCAACTGTCCATTCTTCCTTCAAGATGTGTGGAAATTCATGTGCTTAATGTCATAACAACCCATTCAGATCAATGGAACTGACTATTATTTGTGAAGATTTCTGCAAGAATCCTGCATTGTGTTTATATACCCTAAAGACTATTGTAAAGCATATTTTAGGCCCTCTGCACACGACCAGGTTTGAATTGTGTAATCTGTGATTGTCTCACGCATGGACAATCCGCAGCATTCTGCACCAATTCAAAGCAATGGAGCATCCGCATGTCCACTCACATGAGCGGATAGTGACTGCGATTTTCTGTAAGAAAAAAAAAAAAAGATCACAACATGCTCCATTTTTGCACGGATTCCGCGTGGACAGCTTTCATTGAAGTCAATGGAAGCCGTCTGACTTGTGGCCCTTGTGCAATTGACATAGTGGAAAGGCATCATCGCTCGGCCATAATGTGGGAAAAGCAGAAGTTAAAAAAAAAAAAAAATCTGTACTGTGCATGTCCAACAGCGAGCCGTGTGGCCCATCCGCAGTACAGAAAAAGAAGAGCAGCTACAGGTACGTGCGGATGTCGCTGCTGCCAGGGTCGGATCCCGCCGCAGGCTCCCTTAGTCTGCTGATGTGCAGTTAGAA
The DNA here is from genome assembly GCF_035609145.1 of Eleutherodactylus coqui. Lineage (NCBI taxonomy): Eukaryota > Metazoa > Chordata > Amphibia > Anura > Eleutherodactylidae > Eleutherodactylus > Eleutherodactylus coqui. Next base: position 181,658,887 of record NC_089840.1, on the reverse strand, counting down.
AACCATGAAGAATATAAACATTTTGCATCTAAAGGAAGCAATTTAGCATTTGTTCCAAATCCTACACATTATGAATTTACTCACCCTATGATTATACAATTTTGCATGCTTAGAAATCTTATATACAATATCAGTTTAATTACAGTACTTTCTCGGTTTACTGATTTATCTAGAAATTCTAGTTAACTTACTGCACAATGTTATCTTCCGGCATTACCAGCTATAGCTCACATTTATAGCTTTCCTTTCTTGCACTACGATGCATTGAAACAATGGAACTGAAATTGTTGTATGACACAATTATATTAGCGAGATGGCTGCTACCTACTCATTAATATAAGTGTAACTTAATTAAAACAAAGAATATTGCTACTGCCAGGTTTTTTATTATGCAAGGAATATAACTTACATGTCCAATAAAGTTTTGTAATCAAGCACTCCTGAGATGAGGTTAGCGGTAAACCTACAAGGAAACATGAAGCATAATGTTACTGGCCGAACTATATGAACCTTTCCTACATGATCTCTATATGAAGATTTCGCCCTTCAGTAGTGAGCCAGTGACATTCTCACACCCAAAAGCCGAACAGAAATTACCAGGTTTTTGTATTGTGTCCTTTTAGTTCCTGTTTTCATACAGGTTTTCTCTATCGTCAACAGGTAGAACCTTTAACTCCAACTGCAGCCTTCTGATCACGGCGTAAACACTACAAAATCATGTCCGATACCCACATGGGAAAGTTTGTGATACTCAGGTTTATAAATAGTAAGTAGTCGGACATAAACTGGATTTATTGTTACATTTTATATAGCTTACTATGTGGGGCCTACAGGGAGCACAAGAAGGGGGATACTATTACTGTGTGCGTCACCTCAGGTGGCATTAATACTATCTAGGGCACTATGGATGGAGAGATTATGTGGAACCAAACTATCTTCATGGAAAATTGAGGAGGTAAAGATGTCTATGTGTCAAATTATGCAGAGACAAGTTATGAGCAGAAGATGTCATCATGACGGTATGGGCCGGGACAAGAATAAGGGAAAGTGATCGACTCCATTCAGAGGACATGTCACCTGGATATACTGATAGTGTAATTATTTATATGGTCTATAAAGTGGTGGCATTATGTGTTCACATTATAGGGGTATTATTTGTCCTTCATAACTAACTAACTAAATAACTAACTAACAAACCGGAACGTATAAAGGGGGTGCAGGTTGAGGGGCACTTGGGGAACAGCGACCACAATATAATCAACTTCCAGCTGTCAATCAATAGGAAGCCTCATCAGGGAGCGACAAAGAAACTAAACTTTAGTAAAGCAAAATTTGATGAGCTTAGAACTACTATCGGTAACATTAATTGGGACAACATCCTCAAAAATATCAGTACGGAGGAAAAATGGGAAAAGTTCAAAAGGATCCTAATCACCTCATGTGAGCAGTTCATTCCCTTTAAAAATAAAAGAAACTCAGCTAAAAGGAAACCAATGTGGCTCGACAAGACGGTACGAGGGGCAATAAACGAAAAGAAGAAAGCGTTCAAACTACTAAAGCAAGAAGGCAGCGAAGAAGCGCTAAAATCATACAGGGAAAAAAACAAAATATGCAAAGATACGATCAAAACTGCCAAGGAGGAAGCAGAAAGACGGATCGCAAAAGAGAGCAGAAACAACCCGAAGCTATTTTTCAACTACATAAACAGCAAAAGGATTTGCAGGGAGAGCGCTGGCCCTTTAAAAAACAATGCAGGAGAAATCATTGATGATGACGAAGGGAAAGCAAATCTACTAAACAGCTTCTTCTCAAGTGTGTTCACCAAAGAAAAGGAAATGCCACACGAGATGCAGGGGAATAAAACGAACCCCTCACAAAATATCTCATACCTAACGCAGGAGGAGGTGCGGAAGCGTCTAAAGAAAACTAAACTTGATAAATCACCGGGCCCAGATGGATTACACCCAAGGATACTAAAGGAACTAAGTGACGAGATAGCTAGGCCGCTATACCTAATATTTCTAGACACTATCAAGACCGGAGTAGTACCATTGGACTGGCGCATTGCCAACGTGGTTCCAATTTACAAAAAAGGGAGCAAAAGTGAGCCTGGTAACTACAGGCCAGTAAGTCTCACTTCAGTAACGGGAAAAATTTTCGAGGGGATTCTGAGAGACGCCATCGATGAGTACCTCAAGGAGATTAAGGGAATAACTCCTCACCAGCATGGATTCATGAAGGGTCGCTCATGTCAGACAAATCTGATCAGTTTCTACGATGAAGTAAGCTCTAAGCTGGACCAGGGAGAATCTATTGATCTTGTATATCTGGACTTCTCTAAAGCCTTTGACACTGTGCCACATAATAGGCTAATATACAAAATGAGGCAGCTCGGATTGGGTGAAAACATGTGTAAGTGGGTAAAAAATTGGCTCAGAGATAGAAAGCAGAGGGTGGTAATAAATGGTTCGTACTCTGCTTGGACCACAGTCGCTAGCGGGGTGCCACAGGGTTCAGTATTAGGCCCCACTCTTTTCAACATATTTATTAATGACCTGATAGAGGGGCTGCACAGCAAAATATCAATATTTGCAGATGACACAAAATTATACAATATAATTAATGCAACGGAGGACAATGTGCGGCTACAAACGGACCTGGATAAGATGGGGGCTTGGGCAGAAAAATGGCAAATGAAGTTCAATGTTGAAAAATGTAAGACTATGCACATGGGCAAGAGGAACGGATGTCACAAATATTCACTTAATGGGGTACCACTGGGGAAAAGTGATATGGAAAAGGATCTAGGGGTATTAGTGGATAATAGACTAAACTGGAGTAACCAATGCCAATCAGCTGCTGCAAAGGCAAATAAAGTCTTGGGGTGTATTAAAAGAGGTATAGGGGCGAAGGACGAGAACATTATCCTTCCACTATATAAGGCACTTGTCAGGCCTCACATGGAGTACTGCGTACAATTCTGGACACCGGTGCTCAGGAAAGATGTCACAGTGCTTGAAGGGGTTCAAAGAAGGGCAACTAAACTAATACATGGAATGACGGGACTGGAATACCCAGAGAGGCTATCCAAATTGGGACTATTTACTCTAGAAAAAAGAAGGTTAAGAGGTGACCAAATAACCATGTATAAGTACATGAGGGGACAACACATGGATCTCTCCCGTGATCTGTTTACACCCAGGACCACAAAGGTAACAAGAGGACATCCGCTACGATTAGAGGAAAGTAGGTTTCATCACCAACATAGAAAGGGGTTCTTTACTGTAAGAGCAGTTAGACTGTGGAACTCTCTACCGGAGGAAGTGGTGATGGCAAAATCGATAGAGGAGTTTAAAAGGGGACTTGATGTCTTTCTGGAGAAGAAGTATATTACAGGATATAAATATTAGGTTAAGTGTCAATCCTGGTATACAGGCAGGTAGGAACTGTTAGGGGTTGATCCAGGGAACAGTCTGATTGCCATTAGGGATCGGGAAGGAATTTTTCCCCCAAAAGGGCTAATTGGCTTCTGGCCTTGGGGTTTTTTGCCTTCCTCTGGATCAACACAGTAGGATAGACAGGCTGGACTAGATGGACAATGTCTTCATTCGGCCTTTCATACTATGTTACTATGTTACTATGTTACTATATAGTATTATTATTGGTAGTACTCATATTTGCATGTTGGTATTAATCACTATGTGGTGGTAATATGTGAATTCATGAATAGGTGAGTGCTGCCTCTGATTGGCTGAGTGCAGGGACCAATGAGAGGCAGCTCTCAGCTGTCATTTAATAGCTGAGAGCTACCACTGATTGGTCACAGTGCTTAGCTAATCAAAGGCAGCCAATTCAGCAGGCGGGAATTTTAAATAGTTTGGGGATAATTTGTTTTCATGGGACAATGCTTTTAAAGGGGAAAATTTGGGGAGAATACTATTGATGATCTATGTCCCAAGAGTCATCTATAGCTGATAGTCTGGGATCCACTGCTCGGGTTCCTGGCCGATCAGCTGAGTCGGCGCCCGCTGTCAGTGACACAACACACAGGGGTACAAATTGGAATTGCAGGCACAGTTCTCATTCAAATCAATAACAGCTGCACCTGCAACTACAAGCATTAACCCCTAAACACAGATCAGAGCTATCTGCTTCTGCTCTGTACCCCTATGTGTTATGGCGCTGACAGTGGACATTCAATCAGCTAATTGGCCAGGGTCCAGAGTGACAGACCGCAGCCAATCAACTATTGATAACATATCCTGAGGATCAGTCATCAATAACATTTGCCTATTACACCCCTTTAAGGGTGGTTTCACACAGTTTTTTTTCTCAAAAAAGCCACAGTTTGTGGCAATTTTGGAGCCAAAACCAGGAAGGGATCCAGCTGGAAGGAGAAGCACAAGTCTGTTCTTTAAATTTCCCATTCCTGTTAACCTGCTTTGACCCAAAAAAAAACAGCATCAAAAACCGCCACTAAAAAGAGGGCTTTCACATGGGCGAGTGCGATATTGGTCCAAGAAACTCAGACGATATCACTCTTGCAAACCTTTACCTGTGAGTGCGATACATTGTGCGAGAAAAGCACACTGCAGCACATTTACATATTTCACACGTGAAGATTGTATGTTTATTCAATAGTAAAGATACAAAAATTGCATCACATTCGCATGAAACTCGCATTTACATGCCAGTGCGATGCCATTTTTTTTTGCCTGCCATAGGAGAAAATGGGTGAATCTTAAAGAAGAATCAACCAAATATGGGACACACAGCTATTTTTCTATCTCAGACCATCGGTCCAAGAGAAAAATTACTCTGAGCTCAAAGGGGTTTTCCAGGGAAAATCCTATTGATGATCTGTCGTCAGGATAGGTCATCAATAGTTGATTGGCTGGGGGCCTTCTCCCGGGACCCTGACCAATCAGCTGATTATGCGCCTGCTGGCAGCACTGTAATTACAGAGAGATCAGAGTGGAAGCCTCTGCTCCGACCTCTGTGTAGTAACTGGTGCTTGTAACTGCAGGCACGGCTCTCATTGAAATCAACCCGAGCCATGCCTGCAGTTGCAAGTGCTGGCCACTCCGACTGCTGTATTATTGTGGCACTGTCAGCGGGCGCACAGTCAGCTGATTGGTCGGGGTCTCGACCAATGAACCCCAGCCGATCAACTATTGATGACCTATCCTCAGGATAAGCATCAATAGTATTCTCCCTGGAAAACCCCTTTAACTGGCAGCAGTAATTACTCCTGGATGACCTCTTTACATCGGGTATTTCACATTAGATAAACCTTTGTGTTGTCTTCAGCTTTCCTTACTACTTTGAATTGGTTTTTGCTACACGGGATAACCATTTGCATGCTGTCGCGAGGAGCTTCTGTTCTGGGCCTTGTGAGTAAATGGAAAGACAAACAAGATTTTACATGTTCCAATTGTAGACGGATTAGGGATCCCTCTCTTCCCGTGTTCTACTCTGTAGCTACAGACACCTATTGTTTCTGCCTATGTAAAGTACTGTACCTCACCAACAGACTCCTACAACTGTTTTGCACCAGATTTTGAGGTCATTTGCATCTTTCACACTTGCCAGCATGCTTTGTGCGTTAGATATGGAAACTAACGTATTACTGTTACCGTATTACAGTACCTCAATTGATCGTTGGCATCCTGGAAGTTGTGACGTGCAAATATTACTGCTGGACTGGAATTAACTGGGAGTGGAAGACGATTATTTAAATACATGTCATCAAGCCAGTATTGGTGTATCTAAAAAGAGAGAGGTTATTGGGAATCATGTAGATAAAACACAATAAGATGAAATGGACATTTTCTTTACCTGGTATTGTTATGATATTTAACTACAGCCCTAATAAAATCTCCTGACACAGAGATTATGAAGACTGGTAGTTTAATTACCATGTACCATGTATAGGCTTCTTTTACACATTGTAAAAATAGTGTGTAATGATGAAAAAAGACATATCCATCCATTTCAGCCTATTACCCCCCCCCCCAACAATGATCCAGAGGAAGGGAAAAAAAACAATCAGATAGAAGACAATTTTCCTTATTTAAGGGGAGAAAAATTCCATCCCGACTTCAATCTGGCAAGCGGAATAATCCCCGGATCACCGATCCTTCTGGAGTAATCTGTGATATAACATGTAATATTGTAATGCTCAAGAAAGGTGCCCAGACCCATCTTATACTATTATTAAATTCACCATCACCATGTCCTCAGGCAGAGAGTTCCATAGTCTCACTGCTCTTACAGTAAAAACCCCCCTTCTATGTTGTGTAGAAACCTTCTTTCCTCTAGACGTAGAAGGCGCCCCCTGGTTACAATCCTGGGTATAAATACGGTAGATGATGGAAGAGATCTCTGTACTGTTCTCTGATATATCTATACATAATTATTAGAGTGCCCCCTTGTTTCAGTCCTGAGTATAATATATGATGGTAGAGATCTCTGTACTGACCCTTGATATATTTATACATAGATTTCAAAGCAGCTCCTTGTTAAGGTCCACTTACACAGAACGAATGTCGGGCAAACGATGCCCGACACTCATCCCTGTGTCTCCGCGCTCCTGCATGGGAGCTAGCAGAGCAGGCTGGTTCACGAAGCAGCCAGCGGGGCGGGGCAGTGCAGGAGATTTCTCTCCTCTTACTCCCCCGCCCCCCTCCATTCACATAACAAAGCCGCCGTTCACTACTTAACGACGCTGTTTAAACTGCACGATGAGTGATGAGCTTCATCGCTAATCTTTCATGCTGCATAAATGATCAGTGATGAAGCTCATCGTGCAGTTTAAACAGCCGCCGTTCAGTAGAGAACGGCGGTTGTGTTATGTGAATGGAGGGGGACGGGGGAGCGAGAGGAGAGAGATCTCCTGCACTGCCCCGCCCCCTGCTGGCTGCTGCGTGAACCAGACAGCTATGCTAGCTCCCGTGCAGGAGCTAGGGAGCGTGGGAGACACAGGGCCGAGTGTCGGGCATCGTTTGTCCGAAACTCGTCCTATGTAAATGGGCCTCTACAGTCCTGGGTATAAATAGATGGTGGGAGAGAGCTCCGTATCGTGTGTGTGTGTGTATGTATGTATATATATGTATATATATATATATATATATATATATATATATATATATATATATATGTATACTTGTATTTATTTATTAAAGCAGGAGGGATCTCTGTATTGCTCCTGATATATTATACATAGTTATTAGAGCGCCCCCTTGTTACTGTCCTGGGTATAAATAGATGATGGGAGAGATCTCTGTATTGTTTCCTGATATACCGTGTTTCCCCAAAAATAAGACACTGTCGTATATCAATTTTTACCCCGAAAGAGGCACAGTGTCTCATTTTCGGGGGGAGCTTATACTCACTTGGTCTGCGGCGTCTTGGTCCCTGGCGCTGCTGATCTCCGGCAGCGATGCAGCAGGCTGCAGTGACCTCTGGGTTCACACAAAACTCTTCTTCTGGTGATGGCGCTTTAAATACCCCGCCTCCAGCAAGTGAGTGCTGTGATTGGCTCACGAGGGCCATGGCTCAGTCAAACAGAGTCGGCACTTGATGAGCCAATCACAGCCATTCAGTGATGTAATTCACTGAATGGCTGTGAATGATCGAGCGCCGGCTCTTATTGGCTGGCGCTCGATCCAGTCACAGCACTCGCTTGCTAGAGGAGGGATATTCAAAGGCCTGTCACCAGAAGGAGGGTTCTGCCGCAGCCCCAGGGACCAGAACGAGAGACTAGGATGCTGTATTGATGGTTTTTTTCCAATTTGCTAGGGCTTATTTTGGGGGGAGGGCTTATATATCAAGCCCCTGAAAATAGGGGTAGGGCTTATTATCTGGGTAGTGCTTATTTTTGGGGAAACCGGTATCTATACATAGTTATTAGAGCGTCCCCTTGTTATAGTCCTGGATATAAATAGATTATGGGAGAGATCTCTGTACTGGTACCTAATATATTTAGTGAAGTGTTTCTGATGTCAAGTGCTGATTACCAAGATTGGCCCATATTTACCTGGATTTCACACAGGCCGATTCAGAATGTATGGAAGATGATTGTACGTACGATTGTTCACCCTACATACAGGTTCATCATTGGCGGCAGCAGATCCCGCTTACCCAGGATGATGTGCTACAGACAAGTAGGATTTTTTTGTTGCACGTCACGCAGTCAACTGTGTTCGTCAGCTGATTGTGTGTACGTTCACACAGGCTGATCATCTGGGAAACAAACGTTCTAGTGCAAGTTCATGGCCCGTCCTCAGGCTGTGTAACAGAGCCTAGCCTAGAGACAGCAGTGCAATCACTGAGAGGAAAAAATGAATCATTCTGAGCCATTTTTCATGTTACATTATAAATATGATGAGCAATGCTCTTGTGATATAAATCCAGGGAAGATATAGGACAGTAATTAATTGCTTGAATAATTAATTGATCAGTCTTTAGCCACAAATTGCATTTTGAGCCCAAAAGTTGCCTTCATGCTTGTCAATGTGGATTTTCTGTAGTCTACTTTTCTCTTAAAAGTTCTTAAAAACTGTTATCAGAATATGGTTACTTCTAAAACTAAGCTCCTACAGACTCACAAGAGAAAATTCCAGTTAATGGTAAAGTATCTGTAACTCCTTAAGGACGCAGACCTTTTTTTTCATTTTCTCTCCACTTTCAAAAAAATCATAACTCTTTTATTTATCCATTAATGTAGATGTCTGAGGGCTTGTTGTTTTTGGCGGAACGAGTTGTATTTTTTACTTGTACTATTTAATGTATCATATAATGTACTGAAATGGGTGGTGTACGGACAGGAGGGAGGCGATGTACGGTGGCACAGCACCATAGAGAGCTTTGAGGGTGATGAGTTTGAATTTAGTTCTGTAATGGATGGGCCACCAGTGCAGTGACTGGCATAGTGCACTGACGTCAGAGAAGCGGCTGGATAGGAAGATAGTTCTAGCTGCCGCATTTAGTATGTATTGAAGAGGGTAGAGTCTGGTGCTGGGAAGGCCGATGAGCAGTGAGTTGCAGTAGTTGAGTCAGGAATGGATGAGGGCAACAACGAGTGTCTTTAGCGTGTCCGTGGTGAGAAATGGATGGATTTTAGCAATATTTCTGAGGTGTAGGTGGCATGTTTGGGCAACAGATTGGATGTGGGGGGTGAAGGAGAGGTCAGAAATCTAATGCAACCCAGAGTCAGCGGGCGTACTGTCTGGGGCTTATTATGGTGCCAGATATGGACATGTTGGGGGAAGGTTGGCTGGAAGGCAGAAAGACAATAGGCCAATTTTTGAGAGATTAAGTTTGAGAAAAAAGATGTTAGAGATAGTCGGTAACATTTGGAGGGATGATTTTGAGATGTCACAGGGAGAGGTGTATAGCTGGGTGTCCTCAATGAAGAAATGATATTGCAGGCCAAATTTGTAGATGGTTTGTCCAATTGGGGCTGTGTAGATAGAGCAAAGGAGAGGACTCAGGACTGAGCCCTGGGGGAACCCAACAGCGAGAGGAAGTGGAGAGGAGGTAGAGCCAGTGAAGGAGAAGCTGAAAGAGTGGTCAGAGAGATAGGAGGAGAACCAGGAAAGAGCAGTGTCTTTTGGGCCGATGAAGCGAAGCATGGCGAGGAGGGGGTCATGGTCAACAGTATCAAACACAGAGAGGTCAAGGAGGATTAGTAGGGAGTAGTTGCCGCTTGACTTCACCGTCATCATGTCATTTGATACTTTTGAGAGGGCAGTTTCGGTCAAGTGTATGGGGCAGAAGCCGGACTGGAGGGGATCGAGGAGACAGTTATCAGAAAGAAAGTGTGTGAGGCGGGAATAGACCACGCGTTCTAATAATTTGGTTATGAAGGGGAGGTTTGAAATTAGTCAGTAATTGTCAGCATCGGTCGGGTCAAGAGTCATTTTTTTTAGCAGAGGGATTATGATGGAGTGTTTGAATGAGGAGGGGAAAATGCCAGAGATAAGGGAGATGTTGAAGATAGTGATGAGGTGAGTAACACAGCCGGAGAAAGAGACCAGAGGAGATGATAGGGAAGAGGGTCGCTAGTATAGTAAGTGAGTGAGTGAGTGATGGATGCAGTGCTGAAGAAACCAGGATTGGGGCTAGCCATGCAGTTTTCAGAGATTTCTTTTAGGATGGTACCGATTTTCTCTTTGAAATGGACCGCTAGTTCTCCAGCATTGAGCTTCGTCACAGGGGCCTGTTCTTTGGGGCTGAGGAAGGAGTGCAGTGAGTCGTTTGGAGTTGCGGGATAGTAAGGAGACAAGGGAGATGGAAATAGAGTGCATTTCATTGAGTCAAGAAGGGGGGCACATGGGCTAATTGTTGGGCTAGGGGGTGGTTTGGTATGATAGGTGGAGGTTTTGGTATGGAGCAATATGGAGTGGACCAGAGTTGGGGGAGATGTCCCTCGCAAATCTAAATCTCTAAGTCTCAAATTCATGTCATTGTCATCACAGGGCATTACAATAGGTGACACCACTAGAGGCAGATAAGACAGGATCCACCAGCTCACCTCCGCACAGATCACATACAACACCTTCCCATAAAAGTCAGACTACAGGTTCCCAGGTCCCATGACCCATCTGGTTGCTGTAAAACATATCTATATATGTTGTTACAGCAGCTCAAGCAAGATGGCCAGCCCCATAATCATGTACAGAAAATAGAATAAAAAATGCAATCAGAAAAGAACACATTTCAGGATCTGGTTTTAAATAGTTAAACTATAGGTGATTTAAGCTCCTTTAAAGGTAAGAAGATTCTAAAGTTTATTTCATAATATTTTGAGCCTGAAGGAACTTATTTGTTGGGCTCATCTACAGCCACATAGTTTCCAGACTCCAATGCAAGTTAGCCAGAAAAGGCTTGCACTGAAATGATATGGAACTATTGGGTGTATTATAATATGCTGATATGTACAGGATGTGCTGGAAGCAGTCCATATAAGTTCATAATATCTATGTGCTCAATTAAACATGCAAATAAGGAAGATGGAACAATACCTCTGCAGAGCCACCTCATTAGTGGGCAAACACCCGAAACAGCTGTCTGTGTATGTATTCTGGCTTGGCTTTCAATTCCTAGTCATTGTTACAAGGTTTTATATAAAGAGTCTAACATTGACTTTCAGGAATGCTGCCTTCCAATAGGTGGCCCTGCAGAGGTATTGTTCCATCTCTCTTATTTGCATTATACCCAGAGGAGCATGAATCACCTTATAAGTCTCCTCACCTTCAAGGTGCTCTTCTAAGGAGAAAAGATAACATTCCTGACTCAATTAAACATGAAACACTGTTTTCTAATTGTTTCCAATATTAAGTGGAACTTTATGTTATCTTCCATATTTGTAGCCCTTTTAAGCTTCTATATTCATGTATTATGTTGGTGTAGGTGCACGATTACAAGTCTCACCCAGTTTTCAGTTTTCTCTCTCAGCTCCAGCAGTTTCTGTTGCAGCATTTCACCCACACCGCTGGGCGCCATAAATCTATCCACAAGTGCTTTACTTTTATTATATTGTTCTTCTGAGACCAAGTGCTTCATACATTGCAGATACATATCCATAGTTTGCTGGAGCGGTGGCACGGGCAGCTTGGGTAACTCCTGAAGAAATTGGAAATGCTCGTCTGTAAATATTGTTATACTGTACGTTCCCTTCTAATAAGAGCACTGCCATCACCACTTACTATATCATAGCCCAGTCTAGGCCACTCTCACAATACTGGTTTTTACCACATATAACACGCTCAGGTTTTGCGCACGTAATACGTGGTAACTATCTTTACATTACCGGCAATGGTGCCTCTTACACAGAACGCAAAATGCACGCAGAAAAATAAAAAAAGGACATGCTCTGTCTTGGCGCTTATCCCGGCACACACTAGTTTGAGAGCCGTCTAACAGCCGATACCTACAGTTTTACCATTCAATTCATAGAGCTCTTTTAGAAAAGTCTAGGTTTTACAAATAGTGCGGCCTACGTAGTTATATCAGACCAAGCATGACATAACTCAACGAGCGGTGCTGGAAGGGGCTGTTTAAATGAGGCGGTCTCTCGTTTGAACGAGCGAGCACCATCAGAGTTTGCTGGGACAACCTGTTTATACCGGCAGGTACATCGTTGGCTCATTCAAGCTGAACTTTTGCACCAGACCCATGAGCCTTTAGCTAAATCTGTGTTGCCGCTCCATTCAACATTCCTATTTAAATAATGGAGCAGCGTGACCACTGCTCCATTCATTCAGGGACCTTTGGGACACCCATTCTTGTAATCGGTGAGGGCTCACCTTGGGCGGCCAGTATGCCTAAAAAGAAAATCTAGATTTGTACTATCATTTATGTCAGCTTCTAGTATAAACTATAGTACATTTGTTAGTTTGTGGAGGGTACAACCCTTCGGCAAAACCCCACCATTTTCTAAAAAAGTTTAAAGAGTGCTGCAATAGCGGAATATTCAGCACCAAAATCTGCACTGCTAGCCTGTGGATTTTGATGCGGAATTCCAGGACGCCATATTGCACTACGATGTTGCGGAATATTCCATCCTGTGTAAAAGCCCCCTGATTCTCCCAAAGTCTATAATAATTGTAAAAGGCTGGGCCACGCAGTAGTGTCTCCATAATGCCCTCCACAGCTAACAGAACTTACCTGTTGCAGCATTAGCATGGCTTCCTCTTCTCCTGATTGGGGCTGTGTAGCACATAATCATGGCTGGTCAATAAACCAGCTTTGTCTTACCAAAAAAACCAAAGAGGACTTAGTAGTTGGCAGACTGCTTTACTCTTGTGGTTTCCATTCTATCTCATCAGTGCTACAACCAGTAAGGGGAGAATGGGAGTGAAGGACAAAGCTCCAGGCGCCACTTATCTCTAGGCCCCATGTAGCTGCACAGGCTGTCATGGCAGCAGCGCTGCCTCTGGATGTCATGTACTGTATATAGTAAAAAACACTTAAAAGCCGAGGGAAATTCCATCTCTGAAAAGGAAAGTGTGGAACTTGTACTTTGCTTTCAAATAAACTGAATGGTGTCAGCAAGTTTATGGCTGAGAAGACAGAAGAAATGTGGGGACATAAGGCAAGAGATGAATGCTACGGCATGCAAACCAATAAGTACATTCTGCACTCTGTATTACTTGTTAACCCTTACTGGGGTTATTCATTTAAATCTCTGCTTACTCTGGGCTTAGAGGTCCACTAAGCGGTCCTATTGCTGATTGACAGTTATTTCTCTATGCATAGTCATACCAAAACAGCTGTCAATTACTGATAGGACCACCCACTGGACTGTACATACAGGGGTAGCTGTTAATCAATGATTGGACCGCCCACTGGACTGTACATACTGGGGTAGCTGTCAATCACTGACAGCTTCACCAACTGGACTGTATATACAGGGGTACCTGTGAATCCCTGATAGGACCGCCTACTGGACTGTATATACAGGGGTAGCTGTCAATCACTGATAGGACCACCCACTGGACTGTACATAGAGGGCTAGCTGTCAATCACTGATAGGACCACCAACTGGACTGTACATACAGGGGTACCTGTCAATCATTGATAGGACCACCCACTGGACTGTACATACAGGGGTAGCTGTCAATCACTAATGGCTCCACCCACTGGACTATTTTGCCCAGAATAAGTAGGAATTTATGTGACTAAAACATAAGTTCTACTGAATCTATTCCCCATAAACTATATAAAGCCATTAAACCTAGTGGCTCTCTTCAGTAAGCTGCACATTACCCGTGTGTGCGAGTTACAACCGAGAGGCCCAGGCGCAACTCCTGTCGCACATGGACACAAATCTGTGTGCTGTCGCATTTACACGTAGGCAGCACATTAAGGCTGGGTTCACACAGGGCGGATTTGTTGCGGTTTTGCTGCGTTTTTTTCCGTTGCGGTTTTGACGCAGAAGAACTGCTTCTGCGGCAAAACCGCTTCAAAGGTTAATTTGGGCTTGCGGATTTTGCTGCGGATTTTCGTGCGGAAAAATCTGCAAGCGTTTTTTTCCGCAGCGCTTTTTTACTTGTCGCATATTTGGTGCGGTTTTGGCTGCGTCCATAGAGGTCTATGGACAAAAAAGCGCTGCGGAAACGACCAAAGAATGAACATGCTGCATCTTTTAAAACCGCGACGCAGTTGCATTTCCGCAGTGCGGCTGTGCGGAAAAAATCTGTCCTGTGAGAACAGCTTTTTGGCAAATCTCATTTGTGCTGCATTGCACTGCAAACGCAGCGGTTTTGCCGCAGTGCGGATATGCAACGGCAATCCGCGGCAAAACCGTGGCAAATCCGCCCTGTGTGACCCCAGCCTTAGACCGGGTTTACACGAGTGTACGCGTATTTTTGCACGTGGGCGTTGCGTTTTTGTGGAATGATTTATGCTTTCTTGAGCGCATATGGGCGTATTTTACTGTATTTCTTGTGCCCACAAGGCATATTCATTAGCAGAAACAGAGACACACTGATGCAAATGGCTGATTAGTGCCGCGTGTTCTTTTTCCAGCGCAATTACAGTGCAGTGTTTCACACATCTCCTTGCGTATTGAGCACATTCGCGCATCCTCCATTAACTTATGTGGGAATCTATGCACGCAGAAAAATAGTGCATGTCCTTTTTTTTGTTGCGCGACCGAAATGCATACAAAATCTGAAAATGTAATTGAACTTGTTGAAATGTTCTGTGTTCTCTGTGTATTGTGTGCGCAAATACGACTGTATAAAGCTGATTTAAAGCCAGTGTCACATGGGCTTAAGCGTGATTATGTATATATTTGCACAATGGGTGTTGCGTATTTGTGCATTTGCATGTTTACTGTACTTTTGTTTGTGCAAATTGTGCATGACCCCCCCCCCCCACACACACACACACAAGCATGCTCCCGTTCATTCAAATGTGCAATTAAGTTAATTAGTTCATGAACATTCCAAATATGATCCTGTGAACAAACCCACTGAAATCAACGGATTCTACTCACTGCGTATTGTATGCCCAAAATGCTGCACAAATACGTTCCTGTGACACCGGCCTTAAGTGCATTGGTACGTCCTATTTCTTATTTGTGAGTCTTTTCATGCAGACCAAAAACGTCCCTGTGCCGGTCCTCACAGGCCAGTAATGGGGTCATGTGCTGTTCATGGCCCACCATACACTACTGTGCGAGAGCCTTAGGGTGGCTTCACACGAGCTTTAGCACAAAAACTCTTGCCCCTGCATGACGTTTTTGCGCATAAACAAGGCTGTTGAGGTCGATTTGCACACACGTCTGCACATATTAGGGCTACTTCACATGGGCAAGATTCACTCTGGCAAAACGCAGAGAATAGAACCCATTGAATCCAACGGGTTCTCTCACATTGTGCGCTTTTGCGCACAAAATTTGTGCGAGTGACAATATACGTGACATGCTTTATTTTTGGTTGCATTTACGCACCCAAGGCACCATAGGAGTCTTTGTGCACAGGCCTGGCAGCGCAGAAGGGTGCGGTAGAATGATAACCCATGTATCTACGCCTATGCTCGTCTCCAGCAGCTCTTACTGTACTTTTTGCGCACGCATGGCCCTTTGACACACGCTTGACACTCCATTTCTGTGGAATTGATTGGCTATTAAACTCTAATGAGCTCCAACTTCTTTCCCCCCGTGCTTTGCGCAGTGTCACAACTTTCCTTTTGCGTACTTGTGCACCCGCCATTGACTTCTATGGGACGTTTGCTGAGCAAAACGCAGGAAAATAAAACAGGTCCTAATTTTTACCGTGTGCGTAAAATATAATAATTAGAACAAACCCATTTAAATCGCTGGATTCCTTTTCTTGTATTTAGTGTGTGAATATTTTCCACACACAAAAACACACGTGCAAACCTAGGCAGACGGCCGCGATTTGTCCGCGTGTGACTTCACAGAACAAATCGCGGCATATTCTTTTTCTGTGTGGGGCTCGCACAGAAATGTCACTCCCGGGCCGCTGACTCCGATCTGCGCATGAGCCAGCTGTACGGCAGATGGCACATCAGAGAGCCAGAGCCGCGGGAGCAGGTGAGAGACGCACTGGTCCCTTCCGGGTGCGTGGGTCGGGTCCCACTGTGAGAATTCTCGCAGCGGGATCAGATCCAGCCATCTGCAGGCGGCCTTAGGCTAGTCTCACACGGACTATCATGATTTTACTGTGAGCAAACTGCGGCAAAATTGCATCTTTTTTCCTGCTATTTTTGAGCGCCAGGGCTGCTTTTTCCTCACAAAATCATTTTCGAGCGCATTTTTATAGCATGATTTTGCCACGATTTTTTAGCAAAAGTCAATAGACTTTCTAATAGGTCCTGCTCTATCTTTCTGCATACTAGACAGCAAAGGCCACCATAGGAGTCTATAGGGGGGTGCAAATGTAAGCTCAAAATGCAAGAACATGCGCAATACGCTGCGCATCTGGACCTCATTAGGTTAAATAGCTTTTTAAATCAGAGCAGAGGTGTTTTGCATGTCATGTGATTAGACCCTGTGTGCGCAAAAAGTCTGTGCCGATACGCGTGCAAATTAACTTCATCAACTTTGTTCACTGCGCATATATGTTGCACAATTGCGCATGTGGTCATCTGAATAAGCTCTTAAATTTGTTCCAAATTTTGCTGCTTTCCAAGACACCCCCAATCAGCAAGTGATGTCCCAGCAATATGTCACCTGCCCCATGCTGATACCCCTTTAACACTAAGTCTACCTTCACACGGGCAGTAAACGCTGCAGAACCGCTATGGTACAAGGCATCTAACAAATCTCCTTCGCACCTTGCAGTTTTTTCTGCTGTGGAAAAGCATGAAATTTGAAACTCACAACGGCTTTGTAATCTGCACCATGGCTACTTATGTTGCAGAAGCTGAATATATCTGCTGCAGATTTTCTCCATAGAGATGAATGGGTAACATTAATTCCACACCAAAATTCGTAAATAGAGTAATGTTGTATTTTTTGCTAGTTTTCCGGTTTAGAAATGCACTGAATCTGCTTGAAAATCCAAGTATGTTGAAGTTTGAAAATAAAGTTTGCAGGTATGCCCTCAGCGCGGGAACTATCACAGAAACCCAAAACATTCCACAACAGAAAGTACGCACATAAAAACGCAACTATATATGCAAATTAACAAAAAACTCCATAAATCCCACACAGCTCGTTAACTCTGCAGAAACACAAAAGAAATTCCACAGCAGATTTTGCGCTGCTCAGACTTGTGTGAAGGAACCCGAAGGGGTTAAGATGGATTTTCACTCATAATGTATTGCTTAGAAACACCTATGATGTGCTGCTGGAGACTAGTTCTATCAATGCTGTGTGAGCTAGAAACCTCCTTCTAAATATATCCAGTGTTGTGTGGGAGCCATCAATCACCGGAGGGGCAGCTCGTTACTCCTGCTGCCAGAAGGCACCACTTTACATTCTGCAATTAGCTGGACTGTGGTAGTGGAGTCATCACATGATGCTGATGATGCTGTTACTTAGTTTATTGGCAGGGTGGATGAAGGGGTTATTTATAGGTATAGGAAGGTGCATTAAGTTGCATATTTGTCTTCTAAGGATAATAGACGTAATAGCATTATGATGAGTCAGTTTACAGAACACAACAGGAAGAAAGACGGGGTCGAAATAAACAGCTTTTATGTGTTCTGTTTGTTGCTGGATTGTTTAGTCCTTATGTACATGAAATCTGAGGCCCCACAGTGTACATCTGTATGTCTCCAACCTCATATGAAGGCACACGGAGGACTCCAAACATTATCTTTAATCTTCTGGCGTACAAAAGGTGCAGTCTTGGTACATACTTTTTACTGTACGCATTTCACGCGCACGGAAAGAAAATGCAGCATGCTCTACTTTTCTGCACACATGCTTACCAAATGTGTGCGCACAATGTGCAAGGAGATGCGCAATACACTGCGCAATTTAGTGGGAAAAAGAACACATCTGGAACTCATTAGGCTAAATAGCTGTTTAAATTGGAGCGTGGTTGTGTCCCGTGCACAAAAAAACATGCCCTTCAGACGAAAAAACTGCAGTAAAATACGCCAATACGCATGCAAAAAAACCTTATTCATAGCGCAAATACATTGCATTGAGGCATGTGCAATTTCGCATACGCCCATGTGAAGGAGGCCTTAGACTAGTGTATAAAACACCGATCCAAGGGCTTATTCAGACGACAGTATATCGGCCGCGTATTCACGCCGGCCGATATACGGCATCCCTCTCTGCAGGGGGAGGAGGCTGGAAGAGCCGGGAGCAGTGCTCTGAGCTCCCGCCCCCTCTCTGCCTCCTCTCCACCCCCTCTCCGCCCCTCTGCACTATTTGCAATGAGGGGAGGTGGGGCGGAGGAGAAGCTAATTCATACACCTTAGCGCCGCCCCCATCCTGCCTCCTCTTAGAGCTTCCACACACTACTAGAGCTTCCACACACACAGTGTTCTCATGGGGGACAGAAACTCCTTTCACATTACTACTGATGATTACAGGCTTCTGTCACACAGTTATAATGAAGGAGATGACAGCTCATCCTTCTGCCTGTATATTTATTTATCTACGTGAATGTAGAGGTAATGGTATTTACACTGTCCTGCCAGCAGGCAGAAATGGTATCAGCACCGCATTAGCTAGCAGCTATGCATCATGGAATTGTTTGAAAGTGAAAGTAACATGAAGTTGATGCCCGATAAGCATCAGGCTTATTCTGAGGCTGCACTGAATTAAAGACTGTACAATATACACCGGAGACCTCCAGAGTGTGACAGGCAATCAGGTTGCATTTTTAAGAAACTTCCACTCCTGGCGCTGCTCCTTCATATGGATTTGGTGGTAATGTTTTGAGGAGCTGAGGGAATCCGGTTTCCTTGTGGGATTTGCACATCATTATTTTTCCTACTTCCCACTGAGGTGGTTTATGCTGAGGAGTGCTGCTGTGACACGCTTTTGGAGGCAATCAGGTTGAGGGATGCAGGGATGGAAACAATATGTTTTCAGAGGAATCCTTTACATTTTTTCAGCAACATAGATGTGTGGGGGCTGTTTTTTTTTTTTGCCGGACAAATTGTATTTTTCATTGGTACCTTTTTGGGGTGCATACAACTTTTTCATCACTTTTAATACTGTTGGGTAGGATGAAAATAAAGCAGCAATTCTGGCATTTATCTGTTCTAATAGTGCTCACCGTGTGGGATAAATAATGTGTTCATGTTATTTTATGGATTGTTACGGATGAGGTGATAACACTTATGTATATTTTTCTTTACTTTTTAATTTTTCGTTATGAAAATAACAAACTGCTTCGCGGAAATTAGGCAATTATAAAAAACTAAAACATTTCTGAATTTTTATTAACTTTTATTTTAGTCCCAGTAGGAGACTTCAACATGCAATCCTCTAATCACTCATATAATACACTGCAGTATTTCAGTATTGCATTGTATTATGCATGTCAGTTCAAAAATAACAAGCAACCAATGATATCCTGCTATGATGGGGCTTCACAGGCTTTGGTACAAGGCATACCTGGGGCCACAATCATAGCAATCCTTCTGCACCCCTCAACTTCAAGGGGACAGGCTTTGGGACCTCAGTCCAGCTAACCACTCAGATGCCATGGACCTCATTGACTGTCACATCTAAATGGTTAAATAGCTATTAAAACAGGGTGTCAGCAATACAGTATAGTACAGTTTTAATAAGCAAGTGATGGCACAGGCAAGGCAGCCGCAGTGTTTTATTACAACAGCTCACCTGGCACATCAGAGCGTAGAAAGGGGTTAAACAAGAGTATATTCGGTGATCAGGTGCAGCCATAACAACATATTAGCCTTTACCTTACATGGAAACTGGTTATTACAATGTCTTTAATTTGGTGCTAATAGGAGCAGTCAGGCACCAAAGTATTAAATGGTTTAGATCAATTGGTAAGGGAACATTCTTCCTATATGAGGCATCTTAGGTCGGGGCGGATTCTGCAGCAGAAGAGCTGCGATCCATAGTGGAAACCAAATGCTTTGGTCGCGGATGTGTTCATTATTCCGTTTGGATGTACATGTATGGACAGCGTATTGTTCGCGTGGAAGAAAGATGGCAGACAGGGAATTACAACAGAGTAGGAGATCTCTCTCTGGTCCAGGCAGAATTCAGGCTTTTCTATACATTCTCATACCACATTCTGAGTGAAATTGCATATGGGCTGTGGGACGCATGCATGCATTGACAGTAATGGAGACCATCTGCGCAGAATCCACGCTAAAATAGAGCATGCTGCAATCTTTCTTTCGCTCGTGGAATGCACAATTGAAGGAAAATTTGAAAATACATGCCTTTCAATGCTGTTTTTTTTCCGTGGATCCTCCGTGCGTATGGCAATCATAGAATCTGCAAATCAAATCCGGTCATGTGAGACCGGCCTTGAGAGGAGTGCTCAGCAATCCTGACATGTATGTACATTTCCAATAAAGTAACAGTTCTGCGTTGTAATGTTCATCTGTTGCTCTGCCTAATAATGCAAAAATAAACTGAGCACTGGGTATATTTTCCTTGTTAGGTCGACTTCACATCCGTGGTGTGAGCACATTTATACACACGGTGGACGTATTTTTGGGCTCACCTCTGTGTGTTTTACTGTATTTTCTGTGCATGCATGTCCTGCATGTTTACATGTGCAGCAAAACATGCAAGCATGTTCTCATTGATTTCAACTGGCAATGAAGTTGAATTAGTTAAATATATGCAATGTTCGTGTGCAATACGCATGAAAATAATACATGCTGTGGTTTTTTTTGCGCGACTGAAATCAGCGGATTCTATTCACTGCGTATTGTACGCACAGATTTTGCATGTGCAATATGCTGTGCAAATACGTTTGTATAAATAAGCATAGGTGTACCACCAGGGGTCGCAGTGTGACCCGGCCCCTGTGCTCAGGGGGCCCCGAGGCCGTCCTCTGCCATACACATATGCGCATTCAGTGCATTACCGGTTGACAGCTCTGTCTGCAGCAACTGCACCGATCACGGGGCAGACAGTGCAGCCAGCCTGAGAGGAAGCAGAGAAGAGCAGGGGGAAGGAGGAGGGAGCCAGTCACACAGGCCGGCAGGGGGTGATGATGTCATCATGTGCTGCCTCCTGCTGGATGGTCTCTGCTGCGTCTGCCTGTCCTGCTGCTATCACATGGAGAAGTGGTCTGGGCCCTGGGATATGTGTATATGTGTGTCTGTATATGTGTATATAGTGTGTGTGTGTATATACTGTGTATATAGTGTGTGTATATAGTGTGAGCTGAACTTTTGTACCCGGGCCCTGAGCCTTTAGGTACGCCCCTGGGAATAAGTCCTTTAATGGGATGGGGTTGGCACTGGTTGGGCATTGTCAGAGTCATAGGGACGCACCATATTGACCTAGAGAATTGAAGGGTAACACACAGCTGTCCATTTATTTAGAGATTTCCAGGAGGGATAACAGAGGAACCCAACACAGACTTCTACAAAAAGATGCTTGAGAATTGTTATTTAGGGCAAATACAAATAGTCACTAAAACAGACATTATTAGTCGTGACAAGCCCTCTTTCTGTATTATTATTCCTTTCTTGTGACATTTCAGATTATCTTGTTCTCCCAAAAATGTTGAACTGCCACAAACTGCGGACTATCTGATGTACTGCAGAATCAAAGGAATTTTGCCGCTGTCGACATGATGCCGTATATCTGATATGTGAGAATGGCGGAACTAATTATCATCCTATTAAATTGTAAATGAGCGGCTGCAGCGAGCGTGGGACGGTTACTGCGCTGTGGGCGTTGTGTATGGTGGAGGAGGGGGCGGCTGATGTGCTCAAGAATGAAGCTGATTTTTGCTGTTTAAATGCTGCGCAGCGAGTTGTCGGCGTTCATCACAACAACGTTTCACCACTTTTTGGGGTGCACATTAAGCACAGACACTTGTTGCCTGAACTATTATGAAAGCTGTCAGCCCGTCAATAGCATCAGTATCTTTGGGTTTTGGTAAGGCATCAAATCAAACTTATATAGTGGGTAGACAAAAATATGGAAACACTGTACGAAATGCATGCCTTCAGTTACTTGGGATTATAAAACATATTTCAATAAAACATGTAGAGATCTATTTTAGGTGGGGGTAGTATGACATAGATGTTACTGGGTAGAAGTGAACATGTGTCCGAGCAACAAGGTTCCATTGGTCAGGGGCTTGAGCCACTAAGCTGCTGTTACCAGCTGACTCCCAAAACCCCCAGAGCAGGGCAAGAGGTGAAGTAAATACAAATTTGGTAAGAAAGCTCTCAGCCAAGCAGCGGTCAAAAGGGCAGCTCATGATTAAAATCCCATGCATTTCGTGTGGTATTTCCATATATTTGTTTACCCCTGTATGTTCAACTGATAAAACACATTCCTGCAGAGTGCGACAGATGTTTATTTAAGAGGGAATCCTTGGATCATGATGTAAAATGAGAGTATACAAGGGGCTGCTGATAAGTCTTTGGCTTTGTGTTCTTTTTTTGTTTCTATGGTAACGAATTATGTTACATCACATGAAACCCTTATGTGTCTAAAATATGTTTTCAAAATGTGTTTGTAGCTTATGGTAACAGTGGACTAGGCATGTGGGAAAACAAAATGGTGGAGTCTAAGGCGATATTTACAGCAAATAAGAGCAGAGGAGTGATAAAATCCTTGTTTCTGCAAGGAAAGTCAGCGAAGGATATTCATGGTGATATGTCGCAGACATTGGGGAATTAATGCCCTCCATATTCTATTAATGCCCTTCATATTCAGTTAAGAATTCAGTTGCCAAATTTAAAACGGGTCGCTTCAGCACCAATGATGAGGAATGTCCTGGACGTTGTTGTTCCGGAGATTGTTGATGCTGGGCACAACCTCATACTGGAGAATCGGCCAACTTCAGCTAAACGAATAGCAGACATCATGGGGATTTCTCGTGAACGTGTTTGTGTCATTATCCATGAACATTTGAACATGAAGAAGCTATCTGCAAAGTGGGTCCCTAAATGTTTGACAACAGATCAGAAAAGCGTGCGAGTGAAAACTTCCCAGTCCATTTGTCAGCATTTCCGGACTGATAAGAACTTCCTGGATCGACTGGTCACTATGGATGAGACCTGGATATATTTGTATGACCCTGAAACCAAGGAGCAGTCAAAAGAGTGGAGGCACAGTGGTTCTCCTCACCCAAAGAAGTTCAGGGCGCAAAAATCAGCCACTAAGCTGATGACGTCTGTGTTCTGGGATAAGGAGGGCATGCTGCTAGTGGACTACCTTCAAAATGGTTCCACCATCAATGCAAGGTATTACATTGAACTTTTGGACCAATTGAAGGCAGCTTTGAAGGCCAAAAGGCGTGACAAGCTGTCCAAAGGAATCTTTTTCCTGCAAGGCAACGCCTCCGCTCACACTGCACAAGCGACCACGGCAAAACTGGTGGAGCTAGGCTTCCAGCTGGTTGACCATCCACCTTATTCACTAGATCTAGCTCCCTCCGACTATTATCTGTTTCCAAACCTGAAGAAACACCTTAAGGGTACCAAATTTCACACCATTTCTGATGCCATGGCTGCTACGGATGACTGGTTTGAGGCACAACCGAAATCCTTCTTTTTGCAAGGCTTACAGAACTTGGAATACTGATGTAAGAAGTGTGCTGACATCAGTGGAGAGTATGTGGAATAAATGTAAAGTTTCATCTTCCTATCTCGTTTCTTTCTGGGTAAAGCCAAAGACTTACCAACAGCCCCTTGTATTTTAGGTAGAGACGGAAGATCGTGGACTCTACTGCTTTGGGTGATGCCATGGACAGTATATTAGGGGACTCGATGACTTGCGTTTCATCCCAACAGTGTTATTATCGAGAATGTTCACATTAGCAACATGAGGATTCCATTAACCCTTCAAGGCCTGGCCTTTTTTAGGCCTTCAGGGCAGAGAAGCTTTTTCATCTTTTTTTCCATAGCAACATTCCGGGAGCCACAACTTTTTATTTTTACATGGGCAAGCTTTTTGCAGGATAAGTTCAAGGGCTCAGCAATCTTTAGGGTTTTCAAAGAAATGAATGGAGGGATGGTGTACTTGCGTGACCTCCGCCCCATTCTCGGGATCGGTGGGGATCCCAGAGGCTGGATCCCCAACAAGTTATGACTTTTAACCTGTCCAGTGAATAGGTGAAAACTTGGAAAAACATGAAGTTACCAGAATACTCCATTAATATGCTTTGCCCATACATGCCCCTCCTACCATTACATTGTTTAAAAAGTGCTTTGTACTTGTAGATCTGGGGCTGCATTAATTCCACACCAGAGGGGAGAAGTTAGCTGTTCAGATTTTGGGGCTGAATATTAAACAGGAGAGCATAATCAACAATACTGTTTTGGAATATTGCACTGTGTGTGAAAGGTCCCTGAGGAGGAGGAGAAAAACACAGTATTGCAAATATTAAAGAGGTTGTCTAAGTAGTTTTTTTTGTAAAAACACCATTCATGATGCAGTAAAATAACAAACCGGCGTATACTCACCTCTCCCCACTCCCTGCATCTCCTGCACTGCTGCTTTGTCCTCTACTTCAGTTGTTTGTTAACCGGGTGCAGTCCTGCCTGTTTACAGGATGTCACAGGCTGCTGCAGCCAATAAGAGAGCTCAACTATCCATCGCTGAGCTGTGTCATTGGCTGCACCAGCCTGTAAACGTGACATCAGAAAGGAGATTCGGAGCTTCGGCAAAGCAGGGGGAGATGAGTTATATGCCGGTCAGTTATCTTACTGCATGGAGAACGTGGTTTTAACCATAAGAAATTACTTAAAACAGGCATTATATAGCAAAAAATGTAGGCTTTGACAAAAAACAGGACTTTGACAAAAAAGAGGACTTTTTCCAACTGAAATTAAAAATTTCCATTCAGTAATAAATTATCTTGAAGGGTTTGTTCAGCTGCCAGAGGATTTTAATAATCATAGGTGCAAATGTGGACATTTCCATATGGTGGTAGATTCCATTGGTGCGGATTTTGACATGGATTTCAGTGCGGATCCGCAGCAGACATCCCCTCTTTATTGAAAGGGTGCCATCAGTTGTGGATCCACTCCTAAATCTGCACCAACACTCAGATTTTGGTGCCACTTTCTGCTGTGGAATATCTGCACCATTTTCCGCTATGTGTGAACGAACTCTTTTCTGCGGCAACATGCTGCATGATCAAGAGCTGCACCCAATACTACAGGCATTGCTTTCTAAATGTGCTCAGAAACCACATGTAACAACATCTAAAAACTGACATTTTCCTTAAAAACAAACCATTTGCAGGTGTATATATACTGTGTGTTATATTGTAATTTATACAGTACATATACAGACACACGCATACACAGAAATGCATATACATGAACTCATACTCATAGTCCTAGGGCTTAAACACATAGGCGTGATTTTGTCCCATTTTGTGACCCTCAAAAACACAGCCACAAAATGGGATGAAACAAAACCATTCAGTTCTATGGTTTAATTTTCACTAACGGGATTCTCGCGTGTTAATATTACGTGTGAGAAATGATACGGCCAGACCAATCTTCCCACTATTTTTCAAACTTGTGTGCAATAGTGTGAAGTTTCAATAGTCAAAAAAAAAAAAAAAAACAGCAGTTCATGTGCTCCCCCCCCAACACCCCAACCCCTGCACCCCCATCTAGCAGTGTCTCTTCAGCCCCCAATCCCCAATAATCCCATCCAGCGCTGACACTCCAGCCCTCCAACTCCTGAACCACCATCCAGCACTGTCTCTCCAACCCCCCCAATCCCACACATCCCCACCCAGCACTGTCTCTCTAGACCATAATCTTCCATCTAACACTGTCTCTAGCCCCCCAATCCTCTGGGCCCCCTGGTTTAGGGGCTAGGTTGCAGTTGCGACCCCTGCAACCCCTATAGCTATGCCACTGGTTAGCCTGCAGCTCATGAATATCCAGTAGAGATGAGCGAACGTACTCGTAATGAGTACTTACGCACCCGAGTACCGCCATTTTCGAGTACTTCAGTACTCGGGCGTAAAGATTCGGGGGGCGCCGGGGGGCGGGGAGAGGCGCGGCGGTGCGGGGGGGAGCAGCGGGGAACAGGGGGAAGCCCTCTCTCTCTCCCTCTCCCCCCCACTCCCCACTGCTACCCCCCGTGCCGCCACGGCGCCCCCCGAATCTTTACGCGCGAGTACTGCTGTACTCGAAAATGGCGGTGCTCGGGTGCGTAAGTACTCGTAACGAGTACGTTCGCTCATCTCTAATATCCAGGACTACTTCAAGTACTCCTCTATATATGTGCTGCTATTGATAAGTTACATTTTTCTCCAGAACTGCTGCACAGATCCACGGCAGACATATAACTGTAATCAGGCTCTACCTTATGGTACAAAAAATAGTGACAGTCTCTTTAAACTTGCCTCTGCAAATTCATTTAACACTCTCCAGTGCCTCATCCTATAGCACACTACAGTAACCATGAATGCTAACAATCATGCTTTTGGTTGATTTTGGCTTGTGTTTTTTTTCTTTAATGATTGATGAAAACTCTGACTGTTATTTGACAGATGAAACTAGGAGACTGTTACAATAGAGTGTGTATAAGTAAAGGATATTGTTCTCTTCTTAATACTCAGACATGCAAAGCACCTCAGCGCCTCATACCTCTGCCTCCTCGCTGCCCTTACTTGCTGACATTTCAGGTGAGGCTTTCTTCAACACCG
The DNA here is from genome assembly GCF_035609145.1 of Eleutherodactylus coqui. Taxonomy (NCBI): domain Eukaryota; kingdom Metazoa; phylum Chordata; class Amphibia; order Anura; family Eleutherodactylidae; genus Eleutherodactylus; species Eleutherodactylus coqui. The sequence goes on along the minus strand of NC_089840.1, from coordinate 181,632,092 downwards.
GCATTCTGTATGGTTTCACAATGCTGTTCTCTGCAGGAGTACAATCTGTTGGAGGAAAACACTTTGTAAGAGGATATTCTTCCTATTACAGAAATATTCAAACATTTCACAAATAATTGTATATAAACATTTTGCAGTGTTTTTGGTTGTTGATCCTTCCTCACGAATGGGCCACTGTTTCTACTGGTCATTGCCAATAGTCATATTTCTGGGTTTTTGTTGTTGTAGTAGGCTGAGGGCTCAGCCTACTATAGGCTTCTTGAATGCTGTATGCCGTAAAGATTACACATTGCTCCTGGGAACTTGCAGCCCATAGACTAACTCCAAAAAGGTGTCAAAGTATACTGATTGATTACTGGGACCCTCCTTTTTAATATGCTTTGCTTTGACCAAGGGGGAAAGGCTGTGACAACTAAGAGAAAGGGGCTTGGGGCTCTGTTATAACAACGGGAGGAGAGGGGGGAGCTCTGCTCTAATGAGAGGAATGCAAGAAGAATCTTACTGTGACCACACTGAAAAAGTATGGGGGGTCCTTCTGTGACCACTAACGAAAGAAAAAAAGGTAAACTGTGTTTTATCTGCCGTGGAATGGTATATGACCACCACCGGATGAAAGCTATACTTTGACTACTGAAGGACTCTACTTAATACTTGGCATTAAGAAGAAGATACTGCTGTTCCTACTGTAGACATGAGAGACAATTTGTGGTGATTACTGTTAGGAAGACATTGTAAGAGGGTAGGAAACCAATATGAACTATCAGTATACCAACTGCCCACCCGAGAACTTTGAATAGTTGACTGCTTGTAAGTTCATCATTGTCATGTGTTGTGTTGGTATGCTATTTGCCCTGTTGATCATGTCCTTGATCTCCTAATATGCACTTTATTTACAGGCCGTTGGTGGATAAATGTATATTGGCCACTGTGGTAATGAGGATGATGATGATTGTACACCGTACCTCTAAAGATCGTGGGTGAGTTTCCTGGCTCAATTATTGATTGTATGATTAGCCAGTTACACCAAACAAGTGATAATGATCATCATTTTCATATGTAAGTTGAAACAGGCATTTCCTGAAACAGAAACAGCTGTGTAGGGGGCTAAAAAGCAGGTGCTCTGGACTGATTAGTCACAACGTGAAATATTTGACTGCAACTGAAGGCAGTTTGTTCACCGAAGCCTGGAGAGCAGTACAATAATGAGTGTCAGCAGGTAACATTGAAGCATAGTGGAGAGGGTACAATAATGACTGTCTGCAGGCAGCAGTGAAGCATGGTGGAGAGCGGTACAATAATGAGTGTCTGCAGGCAGCAGTGAAGCTTGGTGGAGAGAGGCACAATAATGAGTGTCTGCAGGCAGCAGTAAAGCATGATGGAGAGCAGTACAATAATGAGTGTCAGCAGGTAACATTGAATCATGATGGAGAGCAGTACAATAAGGAGTGTCCTCAGGCAGCAGTGAAGCTTGGTGGAAATCTGTACAATAAGGAGTGTCTGCAGGCAGCAGTGAAGCTTGGTGGAAAGCTGTACAATAATGATTGTCTGCAGGCAGCAGTGAATCATGGTGGAGAGCGGTACAATAATGAGTGTCTGCAGGCAGCAGTGTAACATGATGGAGAGTGGTACAATAATGAGTGTCTGCAGGCAGCAGTGAAGCATGGTGGAGAGCGGTACAATAATGAGTGTCTGCAGGCAGCAGTGAAGCATGGTGGAGAGCGGTACAATAATGAGTGTCTGCAGGCAGCAGTGAAGCATGATGGAGAGCAGTACAATAATGAGCATCTGCAGGCAGCAGTGAAGCATGATGGAGAGCAGTACAATAATGAGTGTCCTCAGGCAGCAGTAAAGCTTGGTGGAAAGCTGTACAATAAGGAGTGTCTGCAGGCAGCAGTGAAGCATGGTGGAAAACTGTACAATAATGATTGTCTGCAAGCAGCAGTGAAGCATGGTGGAGAGCGGTACAATAATGAGCATCTGCAGGCAGCAGTGAAGCATGATGGAGAGCAGTACAATAATGAGTGTCCTCAGGCAGCAGTAAAGCTTGGTGGAAAGCTGTACAATAAGGAGTGTCTGCAGGCAGCAGTGAAGCATGGTGGAAAGCTGTACAATAATGATTGTCTGCAGGCAGCAGTGAAGCATGGTGCAAGGCAGTACAATAATGAGCGTCTATAGCCTATTATGCACATCATATGCTGTGGGTATGACTAAATACACAATCAATACACGTTACATGTGTATTTGCTGTGTACTGTGTATTATGCATGTTAAAAACCACACTTCATGGCTCCTGCAGAGCCACCTGCAGGAGCCATGACACTTTTGCACAGTACAATATTTCTGCAAATTTGAATGGTGTGCGGGACAAATTTCAGCCTCACAGCAGTCAGCTACAGATGCAGCAAAATTTAACCTGACCTTCACATGGGCGTATTTGCGCGTGCAATACACAATGGATAGGTTTGTTCACAAAAGCGTACTTTGCGTGCGTATTTTGTTTGTGCAATAAAAGTGTGTCGTATACTGGCCCAACTTCTCGAACGTCAGTCACCAATTCAAGTCAAGGAAAAAAATGGAGCGCGCACGGAGGACGTCTGCACGCACTGCATTTTTTTGCTGCCCATAAACTATGCCTTCCTTTTTTTCTGCAAGACAAAAAAACTGATGACGCATGAAATTTAAAAAATGGATGCACAAAACGCATTCGGATCTTACAGGATATAGTTGGGCCGTGTGCTATCTGTGGCATTACAGCATACGGCCCCAAAATAAGGTAGTATGCTGCAAGCCTAGGGAACCTTTCACATTGGATGGATTTATGTCGCAGGACGCGCCGTATCCTGCCAGAATTGCAGGCAGGTTTTAAGCCATTTTCAGTTCGGCATCAAAATCCACAGGTAGCCTTCAGATTTTGTTACGGAATTCACTGTAGCTTGCGGTGCGTTGTGCGGCCTATTTCATCCCTTGAGCTCATCCATACATATTATGGATCCATATGAAGGTCGGCTTCAAACGAACATATGCCCAAATACGCTTGCTTACACAATGTATTTGCGCAGTATACAAGGTAGATTTGCGCACGTGTCTGCGCATAGTACTGTACGTTTTGCGCACTCATGGCCAGTTCATATGCGTTAACGGGACATTCCCCCACTCTGACTTACAAGGCTGTTTAGCCCAATCGGGTGCAGATGTGTTCTATATTTCACGGAATTGTGCAGTGTATTGTGCACGCATCTTTGCACTTCCCATTGACTTCTGTGGGGCCCTCTGCTGAGCAAATGCGCAGAAAGACAGAGCAGGTACTATTTTTGAGGGGCACAATTGAAGTGCACACAAAAAATTATTTTAATGAGAGCGAACCCATTGACTTTATTTGGTTCTATTCTCTGTGTATTGCATGGTGCAAATATGTCCATGTGTAGCCACCCTTAAGCACAAAAAGGCTTGCCTCAGGACAATGTATTTGCGCACAAATGAGGTTGAGTTTCGCGAACATCTGCTCATATTACTGTACTGTTAGCACACGCGTGCAACACACCCCTTCTGTGGATTAAAAGGCTATTTAGCCCAATGAGGTCTAGATGTGTTTTTTTCCCCGCAGTTTTATGCATTGCTTCATGTGCAAAATAGACAGATCAGGACCCATTGATTTCAATGGGTTCGTTCTCACGAGTTTGTTGTACGTGTGCGTAAAACAGTAGGACCTGTTCTATCTTTCTGCATTTTGAACAGTAAATGCCCCCATAGACGTCTATAAGAGGTGTGCGCATACGCAAGGAGAAGCGTGAAACACTACGCAAAACCGCAAAAAAAAAGAACACATCTGGACCTGGTTAGCCTCATAGGCTTTTATTCCACGGAAGGGGTGTGTCACACACCTGTGAACGTACCTCATTCATGAGCAAATACATTGTGATGCGCCCTTATTCACCTTCCTCCTTATGTGTACGCTCATGGTGGTTTCTTTCAGTATGCAGCGGGTTCCCACAGATCTGTGTGGGTTTTCTCTCTCTCACCGTGAGGCAGGAGATGATTAGTTGTGGCTTTTGATGGTAAATAGTAAAGGAGGGCATATATTATGGTTAAGAATAAGGAGTAGTATAATAAATGTTGCTTGCGTTGAAGCCACCTACCTGCATTACACAGCCTGGCCCTAGTTCTTCAAGTCAGCTTCCACTAGAGTTCTAAAGACTTGGTAAGTTTCCTACCAATATAAGATGTGCGGTGGGGACGCGCCTGAGTTTCAAAGCTGATCTCATGGACTTTCTGGGAACATGTTGGAACAGGAAAGAACTTCAGTTTTGCCCACTTCAATTAATAATCCGGAAACATCTGTCAAATATTCCAGGATTGACAAATGATTAGGGAGGGAGGTGAGGGGCTCGGTAACAGTGAGGGCATAAATATTCTCGCATTTCTTTAGCGCTTTGCACATAGCTGGCACGGAATTAGAACACATTGTTTACAAAGCATCTATTTACACGGATGAGTTTCCTCTCGCAGCGATAGACAGAAAAATCACAGCATGTTCTATTTTCGTGCGAGTCTCACACAAATGTAGTAGGTGCAAATGTGTGATTTCCCGCACATCGCACAGCACATGGATGGGTTGTCTGTCGTGCCTGAAAATCTTGCTAGCGACTCGCTATTGGCCATGTAAATATGGCCTTAGGCTAGCTTCATATGGGAGAATTTGAGATCAGGCCATGAGTTACGGCCCGAATTCACACTCTCCAACGTGCAATTTTGCCGTGAATAAAAAAATAAATAAATGTTGTTATTTGCATAGCGCCAACGTATTCTGCAGTGGTTTGATGTAATGTAGTTATTACCCCTCACCAAGCTGGGTGCTCATTTTACCAACCTCAGAAGGATGGAAGGCTGAGTCGACCTTGAGCCGGATACCTGAACCAGGGGTTTTTGTTTGAAAACCACCTCGCATCACTTCAGGGAAGAAGCGCATAGCGTTCATAGTGCATATGTGTTGCGCTGAAGTCTTTCTGAAGGAGCCTTTAGCCAAGGCAATTCCTAAGATGTTCGGTTTAAGGACAGTTTCACACTGGCATATGCATAATTGTGCATGCCTCAGCGCAACATATTTGTGCTATGAAGACCAAGAAAGAGGATTCAATAAAGCGCACAGTGATGAAGGTGCCGCATGCCCCTGTAGCTACTCCACTGGTATACAATATGTTTACCTTGAGTTAGAGACCGGATAGCTAGCAGTCTGAGTGGGAATAAGACTTCTCAGGCCCACCCCTGGTACCAGGTTTTTAACTCCAAGCATCCTCCTGGAAGAGCTATCAGTAGTGGGAGAAGAATGGACCATATTAAAGTTACCTCCCCAGTATACTGTATCTGCGGCAACTGTGACTTGGCCCCTATGCCACGCCAATCATCCTCTGCTCTGCAGAAGGCATTTCTCTCCTGCCCCCTCTCCTTACTTAATGGCGCCCTCACACATTTTGTTAAGCAGAAGCCACTGTCACACCACTAAATCTGTCCTGATGCACCTGGCTCTAATGCATAAAGCATGAGCAGAGGATGGAAGGAGTCGGGCCATGCTGTGCAGGAAGCCACATAGTCTGACTGGCAGGAGTTGCATCAGGACAGATTTAGTGAAGAGGGGAAAGTGATCGCCACTGGACTGAAGGTGGTTAGGGGGCTGGAGAAGCAGTGCTGGATTGGGCTGCAGGAGTTGGGGGGGGGGTGGAGAGGCAGTGCTGGATTGGGCTGCAGGAGTTCGGGGGGTGGAGAGGCAATGCTGGATTGGCCTGTGGGCAGGGGCATAACTATAAAGGATGCAGGGGATGTGGTTGCACCCGGGCCCAGGAGCCTTAGGGGGCCCATAAGGCCTCTCTTCTCCATATAGGGAACCCAGTACTATGAGTAAAGCATTATAGTTGGGGGCCCTGTTACAAGTTTTGCATCGGGACCCAAAATCTTCAAGTTACGCCTCTGGCTGTGGGAGTTGGGGGGGGGGGGTGTAGAGGCAGTGTTGGATTGGGCTGCGAGAGTTAGGGGTCTGGAGAGGCAGTGCTGGATAGGGCTGCAGGAGTTGGGGGAGTTAAGAGGCAGTGCTGGATTGGACTGTGGGATTTGGGGGGTGGAGAGGCAGTGCTGGATTGGACTGCGGGAGTTAGCGGGGTGGAGAGGCAGTGCTGGATTGGGCTGCGGGAGTTAGCGGGGTGGAGAGGCAGTGCTGGATTGGGCTGTGGGATTTGGGGGGTGGAGAGGCAGTGTGGATTGGGCTGCGGGAGTTAGCGGGGTGGAGAGGCAGTGCTGGATTGGGCTGTGGGATTTGGGGGGTGGAGAGGCAGTGCTGGGTTGGGCAGCGGGAGTTAAAGGGGTGAAGAGGCAGTGTTGGATTGGGCTGTGGGAGTTGGGGGGGTGGGGTGGAGAGCCAGTGCTGGATTGGGTTGCGGGAGTTGGCGGGTAGTGAGGCAATCCTGGATGGGGTTACGGGGGTTTGCAGGATAGAGAGACGTTACTGGATGGAGGTTTTGGGGTGGTTGGGGGGCTGGAGAGTGCTGGATTGGGCTGCAGGAAATGGGGGGAGTTAAGAGGCAGTGCTGGATTGGGCTGCGGGATTTGGGGGGTAGAGAGGCAGTGCTGGATTAGACTGCAGGAAATGAGGGTAGTTAAGAGGCAGTGCTGGATGGAGTGTGGGGGGTTGGTTGGGATGTGATAGGTGGGCTTGGAAATAAAAACAGGTTTTCACTTTTGGAAGATGGTCATTTTGAGTAAGTGCTTTTGCTTCCTGGTATCACATGGTGCCACATGAATTTGTAGTATCTTTGCAACTTGTTCAGACAAGATGTTTTACAGTTAAACTACATTGCTCAGGAAACAGCAGGCAACAGGATGTAGCTTAACGACGTGATACTTCTGGAAGTTTTTGCTAACTGGTAGCTTTTGCTAGCAATGTAACATGAAATGGACTACCTGCTCTTTTTGTAAATGTCAAACACGTTCAACAGCGTTTTTAAACACACCCCATCATTGCAATGGGTGATGAGGTGCGTTAAAAATCGCTGAAACGCACTAAAATAGAGCAGACAGTGTTAAAAAATTTTGGCATTGGAAACGCTGTGCTCAAATGCTTGTCTGAGAATACTGCATTAGATATAAGAAGAAAGCTATAGAAACAGGAAGGTTTTGCAGGCATGAGTGCTACTCAACTGCAGGAAATAGCTGCTAAGATGTTTGTGAACATAGACCAAAAAGCAAAAAGAGCAGTGGACAGTACGATCAAGAAGAAGGCTGATCTCCTAGCTGCTGCTCTAGCTACAAGGGAAAATCCACCGCCCTACTACAAAAAGCCCCTGCTGAACCAAGAAGGACGACGTCTGGTTGAAGAAGGGCCGTCCAGCGAGAGGAAGGGAATATGTGCAGCGAGGCAGGTATCAACCTGGAAGATCCCAACCTCTCAGCAATATGAGATTGCAAGAAGAAGAGCCTACCAGCCTCACCGCCCTGTATGATGAGGAAGACTGAAGATGACCAGGCTCCTATGCCCTGGGTCTGCAGGAACCTATGGTTCTAATGTACGTAGGGGGCCCCAACAGATGGAATAATGACACTGGCTATCTCTCTAAAAGAAGAATGGAGGCTCTTCATAGTAAATGAACTACACTCTCCCTTCTTGACAGCTGAATTAGTTTTCAAGATCCCTTTAGTGTGGGCAGAAGACAATCGCCTGGACTGGCCTGAAATGTTCTTCAGTGGTTGTTGAACTAAAAGCTGATGCCCTGCCTGTGTCCCAGAAACAATATCCAATATCCAGATGGGCGTAAGAAGACATCAAAATCCACCTGCACAGGTATCTGAAGTATGGAATCGTGAAAGAAAGTCAGTCCCCGTGGAATACCCCATTGCTACCAGTCCAGAAGCCAGGAACTCAGGATTTCCCTGTGCAAGACCTACGTGGGGTGAATGCTGCCACAGTGACATTACATCAAACCGTACCTAACCCCTATTCAAGACTGGACCAGGAGAAGCAGCATACTTCACTGTGCTAGACTTAAAAGATGTTGTCTTCACCATCATGCTTGCAGAAAACAGTCAGTTAATCTTTGCCTTCCAATAGGAAGACCCAGTGACTGGTGAAGAGACAACTCACCTGGACCCTACTACCTCAGAGGTTTAAGAACTTGCCAACCATTTTTGGGAATGCCTTGGCCACTAACCTCTGAAACCTTCGACTACCAGACGAGGCAGAATCGTCAGTTGTGCTGCAGTATGTGGATGGTATCCAGCTGACTGGAACCGCCACTACAGAGGGCATGAAGAACACTAAACAGCTGCTGCTATTGCCGTAGAAGGTAGGATATTGAGGGTCCTGCAAGAAAGCCCAGATTTGCCAAACATCAGTCAAGTACTTAGTTTTACACTTGCCATGAGGAGAAAGACAACTTGGTATAGAAAGGAAGCAGGTAGTACATTCCATCTCCACCCCATCTACTAGAAAAGATGTTCAGGAATTCTTAGGAGCGGCAGGATTTTGACGAAAATGGATTGGATACCTAACTACTCACTGATGGTGAATCTCCTCTATGAGGCCACAAAAGGAGGAGGAAGAGAACCGTTTGTGTGAGAAAAGGCACAGCAGCAGGCTTTCCCTCACAGAAGCTCCTGTTTTAGAATTGCCTGACTCTAGTAAACCCTTTATTCTGTACGTACATAATAAAAGTGGACTGGCTTTAGGGGTCCTGACCCAGATGTTGGGGTCATGGCATCCCCCAGTGGCATACCTCTCCAAGCAACTGGACCTTGTGGCTCCAGGATGGCCACCATGCCTGAGAGCACTGGTAGCTACTGCATTACTAGTGAGACAAACTTACACTTGGACCTTTTGGTCAGAGTCCCTCATTGAGTCCTGTATTGGATGCACATCTGGCTGACAAATGCCCGAAAGACTAAGTATCAAGGGCTGTTGTGTGAAAACCCAAAACTGAATCTTGAAGTTGTGAAGACCTTAAATCTAGCAACACTCTTACCCGTTGGAATAGGACTACCAGAGCATGACTGCGTGGAAACAATAGAAGAAGTGTACTCTAGTATGTTTGATCTGAAAGATCAACTGCTGAATGGACCTCTATATCCCCAAACTACCCAGGATCGTTAAGACTGTAACAGAAAGGTATGTGCTTTGTGCAAAGAACAACCGCAGACAAGGACCAAGATTGCCCCCGAGTATACAGACTATAGCTGAAAGCCCACTTGAGAACCTAATGGTGAACTTTACTGAAATGCCCCTGTACAAGGATACAAGTACTTGCTCGTTATTCCGTGTACTTAGTCTGGATGAGTAGAAGAATATCCCACCAGAACTGAAAAGACAACTGAGGTACAAGCAGTTTCCAAGGCACTGGGCATAAACTAGAAATTGCATGCTGCTTATAGGCCCCAGAGCTCAGGAAAGGTGGACACAATGAATAGAATTCTTAAGATATAATTCAACAAATTACATTAGGAAACACATTGGAAGTGGGATAAATTACTGCCAATACCGCTGTTTCGTATCAGGTCTAGCCCCACCTAGAAGACAGGACCATCCCCTTATGAAATGGTATATGGGAGGCCCTATCCAATAGTAAAAGGGGACAGGACAGCCACAGCCTCTTTGACAATACATCAGCAGCTCATGTGCTTGGGAAAGACCATGTCCCAGATAGCAAAGTGGAGTGTGGAAAAGAGATTCAGTTTGGGTGAAGTAGTAGAATCAGCAACCCTTGCAGCCTAGGTGGAAGGGCCCATTTACTGCTATCTTCTCTACCCCAGCTGCAGTGAAGGTCGCTGAAGTGACCCCTGGATGCACCACAGCCAAATGAAACCAGCCCATGGTGTGTGGGAGAAGTGAACTGCACACAGACAACCCTTGTAAGCTGACCATCCAAGTGCCAAGAGTCAGCCAAGCTATCCAAGAGCCCCTGAGACAACTAAGATGACCAACCTGTGGTGACCACATAAGCTGGAAGTTAGTCACTCCACACATGGTTGAAGCTTGAGGATCTACATGAGTAGGAGATGTGGATTATTTTGTTTCTTTGCTTATTGCAGGACCGGTGTTGTGTGTTGAGGATAATTGTGAACAATATATTGTAAAAACCAGGCAGAGATCTAAAGATACAAGGACCTTAGTGCACCAGACATAGTACTGATGTGAGGGACAGAAGGTGGGGCATAGACTGTAACGGAACAGTCTATTTGGGGGCTGGTTCTCTGTTTTGGGGGGATTTAAGACCCTAGTTGGCATGGTAATATTGATCCTGGGATTGTGCACCCTCATACCCGGTCTGCTACCTCGATGCTGCATACCATAATGGGAACAGTAGAGGCCATGGTGGAGAGAAGGACTGTACTACTTGACTCTTTGGGAATACCAGGCTCTTGATCAGGATGATGCTCTATAAGCAAGTATTGAGCATCAGATGGGGGGATGTGATAGGTGGGCTTGGAAAGAAAAACAGTGAAGTTTTCAGTTTGGCAAAACGACTGTTTTGAATGAGTGCCTTTACTTTCTGGTATCAGCTACTTGAAATTATAGTGTCTTTGCAACTTGTTCAGATTAGATGTTTTAAAGTTAAACTACTCAGGAAACAACAGCAACAGGATGTAGCTTAACGACCCGATACTCCTGGAAACGTAGCTTTTGCTAACAATGTAACATAAAACTAACTATTTCCTCTTTTTGTAAATGTCTCCTTGTCCCTCTAAAGCCCTTTTTATGTTAATATCATATTGTTTGCTATCTGACAATGTATGTAATGACTTGGATAGGAAAGTCACATGTCTGATGTACTTTAAAATGTTTAACCGCGTTGTGCCCAGAGCCTGCCGGTAAAGGCCAAACGTTTCCTGAGAGGAGGCTGTCTCTGTTGTGTCATCATTCCAGTACAGGGAGACTGGAGAGGCAGTGTTGCATGGGGTTGGGGAACTGGAGAGATGGTCCTGGATGGGGTGCGGAGGGTTGGGGGGCTTAAGAGAGTGCTGGGGTGTGGGGGGTTGCAGGGCTGGAGAGGCAGTGTTGGATGGAGTAAGGGTGGTTGGGGGGCTGGAGAGGCAGTGCTGGATGGGGTGTGGGGGGTTGGGGGGCTGGAGAGGCAGTGCTGGATGGGGTGCGGGGGGGTGTGGGGCTAGAGTGGCAGTGCTGGATGGTGTATGGGTGGTTAGGGGGTTAGAGAAGCAGTGCTGGATGGGCTGTGGGTGGTTGGGGGGCTTGAGAGGCAGTGTTGGATGGGGTATGGGGGGTTGGAGGGCTGGAGTGGCAGTGCTGGATGCAATATGGGGGGATGTGGAGCCAGAGAGGCAGTGCTGTATAGGGTATGGGGTTGGAGGGCTGGAGAGGCAGTGCTGGATGGGGTGAGAGTGGTTGGAAAACTGGAGAGGCAGTCCTGGATAGGGTGCAGAAGGTTGGGGGGCTGAATAGAGTGCTGGATAGGGTGCGGGTGGTTAGGAGGCTGGAGAGGCATTGCTGGATAGGGTGCAGGAGATCCACTGGAAGGGACAGGAGCAGAGGGAGCCACAGCATGCTCTGGTGAGGCACTGACAAAAGTCTACAGCAAGGATGGAAATAAGGGCTCCACAGTGTTTTAAAATATCCCAGAATGTTCTATCTTGGCACGTATGCTCACATACATAGCAAGATATTGCATGGGGATTGGCAGCATGCAGTAATCTGTTATTTTAACGAGTACTTGCTGCGTGCCTGCACACAAGAGATTTGTGCGCGGCATGCTGGCACACACGGTTATGTGAGCCCGGCCTCTACCTGCAAATAGTTTGTTTTTAAGGATAATTTCGCCGTTTTTAGATGTTGTTGCATGCGGTTTTACAAGCACATTTAGAAAAAATGCACATAGTATTTGCGATGCAGCTTTTGATTATGCAGCACGTTACTACAGCGCACCAAAATCTGCTTCATTTCTGCATCATAACTGTGAATTGGTGCAGATGTTAGTGCAGATACGCAACTGATTTCACTCTTTCAATAAAAGAGGTGGAGAATCTGCACCATTTTCATCTATGAGTTAACGTATCCTAAAATACATCACATTTAACTAAAATATTCACAGTTGCAGATAAAATATGGACATTTAGTTTGTGGAGAATAGCAATATAGCGCACTATGGCGGGTGACATCTACCCTGCGGGCAGCCCTGGTATGGGGACAGTGGGGCTGCAGACCTCAAGGTGCACACATGGCTTTGTTTCTTTGTGGCGGCACAGAGGCAGCTGTGTGTTACTTTATGGGGGTACTATTCTATAATACTTTTTCAGCACTACTATTATGGGAGGGCAATGACGGGGTCAGAGGTAACACATGATAGAAGAGTGCAGAGAATAATTGTGACTCGAAGAAGCCTTTATGGTGGACTTCACTTGGAGAAAGCAAAGAAAATGACACCAATCGTGGAAACGCCACCTGTGAACACGGGAGGTAACAGCACTGTAATCACTGTGTAGAGCTGGATGGACTGTTATGTGGTGACTGCATTATATAGCACTATGCAAGAGCTGAGCCGCTGTGTAATATATACTGTATCGTTATTTTTTTTACCACAGACACAGCACAGTGTAATGTACAGTACAGTACAGCTAGTGACCATCACCCCAATTCCAGGTCCAAGCATGTACTCTAAGAGATCTGCAATAGTCCAAGGGTGTTTGCAAAACTATTTTCATTCGCCCAGTGTGACGTTTCAGTCACTTTAAAAAGCTCCAGTAAATGAGCTGAAATGTTTGTCTTCTACATCATGGAGGAAAACAGGAGGTTCTGCCTTAACACTGTGGGATAACAGGCTGAACTGGAAAGGGATTTGTTATTTGTACAGCGCCAACTTATTCCATGGTGCTTTCAAGTAATTTTTTTATTACACCCCCAGCAATGGGTACTCATTTTACCAACTTTGGAAGGATGGGTCAACCTTGAGCTGGCTACCTAAACCTTGTGGGGATTGATCTTGCAACCTTCAGGTCATGAGCGAGAGTTTACGATTGCATTCTTCTGCCTTAACACTCTACGCCAAATGAGGCCCTTAAGGACATGTTGCCTTTTTTAGAAACCAAAATAGTAAAGCAGCACAAAGGACTCCTTGATCTTCAAGAAGTTTTCATGATAAAAATTCCAGGCTTTATTAACTCTAATATACAAGCGAGCATTGCCCTTAGCGAGTACCTGCCCACTCGGGAGCAAAGATTCGGCTGCCGGTGGGGGGCGGGAAGCAGCGGGGCGGAACGGAGGGGAGATCTCTCTCTCCCTCTCTCCCCCCCCCCCCCCCCCCGCTCCCCCCTGCTCACTCCCGCAACTCACCTCTCACCCGCGCCGATACCCGAACCTTTTCTTTCGAGCGGGCAGGTACTCGCTAAGGACAATGCTCGCTTGAGCAATTGTCCTTAGCGAGTATGCTCGCTCATCTCTACAAGCGACTTTTCAACCAATGTTCCCTGGTCTTGATGGCTGCTTTACCATTTTGGTTTCTGTTCTCTGGTGGATTATTGAGGTCCTAATCCTGGGTAAGCGTGCACACGGAACAGCTTCTACAAGCAAAGCATTTTCTAGTGCTGTTGACAACTTCTGCAATGTATTCATGTTGCCTTTTTAGGCCTAGCTATGTTACTATATCTTACTGGGCGAATAAATAATTTGGGACTGCTGCGATGTGGGTGCATTCACATAGCTGTATGCGTATTACAGCCCAGGAATACACAGCACATTCATGCACCAAAATACACTGATATTGATACGCAGTGTATTTGTGTGCGTAAAAAAAAGGATAAAACTCAATTGGTTTTATGCGAAAATACACTTTCAATTCTCAGGTTTCCTGCGTATTTATGCACACTCTTTGATCTCAATGGGCCAATATACGCACCACGATAGGATATGTTATGTTTTTTTGACACAAATAAAAAATATGCCGCTGTGAAAAAAACCATCGAAATCAATGGGCTCTTTGCACTGCGTACTATTCATGTAAAAAGCACTCACATAATACGCTGCACATCGTGTGGATGCACCCCTAGGTTAGATTTACATGTGTGATCGCGATCAGAGAAAATTGCTGAAAAATCGCGACTTTTGAGCGCCAGCGCTGCTTTTTAAAAAAAAATAATCTCGCATTGCTGCCACCTGCGATAAAAGCAGGTATTGCGTGATAAAAACGGGTACATTTTTTATTGTGAAAGTCAACAGGACTTTCTAATGTTAGAAACGCATCACATCGTAACACAAGTTTGTTGCATTGCGATGCGATAAAAAGGAGACTCCACAGAGATAGAGCATGCTGCGATTTTTTTGCTCACGTAAAATTGAGTGAAAACATCGCTAATGGGAAAGAAAACATTGTAAATCATTGGATACATTAATCTGCTTTTTTACTGACTCTCGCTTGAGGCAAAAATTGCACAAAAATTGTATGTGATGTGATTTTAACATCAAAAAGTCCTATTAACTTTCACGATAAAAAAGTGATTTTATTGCGAGCAGCAGTGATGCAATGCAAGATTATTCTAAAAAAAAAGCCTCACTGGCGCTCAAACATTGCAGAAACAAAGATGCGATTTTGACACGATTTTCTTACCCGTGTGTAACTAGCCTTAGGGTGCATTCAGACGACTATATCGGCTGGGTTTTCACGCCGGCTGATATACGGCGTCCCTCTCTGCAGGGGAAGGAGGCTGGAAGAGCCAGGAGCAGTGCTCTGGGCTCCCACCCCCTCTCTGCCTCCTCTCCACCCCCCTGCTTTATTTTCAATGAGGAGAGGTGGGATGGGGGTGGGGCTAATTCCTGTAATTTGACCCCGTCCCGCCTTCTCTCATTGCAAATAGTGCAGAGGGGTGGAGATGGGGTGGAGAGGAGGCGGAGAGGGGGCAGGAGCTCAGAGCACTGCTCCCGGCTCTTCCAGCCTCCTCCCCTGCAGAGAGAGACGCCGTATATTGGCCGGCGTGAATACGTGGCTGATATATGGTTGTCTAAACGCGCCCTTAGGAGGGAGTCATGTTTTGTGCTCCTTCCCCCTCTAATCCTAGTGAACATGAACCAGGAGGTTTAAGGTCTTCTCCAGACGACCGTTTTTGTGTGTGTAAAATATATGCAGAGAAAAGAACCCATTAATGTCAATGGGTTTGTTCTAATGAACTAATTTTCACGCGCATTTTGTGCACCTGCAAAAAAATAGGTCCTGCATTATCTTTGTATTGCGCAGCAAAGGCAAATGAATGCGTGAAAGACAGCGCAAAACCACGGCGAAAAGAGCACATTAGGCTAAATAGCCTTTAAATCAGGGCGGCGATGCATTGTGCACACATATGAGCAGGCCCTGCACATGCAAAGAAGTCCAGTAAATGCGCAGACATTGCGCAAATCAAGCTTGTTCATAGCGCAAATACATTGCGCTGAAGCATGCACATTTGCGTTTATGCTTATGTGAAGGAACCCTAAGACACACCTTAATCTGGAGCTGCAGAATTCCGCTTCAAAACCGGCGTGTCTACCTGCGGATTTTGATGCCGATAGAATTTAGCTATTTTCATTTCCGCATCAAAGTTCGCAAGATGGCTGCAGAGTTTGGTGTGGAGTTTATTGCATGTTGCATGCCCTATCTTCCTGCGATGGGCGATTTTTCTGTCGCCCATGTTTCCCTATAGAGCCTCCTTTTTATCGCCTCACAAAGCACAAACTTGCAATTTTTGTGCAATGCGATGCGTTCTGAACTTTAGAAAGTCCTATTGTATAACGTGCTAAAAAATTTCAGTAGAATCATGCAAAAAAAAAACTCATAAGAAAATGAGCTGCAGCATTGATTGGCCAATTCACAAATCCTCCACAATGTGATTGGCTGAGCAGAGTTTGAAGAAGCAATCAATGCAGAGCTGGATGAACCAATTAAAGCCCTCGCATGAGTGAAAACATCGCTAATGGGAAACATTGTAAATCATTGGATAGATTAATCTGCTTTTTTACTGAGTCTCGCATGAGGCAAAAATCGTGCAGAAATTGCAGATCGCACGCCAGAATAAAAAAGCAGCATGCTCCATTTTTCTACAGATCCCACAGGGACGGTTTCCATTGAAGTCAATGGAAGCCGTCCGGTCCGCAGCACATCCACAGCTGAACCTGCTGCGGATCTGCGGGAAAGCAGGAGATCTAAAAAGCGAAAAAAGGCATGGCACATGCGTGCAGCACACCAGCCGGCGTCCCAAGCGCATCCGCCATGCAGAAAAAAGAAGATTTGGCCACAATAGGGAAGAACCGCGCCGCGTCCGGACAGGTGAGTAAAATGTATTTTTTGCCTTATGCCTGCTGGCACGGCAGGAATCCGCTGCAGGATTCTGCACTCAGAAGCCATGTATGCCCGTGGACATGAGGCCTAAGGCTGGGTTCACACAGGGCGGATTTGTTGCGGTTTTGCTGCGGCAAAACTGCTTCAAAGGTGATTTTTGTCTTGCATATTTTCTTGCGTATTTTCCACGCGGGAAATCCGCAAGCGTTTTTTTCTGCAGCGCTTTTTTACTTTGCAGTGTATTTTGGTGAGGATTTTGCTGTGTCCATAGAGGTCTATGGACAAAATAGCACTGCGGAAAAGCAAAAGAATTGACATGCTAAATCTTGAAAAACTGCACCGCAGCTGCATTTCCGCACTGCGGCAGTGCGGAAAAAAATCCGTCCTGTGAGAACAGCTTTTTGCCCAAACACATTTGCACTGCATTGTACTGCAAAGCGGTTTTGCGCAGTGCGGTTATGCAACGGCAAACCGCGTCAGAACCGCAGCAAATCCGCCCTGTGTGAACACAGGCTAAGAGTCCATGTGAAGCTGCAATGAACACATCCACTTACGTAAGCAGTGAAAAGTCCTGCATGCTTTATATAGTTAGGCAGATTTGACTTTCAGGGTCACCGGAAAGCTGAGTAACAAACCATGTGAAGCTGTAATAAAGACAGCTGAACATTAAATACACCTAAATAATTTGTTCTCCATAGTTAGGCAAATTTAATGTTCAGAATCCCAGTAAAAGCTGGGTAACAAATAATGTAAAAGTGATCTGCGAAATACTCAATCCACCTATATAAATTCCCCCATGCCCAAATTACACGATGGCTAGGCAGTTTTACCATTCAGGGTTTTTGGCAAACGGCATAACTTGCACAATTTAAGGATTTTCATACATGGCCTTTTTCTGCATTTTTGTAAAATGGTTGGGAAAATATATATATTTTTACAGTTACATGCAGCAACTGAAGAGGACGTAGTGGAAACAACAAGCATGGAAGTCACCTGTTCCTGATGTGGTTCTTCCCACTGCACTGCACAGAATCCCTGTTGCAAGCCCCTTAACATTGCCAGCTATGCCCATTATAGTCAGTG
Source organism: Eleutherodactylus coqui (assembly GCF_035609145.1). Lineage (NCBI taxonomy): Eukaryota > Metazoa > Chordata > Amphibia > Anura > Eleutherodactylidae > Eleutherodactylus > Eleutherodactylus coqui. The sequence goes on along the minus strand of NC_089840.1, from coordinate 181,614,720 downwards.
GGGGCTAAGCCCCGCCCCATTCCTGGATGATGCTAATAACAGACAGTCTGCAGTCAGAGATGGAGGAGTCTGGACCCAAGGGCTTCCCGGTTGGGACCACAAGGTTCCCTGTTGGTCTGCAAAATTTCAACAAAATTGCTTGTTCTTGCAGCTTCCTAAAATTCTTGCAGGCTTTTCTGTAGGAGACACTTTTATTTATGTTCTAGTGTTCCTTTAAGAAAGGAAAGAGTTTAATGTGTTATTAACTGCGGCGTAGGAAGTAATGATCACGATTTATTGGTCAAATAGCAAAACCTGCAGAATAATAAATCTCTCTTGTTAGCCAATAATATCTTTTTTTTAATAGAGTTGGGGAGTGAATTGTGTAGGACTATGAGGAGTCCTTGGTATTTCAACGGGACTGGCCAATCATGCAATCTGTTTGGTGGCCTCCCGACTCCCCCTACTGACAGATGTCAGGGGAAACAAGAATCGGGCAGTTTGATTTTAACTACTGGATCCTTTTATTTTCAGGAGATAAGCAGCAGCTAGAAGTGTCTGGCGGTGGCTTTCCCCCCTTATAACATATAAGACACATGCACACTTGGCTGAGGTGGAGAGTGCATGTGTTCGGCTGTTTCATTCAGCTGCCTGCTATCCGATATGTATGTGCAACTTTTGGTTTCACTGATGTACTGAAACAAGAGTACTGAGAGTGGACATATTGGAAGACCAAGAGAAGTGGGCCCTGTTTAAGATATTAAGATACTGAAAGAATGTTTTACATTTCTTTAGAGGTGAATTAAATTCCTAACATTGTGTTATAAAATTACTGCAACAAGGTAGTTTGAAAAGGGACTGAGTAGCTTCTTGTTCTGAATTGAAAAGGTTAAGAAGATGGAAGTTGCGGAGCTTAGAGTAGATCAGTGCCGTAAATCTGACTGACAAAACAGGGAAAATTAACAAATCCAACAGATAAAGAAATATCCAACAGTTGGTTCCTCGGATCTATTAGAAGAGTGAGGGCATACTCATGAGGATGATCGAATTGTCTAGATGGGGCAGCAGGTGATCTTAACCACATTCTAGTATGTAAAATGAATGCAAAAATAACTGTAGCCATGCAGGCCTAAAGTGAAACCTGAAGAGCTGTAAACCCCTTTAGAGACCAGTAAGAGTACAGGATGTCATTTGTGTTGTTGGAGGTGAGGAAATACCCCAAAGAGTTGTAGACAACAAAGGCATTGATGCCACTGAGCGCTTGCAGTGCTTTATGTTAAGTAAGATGTCTTAGGTATTCATCGTTCTTTCAGATACTGGTGACTAGCCAAAGGTTATCATAGTCCATATTTACTTGCTAAGAAAAAATAATAGGTATTGGGTATGGAAAAAGCTGTAACATAGGATTATGCAAAGTTGGGCTGACTACCAGTCAGTACTTGAAACAAAAAGAGAACATTGTAGTGCAGGTTGTTAACTGTATAGGTTATACTTAGCTGGCCCCATTGACACGAGTGTCTTGATCAGCTCATCAGGTTGTCTTCAGACCTTCATACTAAGGGACATCTGGTTCCTGGATCCAGTGTTCAGGTAGGCCTCTGCAATCTTGGAGGAAGGGCCGCTATTTGGTCCATCCAAACCATTTTTATTCGAGGATGCATTTTCCATCATCCAGTAACTTGATGTAGTAGAATTTTCGGTTGATTTAGACCATTAATACAGACGGTAATGGTAAGTTTTACTTGTGTTTGATGTTCTCCAATTGAAAGGCCAGCACGACCATTTTAAACTTCTTGTTAGCTGGCTCTGGGGATTTGATCAATATAGAGTGACTCTTTGTCTGCCCGAGGGAGGACTGATGAGAACAAGTTAATAGATGCGCCTTTCAGTTTAGATATGGACTCAGGTAGGCCTCAGATACAAACATTTGTCTGCCAACTCTCATCTGCCCACTTGGCTCTTTTGGTGTCCAAGAAATAGACAGTGTCATTCTTAATTTTGTTCAAAGTTAGGTTTGTGTTGACCTAGGTTGGTCACATGCCTTAATATGTCACATAGTACCCATTGAAGCTCATCTCTGGAACATTTTTTAATATGATTTAAGAGGACTGATTCTAATATAGATAGTCCTTTTAGTATCAAAGGAGTGGGTTGTTTAAGTTTCCAATTTAAGGTCAACTTTTCCAAAAAAGTCAGGCCTAAGCTTGGTGTGGAAGGTGATATGATGGAAGATGCTCCCCACTCTTATCATTACATGGATCATAGGGACCATATTCTGGGTTGTACTGACTGGAGTGGGGTGCTTAGCAGCTGATTTCCTACTAACTAGGACAGTGCTGTCATGGAGCTCATAGGGGAGTGTCAGCAATCATAAGCTCTATATGTACCCCTTGAGATATAGAGCTCTTGTGTGTCTTCTTGTATGCAGCTTTAGAATCTCAGATTTACCGCATATCCTGTTTTTTAGTTGGATTGAAAAAAATTCAGGTCAGGTCTGTGCGAGACAAATTTGAGGGTGATTAAGCGGTTATGTGGTGAGTCATAGCAGCTGCCAAGGCTTGGAAAAATAAACAACTTGGGGTGCATATGAGGCACAGAGCAGAAGATCATAGGGAGGGAGGTAGTGGAGAGCCTCATTACATGCCTGATCACAGTTGCCTTCCACTACGACCTCTTGGAAGTAAAGAAAGAGCTATAACATCCGTTTAAGGTCTCTATAGTAGCTGTTGGAATCTGCTGTTCATTTCTCTTCAGGAGCATGATACATTAATTTCCGAGGCCCATCTGAGGAGGACAGGATAGAGAGGAATGTTTCTTTTTGTTGGTGACTTTTGGAAGTAATTGGTACACCCACGAGCCACGAGCTCTTTGCATCAGTCACATATTTAGGCTACTGAGATTCAAGAGATGCCCCTTAAATTGCTTGATGGCCTCCTCTTTACAATGGATGCATTCTGCTAGTGATTAGGGCCTCTGTAATACTGGATGTCCCTATGTTGTGAGCCATGAATTTAGGTTGGGGCCACAAATTTAGGCTGCAGCTTTTGTCACAGACTAGGCCACAAAACGTTAAACTTTTTAAAGACCAGATATATGTCCCTTACATTGTTCAGTAGGGCTCTGTACAATGGGGGCATTGGGTTGGTAATTAGGGCTTTTGTAGAGCTTGATGGCTTTAATAGCAGGAAGAACCAGTGGAGACCTTTCAAAATGCATCCAGCGTGTTAGTACATAGGCCTTGAACCCCACGGTTACAAAGGACTTGTCCCATGAAGGCAACCTCAAATACTTCATTAGCACACCTGTTTCGACTAATTGAGCTTTAAATATCTTGTGTGTAATGGCCGTCCATTCATCTGAATAGCCACTATGTAATACTACATTTCATCAGCTGTTTTAGAGAAAAAGCCTGACTTTCCCTGGCAAAATTAGCCAATTACCAGGAGAGGACCCGTGCTCAGCTCATTAGCTATGGCATCACTAATCTGAAAGGGGGGTCTCTAGTGGGACAATACTTTTAAGTGTTGTCTTCATTGCCTGTTATGTGATGTTAGACTTTGTTGTTGGCTATGTCGCCAATCATGTTTTGCCTCTCTAATTATGTTACATCAGCAGTGACATGAAGCATTTGTCTCTTTTGTGCCTTTTGCACTGTGAAGACATTGCTGAATTTTGATAAGGAATCAAGTAATATTCCGGGAAAGAAGGCAATAGAATATTCCGGGAAAGAGAGTCAATAGAATTAATGCAAGCTATATAAACTTACGGCAACACTTCATTTGTAGTTTATAATAAACCTTGTAACCAAGAATGTACTCTGTGAGGTACAATTAGAGCATTCAAAGGAATTCCTGATATTCAACGAGACATTATGCTGAATGATATAGGGCTGGTCTATGAATATATATTATAATTGAATTACCAAAGTAGGAAGATTCTGTCTGATAGATAATAATTCCTTTCAATTGTTTAACCTTGTACTGTTAGTTTTTTAGACATTTTTAGAATTCTAATATAATTTACTCCCTGTCCCTAGAAAAATATTAGTTGAAGCCTTAATGCCATAGTTACCTTTTTATATCATCTCACTAGTCGAGATCTCACTGCTAAAAAAAAGACAAAAGTCATTTTTCTCCGGCTTACTTGTGTTGTAATAACTCCACTGAGTCAAAAACAAATGATGACTCTGAATGTATTTTTTGTATGGCTGTGAATGATGTGGCCGTAAATTATGCTTCACAAAGTCAAGAATATGAATAAGGGATGATTTTGTCTACTTTATATGATAACACTGTTCACGATGCAAATAAATGTCAGGTACTCAGCACCCCAAAAGATAATAAACTGGAGCTAGGGTGCCAGAAAGGATTTACTGCACATAAAATGTCTTCAGGTACAATCAGCAGTAAGAAATATATCCCCACAATGGCCTGACTAGACACGAGAAATAATAAGCAGTATACAGTATCTTCATCCTCAGATATTAGGCGTGATTTTCATATTTACTACTGATGGGGGGGAAATTCCATCACCGTCATAAAAATATTGGTACAATTTAATAGTTTCCTAATAATTACAGGACAGTCAACAAGTTTGTTTACAGTTGTACTAGTAGATTACATATAGTTCTATGGCTCGCCAGTTTGCATTTTATTGTAACATTGAAAGTGTAGTGTGCATCAGGTGAAGAAATAAGATTGGAATTGTGGAAAGATCAATGGAAATATGGAAGTTTATACTAGTTACTACCTGGCCTGATTGGGTTAAATGATACTTTGTATGCTTTACTGACAAGTCTTCTATCTATCTATCTATCTATCTATCTATCTATCTATCTATCTATCTATCTGTCTATCTTATATCTATCTATCTCATATCTTTATATCTATCATCTATCTATCTATCTCATATCTATCTATCATCTATCTATCTCATATCTATCTATCTATATATCTATCTATCTATCTCATATCTAGCTATCTCATATCTATCGCATATTTATCTATCTATCTATCTCATATCTATCTATCTCTCTATCATCTATCTATCTCATATCTATCTTTCATCTGTCTATCTCATATCTATCTATCGATCGTATATCTATCTCTCTATCTTTCGCATATCTATCTATCTATTTATCTCATATCTATCTATATCATATCTATCTCTCTATCTATCACATATTTATCTATCAATTTATCTCAGATAGATAGATATGATGTGAGATAGATGGATATGAGATAGATAGATAGATGGATCTCATATCCATCTATCTCATATCCATCTATCTCATATCCATCTATCTCACATCATATCTATCTATCTATCTATCTATCTATCTATCTCATATATATCTTTATTCTATGCATTGTGCTTGTGGAATGAACAAAACATTTTGCAACAATATAATTAACCCAGTCACATAATTTCATTACTAGAATTTGTAGCTCGTTTTTCTGATCACTTTTGATCTTCCTATGTACTAGACATTAACAATTTATTTGTTGTCTATGTTTGTTACCGTATGCAAGTGAAAGTACTGCAAAGCAGTGCAGTGCGCTAAATAGCAATGATTACCAGATAAGGTTGCTGATGAGATCTCATTGGCTTCATTAATAATTTAGCTAACCACAGAAAGCATCAATTGGCTACTTAGCATTCAAACCAAAAGGTTCTATCTGCAGATTAAACTCTGAGTCTATTAAACTGTTAGGGAAATTCTTTTAACTCTTGCAACTTTACTACTAAGCTTTTTTGTTTCATATTTCTGGATCTCGCCTGCTGTACTGTATATCGATTCGGTGCATTTCTTTGACATTGTGATAATTTGATAAAACTAAGAGGACTTGGAATGCTAAGCTCTCAAGTAAATCTCAGCATTAATATTTATTTGTCTATGGTTTATTGAAAGCTAGATGTATCGGAATTCTTCAGTCACTAAAACATTGTCCAGCTCCGTCCAGGTGCCAACTGTATTTAGCATCATTTCATTTTAAACAATATGGAGACGGCAGACTGCAGACAGTTACAAATTTAAAAGCCTTATTGTGTAAAATGTTACAATAAAGTATTGCAAGTGCTTACCTCCTTCACACAAATTGATCCGTCTCAGAAAGTCTTCACAGAAGCACAAAGTAGCTGTGGACTGACTGTATAAGTGTTGCTGAATGCTCGATGGTGACGCCTGTGGTGCTGTCCATGGTACTTATTGTCTCCCCACCTTCTAGAAGACTGTGCCGCTGTCCACGGTTCTAGTCTGAACCCCACCACTAGAAGACAGTGCCACTATCCAGTAGCACTACATAATCTGGACCAAGGCACTAGTGTTAGGAGAGATCTGCCCCCAGCCACCTATTCCTGCCCACCTTTGGTATTCTTGCTCCTCCCTTCATTTTCCTATTCAGACACAATTAAATTGTAGGAGACAAAACTTGCTTGAAGAACCTTCTATCCACCAGAGTGCAACTTTATCCAACAGAACTAATTTCCCGAGTCACTCAATCAGGTTTAGGGGATGACTAATGTGATGCCACTGTACTGTATTACTAGTTCCTACTGTTACTGGGGTTGTTGTCTGGGAAGCATTTCAAACACTTTTAGAAATCTTTCACTTAACATATAGAAAGTTACACGTGCAAGAATGAAAATGAATTCTTAGTTATTGTGAGACATTCTTACTTTAGATGACCTCTAATTTAACCCTATATATTAATTACATTTTGAAGAAGAAAATAAACTTTTCATCATCCATGCAAAATTATTTTTCTGGTAATTTTATGAAGTTTATTTTCAAATGGGTTTTACAAGTTTTTTTATACTCTCCGATTGACCATAATTCAGATTAGAGGATTGAGTTTGCAATACCGAGCTAATTATGACATTTATCAAAAGGACTTTGAAACAACACAGACAAGTAAATAGAGTACGAAAAAGTGTTACAGACATGTTTAGAACAGAATTGGGCATGACTAATGTGTAACTGAATCACATAGATGAAGCCTGAAGCTCTGAGACGTCCTGCTATGTGATTTCTGAATGAAGTATATTTCAGTGCTTGTACTCTCACTATTAGAAGCCGTCTGCGATCTATCAGATAGTAAGAAGTGTATGCAAGGGGGAATTTGATTAATGGGCTCCCTCTATGCTTCTTGCGAGCCGTCATCTTCTCAGAAGTTTGATCGACACTCTGTATTATGTATTTATTGATAGGAAAGCCCTGTTTTCTGAAGTAATCAGGAATTGGGAAGCAGGTCCATCAATCGGATGACTAATGATGCTCTGAGCAAGAAACATTTTCTTGAAGAGCACTATGACTGGCGATCAACTTAGGACTAGTATATCTACATTGTTTTACATGTCGGGTCTTTCCACGGACGTCTATTCAATATGTATGGGAATTAATTAATTTTTTCTCTTTCATTGCATTGAGTGGTTTTCATAGTACAGTTGTGCAGTGAAATAGAGGAAGGGGAATTGAATTAATTCACAAACTAGCGATATTTACAATATTTAGCAACTTTATTTCCCTGAATATGCCACAGTATTATTTCATATAGTTTATCTTTTTTTGTACAGATATACAGTATTTCACACAGAGTTGGCTTTAAAAATAGACAGTTAAACAGTTCCACAATACTGCACCTATTTTCCTTCGAAGGGGTGTACATTACTACCTATTATGACCTTGAAGTAATGGCGGTTTCAAACAGTTTAAGTAAAAAAAAAACTTGACATAAAAAAGATTTTACGGAAAGCATAGTGGACACATAGTGAAAATGAAAATTACAAGTTATGAGTTGCATGTCGGTGCATAAACATATGGCTGATTCTTTTGTGTCCACCCGATTACTGTTTGCATAAAACTTTACCTAGCTATACTCATAATCAGAGGATTCTTCATCAGACATGTATTTACCTGTCTGGGCTCCGTTGTAATTGTCCATAGTATTGTCTTGTATATGTTCACCTTTATTTAAGCCCTTGTTGGATTTAGCCCTGCGCTCTTCCATTTTAATTGTATCATACAAGCCCTTAGGTCCCTCATCAAGCAAGATGTTTCTTTCTGAGTGGGATGGCTTCATTTGACACACATTTCTGAGGAACAAAAGAGTAGGAGCATATAGTACATTGGCAAGTCCCATGCCAAGATTAAGCTGAGTGAAACCCATAGTGTGCACAATCTGGCTAGCAACTATAGGCCCAAGAGCATAAGCTACAGAGTAAGATATATCTGCAATAGCATAGACACTTCCATACACCGAGACATGGCGGAGATCTACAAGTAAGGCGAGAGTGGGCAGTAGTGCAGTATCTACCAAGGCAATACCAAAGCATAAACCACACAAGGGGATAATAAGCTGCTCAAAATTTTTACAGGCTGGCACTGTGCATGAACTGGCACCAATTATAACCATCCCTATAGCACCATAGAACCACTGATATTGAGGGTAATTGGCTGCAAGCTTTACGGTGATATAAACGCCTAGAATATGAGGGAAAAAAGCTGGCAGCCAAGTTAGACCCATTTGCCACTCAGAGGCTCCCATAGTTGTTTTCATCCAGTTTGCTATAGTGGGCTCCAAAAACGCCAAAGGAATGTTACAGGTGGTAAGTGCTCCAGCTACGACTGCAATATATGGGTCAATCATTAGTCTGTGGATGGGTGTGCCCACTGGCATGTTTTCTCTAGTCCGATTAGCAAAGGGTTTTATGAATATTAATAAGAGTATACCATCAATGAGGGAGATGCAAGCTAAAATAAGAAATGGTACTCTTTTACCCACAAACTGATACAATATGCCTCCAAAAGGGGGTGCAACCAGACTCCCGAATGAGATAAATGCTAAGGCTATGCCCAAGGCTTTGCTCCTCTCTGCTTCCTCTGTGTACTTGTCTGCGATCATAGCGATCCCAGAAGTATCTGCAAAGGCAGATCCCAAACCTTGTAGGCTTCTTGCTACGAAGAGCGTAGCATAATTCTCGGCAAAAGCAAATATAACAGTGGAAAAGAACATAACAATGAGTCCAATGAGTAGAGGGATGTCATAGCCAACCCTGTCTATAAAAGTGCCACTTAAAGGGTTGACAAGCAGCTGTAAGATAGCTTTGGAGGCAAACAAGACTCCTATTTTGATGTCTTCATTCTCTGTAGGGTACGGGGGTCTGATGATCGATTTATTTGAGTAAGATGAACTAGAATTTATTTCTCTAAAGTGTTTTTCACTATCCAGTCTCATACTTTGTATATAGTCTGGGATGATTGGTACTATCACCATATAGAGCATATTGTCTAGAAAAAGTGCCACACAGACAATGAACAGGATGAGTCTCCTTAGGTGGTGGGCTTCTTTCATGGCTGAGCCAATTTGTTTAGTTCTTTCACCCATGGCATTGGATAGTTTCTCCACCGCGGACTTGGCTGTCCCTGGTGTATTCTCTGAAGCCATGTTTTTAACTCTCGCTGCTAAAGCTCAAGCAACAGGAAATCCAGGCAGTCCTTTCTCACTTCGAACAACAACTCTCAGGAGGGCAGCTTGAATCCTAGAGGGAGCATTCAGGAGATGAGATGGTCCATGAACAGGGCATCACACTAGGCTGCTGTCAAGAAAAAGACACAAAAACCTTTAGGTGTTGGTATTGCATACGGACATGACTTTAGGCTGTAACACATACTGGGTTAAGTTGTAGCATTGCTTCATGTTAGAACTACGTATCAGAAAAGTAAACTGCAAGTCAGCTGAACAGTCAAGTTAAATGCAAACTAGAAAACCCACGGAGCACAGAGGTGGATGCTTCAGGCTACGTTTTTGCTAGAAATAACATGTTTTTAGCTATTGATCATAAGCAAGCAATCACTTCTGTATTTTTAAATGTTTAGAATGAAAATGATCCCTGTCCTCTTTCTTCATTACTAACATGTTATCACTTATTTCTGCAAATCTAGACCCTGCATGTTCAGCTGTGTGCTGGGAAATTGGAAGAAAACACTTACTTTGTGGTCTGCTTGTAAATCAATTGCAGTTCGCGAGATGCATCCTCACAGCAGATTCTGAATGCTGAGCAAGTGAGCAGATGAGCGCAGCCTCATCCATACAGGAGAAGATCTTAATTAGTGCTGACTGCTGCTTCTTGATTTGAGCTTCATATCTTGCTGTGATTGAACCATTGGAGAGGTATCCACTTCACCCAGGCAGCATCCATCCTTCCTTTTGTGATGCCATTGGCACAGATTGAGTTGCATGCTTCTTGATTCCTATACTTTCTTTCTACTGAAGGCTGTGACGCACAGTTAGCTTTGGCCCCCAAGTGGCTACTTTGGGAGCGGCGTCTCCTTATGCTAATTTAACACATGGAAGAGCCTTAACCAATTACTAACAGTTGACCCTCCCCTTCTCCTGGGTTTTTAGGCATCATACATAGGAGAGGTAATCCCTTGCTCAAGACATTTGTCTTCTGCTTTGGAGAATTTTTTCTTTGACATGAAGGATGTTAACCTTTTCCCTCCCTCACTGCTTTCCTTCTTCCCCTTGGATAGATAAAAAGTTACAGTGATTTGATCTTTTTATAGAATAATCTTACTGATTCTACGTTATTGTGTTCTTTTATGTCAGTACTGTACTTTAATGGAAACGGAGGAATAAATTTGTTTTCTTTTTAGGGATCCTTAAGATTAAAGAGAAGTTATCACGAGCAGCTCGATTTATATTTTATTTTTAAAAATCCATGACCCCGCCTCCCGCCAAAGGACTAAATTAGTAATAGGACTCTATAAGAAATATTTTTAAAAACTCCATACTGTTCAGTGAATCTGCCGACTCCTCTGAGGGAGTTGGCCGGCACTTCTAGACTGCATCCTCTAGGCATCCCATGTGATTTCCGGGCATTCCTCATGGTTGCCTCCACTCTCAGCACACAATATCTTGCTGGTTATTGCGAGATCTTGCATTTTGGTTAAAGCTGTGTAATTTTCTGTACAAAACGTCCCTCTGTTCCGGGGACAAAATGTTGACCAAGGATTGGTAGAGGCGTAGAGGCACTTACGTTACCTGTTATTGATCTTCTGTGCCCCTGTCTCTCTACCAGTTTCGAGTCCCGTTTTTGGTTGTCGAAGATTGTCTTTTTCAACAAAAAAATACCAGCCAAAGTAAAAAGGGGAGTCATTTAGGGGTGCAGTTTTGGGCTTGGCTTTTCACAACATGTGATTTTACCTCCATAATTCCACCTGACAATGAATGAATAAACTGGCACCTGGCTAAGATATCACTAAAGTGCCGGCTGTCAATGCCTCCCGTATCCTGTCAAGAACTGTTAATAGTCCCATAATGAGGCACCAGCCACAGCCATCCACTATATTGGGGCACTAACTGCTGATGTAATCATGAAAATGCATGGGTTTAGGGGCTACTCTTGACCTATTAAAGTGAGGGGCATGCAAAGAACTCATTCACCCCCCCCCCCCCCGAAAAAAGTGTATCTATGTTTTATAAGACAGATTTACAACACAGCAGATTTAGATACAGCTGCTCAGCTCTAGTGTACCTCTAAAGAATGCAGTTACAGCATACTAGTCAGATACTAGTTCTACACAGTGATAGCGATTTCTACTAATTGACAAGACCTAGCAACTCTGCAAAACAAAAGTTGTAAAACTAACTCTACCCAGCACACTGCATTGTGAGAGCAAGAGTCAGGGTAAGATTCAGCTTTGCAGACGGCAGACCGCAAGGTCCCAGCAGTGAGTGGTCAACAGAATTTTTTATGCAGTTGCGGGCGTGGAGGTCACCTGGCTGTAGCGACCTAATCATTGTTTTTTACTGGCAATTAACATTACTGGCACAAAATTATTACTGGCACCAGATGAATTTACTGGACAAGCCGATTGTTTACTGGCTGGGTGGCAAGCCTAATGCTGCCCAAGCAGATGGCAGTGCAAAGTATCCAATAGGTAGTTAGAAAATTGTGGCAGCCATCTTGGATGGCTGAAAATGGGGCTCGGAAGAACAATGGCAGGTAATATAACCCCCACCACACTGGTCATGGGACTGCAGGGTGACTTTAACATGCAGTCTTACTCTCTTCTAATAAGATAAGGGAAATTGAACGAAAGCTTTTGGCTGGCACCATTCTAATATCTATATTACGCCACTCTATATGGCTGTTATAGCAGCATATATGAGCATTACTTTTATGCATGTAGTATAGGATTCCTAGAGATGATCTGAGGTCTGGTTCAGTAGGATTGCAGGAGGTCTGATTATTGCAGGGATTCTAAAATTAACCTGTGCATCTTAAGAGCACTGTCATTATATGTACCCCTCTATATCGCCTCAGAAGGGGATTTATAATGACAGTGCTCTTCAATGTCATTATATGTCCCCTCTGAAGAGCACTGTCATTATATGGCCTCTTCCCCACTGGTGACGACAGGCGAACAGAGGCTATGTACCAAAAAACAAACTATAACTCAGTATATATTATTAAATTATTCAGCACGCATTATCAAAATTGTGTTCAAAGTCCCCTGCCCACACTCTGTATGTACACTTTAGGGCCTCCTTCACACAATCGTATGCGTTTTTACGTTTGCCCGTACGCAGTGTATATACACATGAATGACTTTTTGCCAAGATCGAGTCCTGATCTTTGTTAGCATATTTAAAGCCATTTTCACGGGGCGCTGCTGCGCGAATTTAAAAAAAATAAGCGATGGCAAGCAACGTTTGGCAGGAATCCTCGAAATGACATTAAAATGCCTAATTAGGGCGAGCGGTATTCTTTTCCCAGCGTTGTACGCAGGGTAACTCCCTCCCCCTCACTTTTCTCCTGCTGCCATTGAAGTCTGTAGGAGCCTGCTGCGTATCATGTCAAAAAATAGGGCAAGACTTATATGGCCAAAAATGATCATGTAGGTGTTATTTTTTTCACGCACGTATATTTTACGTAGAAAAAAAAATGTTCGCCTGAATGAAGCCATTGATATCCAATGCTTCGTGTGGTTTCATTTTAGGTGCAGTTTTTTTAATGTGTCTAAATACCTGTGTAAATACGGTTGCGTGAATAAACCCTAAAGGGTTCTGTACCTTTAAGAGGTCACTAAACATATTCCCCAAATAAAAAAACTCAATAAATACCTATAAAGGTGTGCCCTATAGAGAAGACTGCAAGAATTTCATCAATCCGCTGGAACAAGCAGTTTTGCTGAAATGTTGCGGATAAGCAGGGAGCCACTTCCTCTCAGCCGCCTCCATCTTGGACTGGAGACCAGTCAGGGGGCTTTTTACACGGAATTCTGCAGCAAAATCCCCGCCGCTGACTGACGATTTTGATACAGAATTGGCGGCAGGATTCTGACATTTTCAATGCCGCATCAAAATCCGCACATTAACAGAGCTGAATATTCCGCAGGAGGGCGAATTCCGTAACGCCATTGTGGAGTATTCCGCCCTGTGTGAAAGCATCCTCAGAAGAGTTCACCAGCATGACCTCGCTGCTGTAACTGGAAGTTTGAGGAATCGGGGCGGACTTAGTCGGCACTGAATATAATGGAGTCTGTTAGCTGGCAGTGCTGGAGAGCTCGGAGTCGGGAGAAGGCAGTTTTAGCTTTATTATCTACTTTGTGTTCAGTTCGTTTTTTTTACTGTGGAAAAATAGTCTTACTTTCACTTATAGAAAAAAAAGGCAACAAAAAAACTGCAGTGGAAAATGTCACTTGTGAATGCCCTTGCTTGTGCAAGCAACCCAGCTTTCCCAGGCTCCTGCAAGGCAAATCTACCTAGATTTGGCACAATTTGGTAGTGAGGACCAGGATTTATCCAGATAGATTTAGTATTCAGCAGAACTCTATTACAGCTCCACGTGGTTCATTACCCAGCTTTTCCAAGGCCCTGAAAGACAAAGCTACCTAGCTATGGCTGATTTAGAAGTGATGAAGGAAGTTTATTTGGGGAGGTTTAGCATTCAGTGGATCTCTATTGCAGCGCCACATAGTATGTTACCCAGCTTTCCCTGATTCCTGAAAGGCAAATCTGCCTAGCTATCCTACAGTATTGAGGATTTATCACTATTGTAAGGCCAGTCTCACACAGGTATTACTAAAAACGCTGCGTTTTTAAACATGCCTAATTGGAAAAAGGAGAAAATGATGGACCGTGGGCACAACTGTTGTAATTTAAAGCGCATAAAAGCAAAGGGATTAACCAAATTTCTTCTTTAATTAAATGATAGTCAGCACAAATAACGTGTTTCGGGGACGCAGCCCCTTCTTCAGAAATGGCCAGGAATACAAGGATGTTACTGGATAGTCACGTCCTGTACCTCCAGGAAAGAAGAAATGGTGCGTTTTTAAATGTGGCATTTTACAGCGTTATCGAGCAGCATTTTCAAATGTGTTCAAAAGAGTTTTTAAAGGACTCCACCAGTGCAATGGGTGATGAGGTGCGTTCACAATCACTGAAACGAACTAAAATAGAACAGAGTTCGAAAAGCTAAACGCTCGTCTGAGGGGCCCAATTGAAATCAATGGAGGCTCAGTAGAGCATTTTTAGCGTTTTAAATGCCGCGCTAAGTACTGTAAAAAATGCCTTTGTGAGAGTGGTCTTAGACTGGTTTCACACGGGTGATAAAATCGCGTAATTTTCGTGCGATGCGAGAGCATGTGAAAACACAGATTTATGAAACCCATGCTCTTCAGTGGTTTCCTTCACATTTGCGATGTTTTCGCTCATGCAATGTTGCGCAATTTAAAAATCGCAGGATGTCCTATTTTCCTGTGTTTTGCTCTTTTTTATTGCACATGTTTTCCCTAAGGAGCCCTTGTTTGTTTTATCGCATCGCAACAACTTGTGATTTTTGTGTGACACGTTTTTAACATTACAAAGTCCTATTGTCTATCGCGAGAAAAGCGCATAAAAAAATTGCAAGCCACAGCGATGTTCTTGTAAGAAAAAGCATGGCTGACGCTCAGTCATCTCATGAGCAAAAATGTGATTTTCTTGCAGTGATATCGCGATCGCCCATGTGAAACTACCCTAAGTAGGGTAGTTCCTGAGATTCTCAGGCACAACTTGCATCGGTCAGCACGCGGACATCCTGACCATACATTGACGTGCTATCCTCATCCAAAAATCTAACAAGAAAAGGACATGCTGCGGTTTGTTCTTACTTGAAACATTCATCCGGGTAAAAAAAAAAACGTGTGCATACAACCATTTACATGAATGGGTCCTATTTCCATACGATATTTGGACCAAATGCAAGTAGCCGAAGTAGAATGATGCGTTAATTGCAGCTTCACATGGATTCTTACTAGGGCCGATATTATAAAAAGGGCCTTAAATTCTGAAATATTGCACCAACACAGGCACATTCACCCAACCCCGTAAATAAAACAAATATAATCATGCTTTGTGCCAGTTCTCAGACCCGGAGCAGGCCAGACTCAAGCTGTGCTACTACACTTCCAGCTCCTCGTTATGGTCAATACCAGATGTCTCTCCTGACCATATTGAAGAGTAGGAGGTATAAGATGAGGTAAGTTGGTGTCAATGGAAGTGAAGCTTGCCTATTGCACTCAGTCCCCTGACCACCGATGACGACGTCCAGCCCGCCGCACTGACAGCAGGACAAACAATCATTTGATCAGAAGGTATCCTGTGTGGCGGATCCCAACTATTGATGACCTATCTAGAGGGAAGACCATCACTTGTAAAAGCCCAGAATACCCCTTTACAAACGGCAGTGCAGGACACTTTCAGCAGCTTACACTGTAAACTGCAGGTTTCCCACAGCTGATTACGGTAGGCCCACATGTAGAGTGTATTCTGTCTGTTTCCAATGAGGATTTGCGCATGAAAATCTGCAATGCGCTCCAGTTCAAGGATTGTGAATGAGATTTCAATAAATTCCATCCACATCCCAAGGAAAAAACTGCAGCGAGAAATGACCTGTCCGAGTTATTTTTCTTAATTTATGCTGAGGATTTTCACAGCAGATTGCACCCCTTCAAATGAGGGGGTGACGTGTCGCTTCTTGACACGGAAATGGTTGTTTCTGTGTTGGAATTCCACGCACGACTTAAGCCCATTAATGGAAAAAATTGCAGCACGAAGCTTTGCAACGTTGTTGCTCAGGGTCCTGGGATAGTTGGGTGCTAGTCATTCTGGCTACATTATATGGAGAGATTTAGCACTAATAAACTAGGGACATTTAGAGTTCTGCAGTTTGTGAAACCTGGGGAATAATCTCTGTAGAGAGGTAATGAAGGCAACACTTGATAAATACCTCCTAGTATAAACATGCATATAGCATCAGGGCAACAGTGAGTATATTACATGCCCAATTTGCTCTCCAACATACATTATGGGTTGTCACCCAGCTTTGCAAAGCTCCTCAAAGGCAAATCTGCCAAATTAAGCAGCAATATAGGAAAGATGAATTACAATGACATGATTAGGGAGATTTCAGTAGCAGTAGTAATAGAGGCCAGAATAAAACCAACCCTCTCTTCCTAAACTTCCTGCCTCACATGCACTTCCTGACTCTCTTTTGGGTCCTGGCCACCAGGTCCGTCCATCTGTCAGTGGTGCGGCTGGGACAGTGAAAGGAGGTGCTGTGAAGACTCTCTGTTCCAGCCAATGACGCGGTCGGGTGGGAGAGAGAAGGAGACTGGGTGTTGCTATCACAGATGAGAGGAGGGGTCCCACCTCCTGGGTGACACAGCGATGATGTGAACGGGGCGTCACCTCACTTAAGAACAAGCCTCATTGGTAGGAATGATGTAGAGACCTAAGCCCCTCCACAAATATGTGCCCGAACTTTGTAAGCCCAGTAAGCACCCTATAAAAGAAAAAATAACTGCACCACAGAGACAAAGTGTGATGCAGCAACACAGAGAGGGAGCATGGCAGCAGGGTGAGAAAGGGCTGGCAGTATGGAGGCAGAAGCACAGCAACTATTTCCCCATGCTGGGAGACTGCCAGAGGTTTGGGGAGAGTGACTGAGGGCCCCGTAAAAGGTCTGCACAGCCACTGCTGCGCAGACGAGGAAAAGGCCTACTGTAACGGCGGCTAAAGCAGGCGAAAAGGCAGCCATGAGAAATGAGAAAAAAGCCACAATCTCTTTTCTTAAAGAGGCACATATTTTTCTAAGCTCGACTCCTCTGTCTTTATTAGGAATGAATCCAGAATACAATAGATGCGTTTTGGGGCTGCTGCGCCCCTTCCTTAGCATTTTAGCTGGGGACACACAGCAGGCAATGGTAATGCGTAGTTTCATAACACCCATCCTCGTTCAGCCACCAAAGGTATAAATCTATAGCAATTCATAGTTCCTTCTAATATCCTCAAGCAATATTCCGATTCTGAGGGCAGAATACCTTTTTTAAATGGCCACATCGCCTCTAAAATGTTTACCTTTGTTAATCTTTACACCCCAAAGAAAGGACAAACCACATGGTTAATAAAAACCTTAGCGGTCTTACAACTATTCGCAGAAGGCCCAATCATCATTGGCTCTGACATAAATCTCACCTTAAACCCTTTTCTGGACTCCTCCACAAGTAAATCAAAAATAACACACACTACTCTGTCCAAGACAAAAGCACCGCACTAGACTTGAGTCTAATCGACATCTGCAGGCATCTCAACCCCTCAGTAAAGGTTTCTCCTTTCACTCTGACATCAATCCTATCAAAGACTGGACTATGTGCTAACATTATAATTTCAGATGATGCCCTTGTACATGGGGAAACTATTGTGGAGCCACTTAACTCAGAGAGAACTGTAAATAAAATGAATCACTATTAGATGCTGAACCGCAAATCTACCATATAAGGACTCACTTCCAAACCTTTTTCGATCTAAATTGCTAAATAAATTACTAATACCACGTACCCTGTCAGGATAACTCTCACTATTGAGCTATCCACCTGGTGGACAGTTTCCTTGCATGACTCTCAACCATGTTTCCTGATTCAAGTTACTGAGTTCCTGCCTCCTAGTCCTTACCCTGCCTCTGTCTTGATCGCACTTTGTATAAAAGCTTGGCCCTGCCACTCCCTTAGTATGTGATTATTCTGCTCCACAGCGCTGCTTGATCAAGCTGTACTTGCCTGTTCCTCTCCTGTGTTTGCAAGACCTCCCATTACTGACTTCTGACTTCCCTTCTGATTACTCTACTCGCCTCATCCATCTGTATGCAAATTGAGAACTCCCCTTGATGACCCCTGGCTCTTCCTTGACCACTTTCCAGACTTATGGCTGCTACATCTGAAACTCCACCCTAGTACCTGAAATCACTACAAAACAATCACGCCTAAAATGGAGCCCGTAGTCCACCACCCTGTGGAAACAAGTGACAGAGCCCCAAGAATTTTGTGCTTCCTAACAGGAAAAGTTTTCTGGATTACAGACCCTGGTACTGGATGAACAGCAGGAGATAATTACCTTACAGAAACAACTGTTTTATTTGAATCATTCAGGCTCAGATGTCGACACGCCACTGCCAGCAAAATTTGTGGAGATTGTCGCCATTACTGAGGTATCCTAAATCAACACCGAATCTATTTTCAGATGCAGCCCACCTTGTTTATCAGTGACGACTGGAAAAAGGTATTCTCGTTTTTGTCTTGTCATCAACGTCCTCACTGATGAGGCACTTGTCTGGGTCTCACCATATGTAGAGATCAACAGTATTCTTCTTGATAGCCTTGATGTCTTCATGACCGCTATGGGTCAAATCTTTGATGATCCAAACCGCAGTGCCATAGCCAAAGGGAGGTTACATGACCTCTTACAAGGGTGATGTTCCATTGCAGTGTGTACAGTGGAATTTCATTTTTGGGCAAATGATACCATGTGGAATCCAACTGCTCAACAGAGCCAAATTTGTTGGGGGTTATCTGAGTGGGTAAAGGAAGAACTTGCAGGAGTGGAGACCCCTAATAACTTGAAAGACTTCATTCAGCTGTGCATCCGAATTGACCAGAGACTTTCCGACTAGTAAAAAGAGAGACTGCAGGGTTTGGGCACCAACACCCCTTACTCCTTAAGTCAATCCACGTCAAGTCCCCTGCCGAGGACCGAAGCTGCACCAGAACTGATGCAGGTTGATGTCATCCACAAACCCCTTTCCGCTGCTGAAAAAAGGAGCCGTTCAGAAAATCTGTGCCTTTATTGTGGAAGCTCGGGACATTATGCCTTAAACTGTCCGGACAAGTTACAAAGGACTGTTGCCCTAGCTAACGCCAAGACCATGACCAAGCCGATACCGATTGATATGGAAATAGTGGATGGTTCACCATTGTCCTCGGGAAGCGTCACATGGGAGACAATCGAATTAGATCTCAACATGAAACCTGACCATCAAGAAACGATCAGCTTCCAGCTTATCTTGTTCCCTAAATGTCCAGTGATTCTCGGGATCCCCTGGTTCTCTACCCAAAATACCTCTATTAACTGGGAATCAAGGACCATTGCCTTTGCTTCAGAATACTGTAAAGGGAACTGCCAGATAACACCATCCACCCTTAAACACATGCAAGATGTCGAGGATGGGCAACAGGACTTTGATAATTTACTGATTAAATACCAGATGTTAAGGGATGTCTGCAACAAAAAGAAAGCTGACCAGCTGCCACCTCATCGGCTATATGACTGTCCTATTGAGCTGCTCCCTGGATCTTCTATTACATTTGGGCGTATCTACAAACTTTCGGAACCAGAGTTAAAATCTAAAAAAGGGCTTCATCTGGCCCTCTTCTTCCCCGGTGGAAGCACCCATATGCTTCATTGCAAAGAAAGATTCTATTCTTCGACCACGCATTGATTACCGGGATCTAAACAAGATCACTATTAAGAATTGCTATCCTCTCCTGTTAATCCCAGAACTGCTGGAGAGGCTTTGGGCAACCAAAGTCTTTACTAAACTGGACCTCAGAGGAGAATATAATCTGTTACAGATCTGACCCAGAGATGAATGGAGAACGCCTTTTAGAACAAGATATGGACACTTTGAATCTCTAGTGATGCCATTTGGCCTTTGCAATGCTCCTGCCACCTTCCAGCACTTTATCAATTACCTATTTTGAGACCTGTTGGACCAATTTGTAGTGGCATATCTCGACGACATCCTCATCTTCTCTGATAACTTAGAGGAACATTGGAGGCACGTTTGGATGGTCTTGGAATGACTTCAAAAGAATAATCCCTATATCAGACTAGAGAAATGTGAGTTTGAAGAGACCCAAATGCAATTCCTGGGATACATTATCTCCCTAGATGGCCTACATATGGACCCCAGCAAGATTTAAGCCATCCTGGATTTGCCTATTCCAAAAAATTTGAAGGAAGTACGGCATCTGATCGGTTTCGCAAAATTCTACTGAAGATTTATTAAGGACTTCTCAAAGGTCATCTCTCCCATCACCTCCCTCACAAAGAAGGCCCACATGTTTATCTGGTCCCCGGAGGCACAAGCCGTTTTGGAGAGACAAAAGACTCTTTTTACTTCAGCACCAGTACTGATCCAGCCAAGACCAGAATTGCCTTTTATTGTGGAGGTGGATGCCTCCGATTCTGCTGTGGGAGCTGTCCTATCACAACAATTCAGAGATAAGCTGCAACTACATCCTTGTGCATTTCTGTCCTACACCTGATCACCCACGGAGCAAAACTGTGATGTCTGAAATAATGAACTTTTGGCCATTAAGGTAGCTTTCACCGAATGGAGCCACCTCTTGGAGGGAGCCCATCATCCAATAACAGTTTTTACTGACCATAAAAATTTAGAATTTCTCCATACTGCCAAAAGGTTATCTGTGAGGCAAACATGATGGGCCGTGTTTTTCTCCAGGATTAATTTCATTGTGTCCTACGGCCACGGTTCCCGAAATGGCAAGGCAGATGTATTTTCCAGGATTTTCGGAGCTTGAAGTGAGGTCAAATACAGACTACACAATTCTGTCTCCTCTAAATTTTTGGGATATCCTGCATTCTGAAGACCTCCTAACAAAGCTTAAGAAAGGATGTGAAGATATCTTTCAAAAATGGACTTTGGAGGCGAGAATACCAACTATATGTTCCCAAGGCAGATTAATTCAAAGTCCTTAAACTGGTCCATGATTTTAAGCTCCAGTCACCTTGGGGTTACAAAGACTCCTGTCTTGTTCCTTCTGGTTGTCCGATTGTAAATAGGTATGTCACCTCTAGCGAGGTATGTGCCCGGAACAAGACACCACGAGCTTGCCCTCTGGGTTTCCTACAATCTCTGTCAGTCCCATCTAGGCTATGCGGATCTAAATCGATGAACTTTATGGTAGATCTGCCCTTCTTGAAAGGAATAACTGCCATATTTGTTGTGGACCGACTTACGAAGATGGCTCACTTCATCCCCATAGACCAGGTTCCCATTGCCGAGCACACAATCAGTTGATGATTCGAGAAGTTCTCAGATTGTATGGAATGCCAGAGGATGTAGTTTCAGACAGGGGGGTACAATTCACATCTAATGACAGCCCTGGCCATTACTAGTAACCTGTCTTCTGCTTTCCACCCCAGACAGACCAGGTCAGACTGAGAGACCGAATTAGATATTGGAACAATATCTCTGATGTTTTATCTCCCACCTTCAGGATGACTGGGTGGATTATCTATCAACAGCAGAGTTCACATATAACAACACCCAACATAGTTCTATCACCCAGAACCTGTTCTATGCTAACTATGAGACGCACCCTGTTTTCATGCCTGGCCTTCCTACCAACACGTCCATCCTAACGGTCAAACGCAGACTAACAGCATTCGCTGATATTCAAAAGGAATTAAAGGAGGCCTTACAGGATGCTTTTAAAAAAGCGGTAGACTGACATGTGTCCCTACTAAAGCCATTCCGGGAGAACACCTTCATGGGGAGACAGCAACTGCCTCCTCCTCCTGGGAAGGTTCAGGGACATGACAAGTTCGTTGTTTGAAAAATCTTGGACTCCCGAAAACACAGAGGAAAACTTCAATATCTGGTGCAGTGGCAGGGATACGGGCCAAAGAAAAAAATCTTGAGAGCCAGAAGGAAATATATATGCTCTAAGGCTCACAGGGGAGTTTCACAAAAGTTATCCTGGTAAACCAGGCCCTGGGATGTCTGGAGGCAATCCTTGAAGGAGGGGCCCACTGTCAGGAATCAAACCAGGGACTTCCTGCACTGCAATTAGTAGTTCTCACTACTGGACAGTTCCCTTGCATGACTCTCAGCCGTGTTTCCTGATCTGTTACCTAGTTCCCGCCTGACCCCACCTTTGTCTTAATTGCACTTCCTATAAAAGTCTGGTCCTGCAACTCCTTCAGTGTGTGATTATTCTGCTCCACAGCACCATTTGATCAAGCTCTACTTGCCTGTTCCTCCGCTATTTCTGCAAGACCTCCCGTTACTGACTTCTGGCTTCCCTTCCGACTATGCTATTGCCTCATCCATCTGTACTGCAAACTTAGACCTGTTGCTGACTCCTGGCTCTTCTTGACCACTCTCCAGACTTACCGCTGCAACGCCTGAGACTCCACCCTAGTGCCTGAAATCGCTACATACAATGTTGTGGGTAACACATACAACATACATAAGGGGAATTTTTATCGGCTTGGGGTCAAGGGTTAAAAGGCATAAACAAAAAGAAATCCATTCTATTTTAGTGCAAATTTCTGTTCTACAACTGTTAGCGCAATCAGCACTGACAATATGTCATGGGTATCCAAATTATATAAGTGTAATTATATCAAGCTCCAAGAATCAGACACGTGACACACTAATGGAGTTCACAAGCAAGATTGCTCCCTAAGTTTATTGTTGAGTAGTGATATATTATATCGAATAGAAACAACACCCTACAGCGGGCCAATCACAAGAATAGCAATTTCTGCTATAACGTGCAACCAATCATAACTTGTATTTGTACCAATGTATTGGCATATAATGTTAACCTATTAGCATATAACCAATCATAGCAGATATAAGCATTAACCCATGAACATTGCAGTCCAAATCTCTCACGACATCTGGTATTTGTTTATGGCTAGACCCAATAAGACAGGAACAGCATTATGGCTACTGGGAAACCAGTATGTTCACCGCATTTATCTTTGTATGTATTGTCAGCATCTTAGTAGTTTGCTCTGAGAATCTAGTACTTTGCAAACAATCATAGCTGTCACACTGACTGAGCACACAAAATGGCTACTGAACATACAAGAGGGTCTCTTTGCCGTAACATTTCTCTCCTTTTAAGACTGTTTCTGTCAGTTCGAACCATGTCATACACGTGTCCTGTTTTTTCTTCCCAACATCTATCCCTATCCTAAGATGGACATACTATTGTTTCAGCTGGTATCCCGCTCCCTGATCACAGGCTTGGTATGAAGAAAAGAGTGGTCCAGCTCTGTTCTCCATACCCCGCACGGAGCGCTTGGCTGTATAACAGCCGGACGCTTAGTGCAGAAAACAGCTGGATACAGTAGACAAGCGGGGACACTCCACTTGTCTTCTCATTCCTCCGCTCGCAGCGCAAGGTGATTGCTCATTTTGAGTGATCATCTTGTGCTCTAAATGACACAACAATTTTCGCTCAAAAGGCGCTTGAGCAACATCTTTTGAGCGATAATCGTTGTGTCTAAATGGGCCTTTACTTTGATTAACCAGCCCCAATACTGTGAAAATCTGGTCATCTAGATATTTTTAGCTTCCACTAGTTTATCCCAGATTTGTAGTATGAATGAATAAATAAATAAACAATCAATTAAAAATTCTGTTAGCCATGCCCATAAACACTACATGAGACTTACCATTTGGCCTTGGCCAGTTATCCGCAGCTCTCTTGAAGAGTGTGTGCTCAGGGCTTACCATTTATGAAAAACAAAGGAGAAAATACGGCTCCCTAAAAGCACTTTTAAAAAAATCCTTCTTTTATTCCAAAAAAATCCATAAAATTACAAGTGTTAGGTGTACCACCATGTCAATGCTCAGACGCGTTTTGAAAGACACTTCGTTCTTGATGACAGTGTTAAAATATACATTGGTTAATGGGTTAGTAAGTAAATACATTTACTTATCTTTATCACAGCTAACAAACTTACATGGTACTCCCCTTTAAAATCAATTATGGACCTATTATTATCCACTTAAATCATATGTGCACATTTCCACAAGCTTGAATGCGACACCCAAAACTTTTATTTTTTTCTTTTCCTTTTTAATAAATATGTAGCAAATCATTTCTAAAGTTTAAACTTACTGGTAAGTGAGTTCCCAATTTCAAAATCCAGAATGCCTCTCTGCTGAGGACCATCTTTCTCCAATCCCCTCCTCTTAAAGTTTTTTTTTATTTTTTTCAATACCACAGAATCTGAATGACTATAAAGAGCCTGCATGATGTACCGAAAAATGTCTTGAGGCATTTGTGTTCTTTTTCTCTATGCCATTTAATATGCTCCATGATACGTGTTTTTAACTTGCGAATAGTGCAGCCTGTATAACTTGTATTACAATAAGTGCAAAATATGTTGTAAATAACATTTTTACTATCACAATTGATTAATATTTTAATAATAAACTCTGATTTTCAATCTGCACTTTTAAAATTTTTAGTTTTGAAAATTCCTGCTCTAAGCCGTTGGAAATACCAGTCTGTTCTCCACCTTAGTTTTGACTACCCTATCCTTCAACAAGAGATTCCTATCCATCTCATTAACCCTTTTTGTAGCTCTGTTCAGCATCCAATCTTTGTATCCCCGATCTTTTAGTCACTTACATATATCAGCTTCAGCAACACGTACGCTTGCCTCTAATTAATTCTTCTATGGGTGGCAACGTTTGGCTTATAGAAGAGTATTACCTGCATTACATTCCCTAAAAAAGGAAGCTTCCACTTTAAAGGTGTTTTTATTTACAGAGAGAGTGAGATCAAGAAAGGACATCGTGACATCATTTGATTGGCTGGTGAACTTTAAGTTATATTGATTATCTTTGAAATAATATACCAAATCCTGTGCAAAAGCCTCACTGTGGTCCCATATAATGATGATATTGACTATAAAGTGTGCATAGTAAACTATCTAAGATTAAGGTTGCCTGTCCACGGGCGAATTTTCAGTGCGTTCCTCACGGCGATAATCCGGCCGCGGGGAACGCAGTGAACGTAGAGCATTGCTATGGAAAGCGCAGCCCCCATGTCCACGAGCGGAGAATCATAGCGAATCTCCGCTCGCGGACGGCAAATCGCAGCATGCGGAGATCCGTCAGCTGGCTCCTGCTCTGGGATATCGCAACGCCTGTGGACAGGCAGCCTTATATGGGTTAAAATGAGAGTAGATATATTGTTCCTCCCACCAAGCCATCATCAAATTAGCTAGTGTTAGGGAGAATCATGTATCTTTTCTTGATTTCACTAACATATACAGCTATTATGTTTCCCCTCTTATGTTCATACCAGCCCATGCTACCAAGTATGCACAAACTTTACGTAAGAAAGCTCCTTCCCTAAAAGCTGCAAATCCACACTACACAAACAGTAAGGGCATCTATTTATTCATTCATTCATTCATTCATTCATTCATTCATTCATTCATTTATTCACAGACTGATAAGCTTGGCAAGTAGAAACTGGCACCATAATTACACAGGTTGGCAGACTGTGACCAAAGCACAGGTCAGAAAGGTGTTACCGCTGTTTGGTGTGTTTGACCACTATCGGTCATCTGATGCTGGTGGAGATCTTCAGAACACAACACGTGCCTGATTATTCTTTTTCAACATTCTCTGATCCTTACCTTCTCCTTCTTCCACTATTTCCCTTGCTGTCTTTCTCTGAGAGACCCTGCCCCCACTTCCAAGTGAGTTTCCCATAACTTCTTTCTCCTTTTTTACCAACCCCACCTCGTTAACACTATACAGATCTAGACGTTGCTGCTCTGCACCCCGTATATTTGTGTCATGATCAGAAGGCGAAATCAAGTCCCGGCACATTACTTCTATAAAACTATATGGATCTAGGCGTCACTGCTCTACACCCCGTATAACACAACTATACTGGTCTAGGCGTCACCGCTTTACACCCTGTATAACACAACTATACGGGTCTAGGTGTTACCGCTCTACACCCTGTATAACACAACTATACGGGTCTAGGCGTTACCGCTCTACACCCTGTATAACACAACTATACGGGTCTAGGCATCACTGCTCTGCACCCTGTATAACACAACTATACGGGTCTAGGTGTCACCACTCTGCACCCCATATAGTGCGTCTTAGAGGGAGTAGACGGTCAGGTACTTGTTTCTTTGGTCAGTCACAACTTTCCATATCAACCATGCAAAAAACATACAGAAAAACAATCCTAGGGTAACCAACAATGCAATTTCATACTAAAATTAAATTCCCTTCTCAATTATCACCAAAAAGCTTCATCCTTCTCTAAGGAAGGCAGACTGTTGGAGCTGTATGGGCTGTAATCAGAGCGAAAAGGAGAGTAAACTCTCCAATTAACTATGTAATACCAAGACTGGTGTTAGGTGTAGGGTAAGGGGCAATGTGTACATTTACAGTATAGAAGCGACGTGGTCTCCGGACACTTTGTCCTGTTCGAGTATGGCGCAGTGGATTGTAAAACCCAATCTTTACTCTTTTTCTCCAGAACTACACTACAGAGACACTGCTGACATCTATTTATCACTCACATACGTCAGTCCTCAGAGAATGGCTATGGTCAGGTCTAACATGTAACTTCAGAGTAGATATGCACTTCCTGCCTCTATAATGTGTCCCAGTCTGTCACGGGTCAATCTCTTAGTCTGTCAAATACTAGATCGCCTCTGGTGGTTGATTGCAAGTCAACACTTGTGAAGTCTGGAGAATATCCTGCTCATCCTTAGCACCACAACCTTCTCCTCCTATGCCGGTAAGCCTGCTTCCTAAGATATGTGGGGTAAGAGATGAAGCCTATAACATTATGGCAGGATCTAAATAAAGTCACTCTACAGGACATGTTTGGTACATGCTCCATACCAGACCTTTCCAGTTTTAAGAAATTGCTGACAAAACACAATTCCTCCTTCCTTTATTATATGTATGTACTTCAAACAAGTATGCACACATTTTTCTCTTTTGCCCCCAAATCAGACCCTTATCTGAGATTAAAAAAATATTAGCCATTAAAGCCCCAGTCTGGAGAACAATATGTAAGATCCTTGATAATTTTATGAATAATCAGTTTTTTTTATTAAACCTTCATATTTGCTATTATGGGAAAACATGGTACGATGTTATCATGGGAGCCTGGGATCTCCCTCTCAGATCGAGAGTGCCAGTGGATCCTTAATTCCACACATGGCTTCTCCCTTTGTGTGACATCACAGGAAAATCATTTTAAGCTCCTATCGGCTCCTGCCCACAGGCGGATATTTGCTGCGGAATCCACGACAGGCGTCCACACCGCAGATCCACAGAAAAATAGCACCCATAGCATGCTATGGGAAATCGATTCTTCCTCCGCACTTGTGGAAACCAATTGCAGTTTCTGCAAACAGAGGAAAAAACCCAGCATGCTCCATTTTTCCATGGATTCAGCGCAGACGGCTTCTATTGAAGTCAATGGAAGCCGTCCAATCCGTGGCATGCGGAATCCAGCTCTGCAGTGTGCAGGGGGACTAACTCAATGGTATCGTTCTCCACGGCAGTCGTTTACACATAAGTTGGCCAACTCCAACACATGTTGGAGGTACATCTCCTCTATTCATACTCCATCTCACATATGGTAACATTGTCCGGTAATTTGTCCCTTTTTGGAGTGTATTGAACAAACCTTAAAATCTATAGGCCCTCTTAATTTTAATCTCACATTAGATATGATTTCCTTGTCGGAGCAATAATGCATATCACCCCTCTTAGCACAATTTCTGCATTTTGTTAATCGCAGCTTGTAAAATCATTGATACCTTTCTACTGGCTGAACCCAACTTTACCAGCTTACTCTGAATGGGTGGCAAAGGTTAATCAGATCCAGTTTATGGAGGAGCTTGTACACTGGTCAGACAGAAAACACGACTAATTTGTTAAGATGTCGTCACCCTTGTCGGGGCTTGGACTTTTTTGAGCCTTCTTTTTCCCGGTTTCCTTCTCACTAAGTGCCGACTCCCACTGGGTACCAAAACTTGCTTATAACGTATACTGTAACCTCTGTTACTTTATTGTGATAACCTCGGATACTCCCAGCCTCGTTGTCCCCCCCTGCAAATGTTGTTTGATATCACATTTTTGGGTTACCTTGAACACTGTGTGTAAAGTTTTGTACGTTAGGGCGTATTTGTGCACAAAAAATTTGTGCGCACAATACTTGGAGAATACATTGATTTCAATGGGTTCATTCACATTTCATTACTTGCATTCCTTGGTTGAGCAAAAAATAGAGCATGCGCTATTTTGTGTGCATTTGCACACCAAAGGGCCCCATAGAAGTCTTTGGGGGTTGCGCAAATGCGCAAGCAATATGCAAGGGAATGCGTAAAGCACAGTGCCAAACCGCTGGGAAAAGAACATATCTGGACCACAGTAACCCTTTCCAATCCAATTTGTATCCTGGTTTTCCTAGGGGGCTTACTCTTTTTCTGCCGTTATACAATGGCGCTATCTGCTGGCTAAAGCCAGTACTGCATGAGGTGACACATTGGATAGACTCCGACAGTAGAGAGGCTGACAATATACAGTAAGAGAACCCCAACGGATGTCTTCCAACATCAGAGCTGTACAGCCTTAAATCATAATGTCTTCAGACGTCAGACAGTGGATTGGAAAGGGTTAAGCTAAATAGACTTTTAAACCAGGAGCGGGGTGTGTTGCATGCACATAGTAACAGTCCATGTGTGTGCAAAAAATACAATGTGCAGATGCAAGAAGCGTGCAAAAGCGCCTTGTTCATAGCGCTAACGTGGGCGCATTTGAGCATATGCCCGTGTGAAGGAGTCCTTAATCCAATGAAAAGAGTATTTTTAAAGAGTCCTTGGGTGATCTACAAAGGATTTATTTTTGCGCGGCTCCTGTGAGCGGCATCATAAAAGTATATGTGATTTTGCTACTGTGTATTACGTGAACAAAAGCTGCATGGGTAATGTGCAATTAGCATACGGTCGTGTGAGCCCGGCCTTAGGGTATGAAGATTATATTTCATGCGCAATCTCTTTGTTCCCAACGCCTTGAGATGTGACGGCGTATAATCTATTATTGGACAGTTTAGTTAAAATACTTTAAAAACAGGTTTCTTTAATATTCATATCTTAAGATATAGCATTGCCATTTGTTCTGCGACTGGGATTAATGTTATACAATAGAAGAGCTGAGTAAGTGCATTGGCATTTTGGCTGCATCTTTATAAAGCACTTCATCTGATTAAAATCTCTCTTTTAATCAGAGATATGGCCATTTCTTCTTTCTTAAATGGAACGGGGCTGGGTCACGTCTGGAGCAGTTGTTCTTGTTCTTGTCTCCGGGGAGCCAGATGTCATTTGTTACAGTTAAGGCTGAGCTGAATTATGATTGTAAAATATTGCTAAATTAATTTGGGTGCTTCAGTAAATCAAGAGATTGATCAGTTTATGCTGGAAGTCTGCGTCACTGCAGGGCCAAGATCACTCCATAGTCGGAAGGGACAATGTGCTGCATTTTATTATTAGGCTCTGCTGCAGTCATTGTGTGTTTTTATGTATCAGTAATATAGGCATTGTTTAATGGACACATTACCAATGAGCGCAGACTATGCCGGCTTTCTCTTCTCATCTGATTAATTTAAATTTTTGTATATTAATACAGTATTAATACTAGTGTTGCTCGTCTAGGCTCAAAAATCGTCCCGATTTTTGCAAAATCAAATTGGGTTAATTTGAACTAATTTGTGGCAAAAACCTGTGGAAAATCAAATGTCCCATAATGCAATTGCTGCAGAGGTCAGCCAATCAGCAGCCAGGGCGCCTTGCTGATGTCACTAAATGTCTCCTTTGTCTTGCATATGGACAGCATTTTTATTGGTCACCTGCATCACATGACCAAGCCATATATAACATAGGTACAGTGTAACAAGCAGCCGTTTTACAGTTGAGCGCAGGACAGAGAAGCTGCATCACATTTGTATGCCTATATAACATGTAGTATTCTAGAGACTATATATTGCTGCTGGTGTGAAAGCTAGTATACAGGGGTTGGGGAAAGAACACACAGCCCTATGCACAACTACGCTCGCCGCTTCGGATTGTAGTTGCACATGGACAGCTTTTCTTTTTTCTTCTCGGACTTTTCCAACTCTGCGCTAGTTTAAAGAAACACAGTGAAGACATGTCCTGCCGTATCTTTCCTGTATGTAGTATTAACTATGTGCGGGAAAGATAGGGCAAGTCCTATTGACCGCGAGAATACCACTAATGAAAGTAAAACCATTGAAATCAATGATTTTGTTTCGCCCCATTACGTGGCTGTGATTATCACAGCTGCATAACGGGACTAAACCATGTCCCTGTGAAGAAGTACTGGACCAGAAAAAGTCGACGCATCACATTTCTATACCTAGATATTCTTTGGTCAGGCTAAGTATCTTCCTTCTTGGAATTCGTCGACCTCCTTAATGAGAACAGTTTGAAATTAAGATTGATATTAGAAATACAGGAGGCCTCTATTATTTTCATTGACTACGTGAAGTGCTGAATAGGGAGAATTTACACATAATGAGAAGCCAGCGACCCAGCGATAGTTTTTTCGCCGACTTAAAGTCAGTGATAAACAACCACGAATGAATAGGGAGCCATTCTTTTGTCGTATTTACACTAAACGATTATCGCTCAAATTCGTTCGTTTGAATAAATTTTGAGCGATAATAGTCATTATTAGGCCAATGTACATTTATTTGAGTATGTTTTATTGCGAGTACTGATTATGCTAATGAGAATCTATGGAATAACCACCTATTTATACCACTAAGGCCTAATGCCCACGGTCGAATTTCCGCCGTGTAAAACGCGGCGGAAATCCACGGCGTTTCACTACAGCTATTAGGTTCTATTGAACCTAATAGCTCAATGTACATGCTGCAGATTTTCACCGCGGAATTCCACAGCATGTCCTATTTACCGCGGGTATACGTGCGAACGGCTCCTATTGTAGTCAATGGAAGCCACCCATCACGCTATACTTCCACTGTAGCACAGCGGAAGTATAGCATGAATACACGCCCAATGCTGAGCGCGTCATTTGACACTACTGGCGAGTCATGCGCTGTACTGAGCATGCGCGCCAGAGTGTCATGCGGTACTTCACGCAGCGGATCCGGAGGTAAGTATGGGGTCTTTGGGGGGGGGGGGTGCCATGACGGACTACGCTACGTTATTCTGCTTGCATAAGCCCGTGTGCATAAGGCCTGTGTCTACTTAAGATCACCCTTTTGAGCATTTATCTACTGTTTGTTGACCAGGAGTAGTGTGATACATTTATTTGCAGTAATATATCGAGCATTTTTTTTTGCTGCAAGCTGTAAATGTACTAATCTTGAGAAGAATAGGATATATATTTGTAGGGCTCTTTGGTGCTCCACTAGTAGGGCGTTGTTGTAATTCACTTCGCCTTTTTTCCTTATGGATAGAATTCTTCATTAACAGGAGCCCTACACTTTATTTTCGAGGTTTTCATTTCATTTTGATTTACAGACTTTTTGTTTCTTTTTTCCATACGAGGACGTATTTATAGAACTTGCTCTTCATCAGGATCCCGGGATGCTGCATTGATCTGGTTTAATTGTTGTGAGTCATTTTTTCATTCTTTACCCTAGTGCGTGCTGCTTCTTTCGTGTCCTCTATATGATATATGGATGCCTGGGTATGCCCAGGTATTGCTATTATTAGTACCGTATATACCGGCGTATAAGACGACCTTTTAACCCCGAAAAATCTCCTCTGCAGTTGCGGGTCGTCTTATAAGCCGGTAATACAAAAAAAAAAGGTGTAAAAAAAAAAAGCAGTACTCACCTCCCCCGGCGTTCTGCGGCGCTGCTGCAGGCTGTCGCTCCCTCCTCGTCCCTGACAGAGCATTGCTTTCTGGATGCGGGGCATGAAATCCCCACCTCCAGAAAGCTAATGCTGTGATTGGCTAACTCATGTGGCGTCAGACAATCACAGCCATTCAATGACATCATTGAATGGCTGTGATTGGCCAACTCACGCGGCGTCAGAACGCCGGGGTTGGTGAGTACTGCTTTTTTTTGACACTGTATTCCTGGCGTATAAGGCGACAGTTGGGGGGTCGTCTTATACGCCCAGTCGCCTTATACGCCGGAATATACGGTACTCTAAACCAGTGTTTCTTAACTCCACTCCTCAGGGACCCCCAAAAGGTCATGTTTTCAGGGTTTCCCTCAGTATAGCACAGATGATGTAATTATTGCTGATGCCTAAGACATTGCCACAGGTGTTCTTACTATAGGATATTCTGTAAACATGACCTGTTGGGGGGCCCTGAGGACCGGAGTTGAGACACCCTGGCCTAGACCATTCAGTTAAGATTGAATTATTTGTGTTGTTTATTGGCCCAAACATATTTTATGTATTTTCAATAAAGGTTACGTTTTAGAGGTGTTCCCAGTAATTTTTCCTATATGAATCATCATCTGTACATTGGTAGAGGGTATATTTTTGCTGCTGTCAACATACATAATAGCAAAGCAGGCAGACTAAATATGTGTTGGCATAGGGAATATTGCCACTCTTTATGGTATGAAAAAGGGGTTTATTCAACCCCAAAACGTGTTGCCTTGTATACCTTATCTGCTTATATGTATTCTATATGATATAACTTGAAAATAAAAGACTGGATAAAGATTCCTGTAATCATGTAATCCAACTCCATATTGGCTGACCTAGACTGGGGGACTGGTTGAAATCCAAATCCCCCCCATTGAAGTAAGTTTTAAAAAATACCTCTTACTCTCAGGCCATCGAGCAGCACAAGGACATCAGAATCACCAGTCCAGCCATTATGAATTATTCCTATTACAGTGCACCAAACAGAGCAGCTTACAAAGATACAAGCTATACTCTGTGGCCTCCTGTTCTCACATATTGTGCCTCCAGGGATTGCAGTTTATTTAGTTGGTGTTGTTTTTTTGGTTAAAATAAAAAAAGAAAACCAATAAGGTTGCCCTTACCGCAGTACCCGCACAATTTGAAGCCAGGTAAGGCTGTGTGTGACAATGGATCACGGATTACCAGATGGTGTACGCCATTAGCAGACGCTGTATGAAGGTCAGTCACATGACTCCTGTGGAGTGGCTATAGATCAAAGACGTGTTTGCTGTTTTAGCCAGCTTTGAGGAAGTGACCAAAATGTTTAGTAATGATGACGCACTGATCAGTATAACCATCCCTGCTTGTCTGCCTGCTGGAACAGATACTGCACGGCCTCAGGACCAATAATTTGTTGTTGTCACAGAAGGAGCAAGGGATAGCAATCTCCCCACTGTCTGGTCAGTCCGCCATTACTCAACACCGCAGGGAGGGTGGTTTTGGGCAAGAAAGGTGATGTTTTCTCCAAATTGTTTCTTCACCAATGAGAGAACATAGTAACATACGGTAGTATGTAAGGCTGAATGAAGACAATGTCCATCTAGTCCAGTCTGTTTATCCTCTTATGTTTTGGTCCTGAGGAAGGCAAAAAAACACCAAGAGGCAGGAGCCAATTAGCCCTTTTGGGGGAAAATTCCTTCCCGACTCCTTAATGGCAATCGGACTAATCCCTGGATCAACCCCTAATAGTTCCTACCTGTCTGTATACCCGGATGAACAATTAACCTAAGATTTATATCCTGTAATATCCTTCCGCTCTAGAAAGACATCAAGTCCCCTTTTAAACTCCTTTATGGATTTTGCCATCACCAGATCCTCAGGCAGAGAGTTCCACCGTCTCACTGCTCTTACAGTAAAGAACCCTTTTCTGTGTTGGCGATGAAACCTGCTTTCTTCTAGATGTAGCGGATGCCCTCTCGTTACCGTCGTAGTCCTGGGTATTAACAGATCGCGGGAGAGATCCTTGTATGGTCCCCTAATGTAGTTATACATAGTTATTTGATCCCCCCTTAGCCGTCTTTTTTCCAGGGTGAATAATCCTAATTTGGATAGCCTTTCTGGGTATTCCAGTCTCTTCATTCCATATATTAGTTTAGTTGCCCTTCTTTGAACCCCCCTAGCACTGTAACATCTTTCCTGAGCACCGGTGTCCAGAACTGTACACAGTATTCTATGTGAGGCCTGACAAGTGCCTTATATAATGGAAGGATAATGTTCTCATCCTTCGCCCCTATACCTCTTTTAATGCACCCCAAGACTCTATTAGCTTCTGCAGCAGCTGACTGGCATTGGTTACTCCAGTTTAATCCATTAGAACCCCCAGGTCTTTTTCCATCTCACTTTTACCCAGCACTACCCCACTTAGTGTATATTGGTGACATCCATTTCTCCTGCCCATGTGCATAACCTTACATTTAGCAACATTGATCTTCATTTGCCATTTTCCTGCCCAAGCCCCCAGCTTATCTAGGTCCATTTGTAGCCGTACATTGTCCTCTGTTGCATTGATTATATAGTATAATTTTGTGTCATCTGCAAATATTGATATTTTACTGTGCAGCCCCTCTATCAGGTCGTTGATAAATATATTGAACAGAATGGGGCCTAATACTGAACCCTGTGGCACCCCACTAGCGACGGTGGCCCAATCAGAGTATGAACCATTTATTTCCACCCTCTGCTTTCTTTCTATGAGCCAATTCTTTACCCAGATACACACATTTTCACCCAATCCGAGCTGTCTCATTTTATATATCAGCCTATTATGCGGCACGGTGTCAAATGCTTTAGAGAAGTCCAGATATACGAGATCAATAGACTCTCCCAGGTCCAGCCTAGAGCTTACTTCATCGTAGAAGCTGATCAGATTGGTCTGACATGATCGATCCTTCATAAACCCATGCTGGGGAGGAGTTATTCCGTTGTTCTCCTTAAGTTATTCTTCGATGGCGTCTCTCAGAAACCCCTCAAATATTTTTCCAGTTACTGAAGTGAGACTTACCGGCCTGTAGTTACCAGGCTCACCTTTGGACCCCTTTTTGTAAATTGGAACCACGTTGTTAATGCGCCAATCCAATGGTACAACCCCGGTCGTGATAGTATCCACAAATATTAGGTATAGCGGCCTAGCTATTAAATCACTTAGCTCCCTTAGTACTCTTGAGTGCATTCTATCTGGGCCTGGCGATTTATCGATTTTAATCTTCTTTAACTGGTTCCGCACCTCATCCTGCGTTAGGTATGAGATATTTTGTGAGGGGTTCATTTTATTCCCCTGCATCTCATGTGGCATTGCCTTTTCGTTTGTGAATACGCTTGAAAAGAAACTATTTAATAGGTTTTCCTTAACTCCATCATCTTCAATGATTTCTCCTGCATTATTTGTTAAAGGGCCAGTGCTCTTGGTGCAAATCCTTTCGCTGTTAATATAGTTGAAAAATAGTTTTGGGTTGTTTTTGCTCTCTTTGGCGATCAGTCTTTTTGCCTCCTCCTTAGCAATTTTGATCTTATCTTAGCATATGTTGTTTTTTTTCCCGTACGATTTTAGCACTTCTTCGCTGCCTTCCTGCTTTAGTAGTTTGAACGCTTTCTTTTTTTTGTTTATTGCCCTTCTTACCGTCTTGTCGAGCCACATTGGTTTCCTTCTACTTGAAGTTCTTTTATTTTTAAAGGGAATAAACTGCTCACGTGAGGTTATTAGGATCCTTTTGAACTTTTCCCATTTGTCCTCTGTACTGATATTTTTGAGAATGTTGTCCCAATTAAAGTTACCGATAGTAGTTCTGAGCTCATCAAATTTTGCTTTACTAAAGTTTAGTTTATTTCTCACTCCCTGATAAGGCTTCTTATTGAATAACAGCTGGAAGTTGATTATATTGTGGTCACTGATCCCCAAGTGCCCCTCAACCTGTACTCCCTTTATTTGGTCCGGTTTGTTAGTTAGTACTAAGTCCAGAATGGCCCTCCCTCTCGTTGGTTCCCGCATAAGTTGGGTAAGGTAATTATCTTTAATTGCTCTCAAGAACTTATCACCCTTGTGAGATTTGCAGGTTTTGTTTTCCCATATTATATCTGGATAATTAAAGTCCCCCATGATAATTACTTTGTTGCGGTTTGACACCTCTGCTATCTGCCTTAGTAGTAAAGTTTCAGTTTCTTCTGTTGCTTTTGGTGGTCTATAGAAAACCCCTATCAGGATTTTGTTATTTTTTTTCTCCCTGTATTTCTACCCACAGAGATTCCACCTGTTCATCTCCTGCACCTATATCTTCCTGTAGCTTTGGTAATAAGTACGATTTAACATACAGGCATACCCCTCCCCCTTTCTGGCTTCCACTGTCCCCTCTGAAGAGGTTGTAACCCTGTAAATTCACCCCCCAATCGCACTTATCGCAGTATAGAAGAGAAAGAGGAGAGGGATATTATAGGACCAAAGGAAGATGAGGGGGCTCTGCAAAATTCCTTCCTTCACTAACTCCGGCTCTTCTACATTGATGGTGGGACCAGCCAAAGGAAACTATTAGGCTTGATCCTAAGGAATGTGGGCCATCACCCTTAAGCCACCTGCAGACGGCCGGGTCGGATTGCGCTGCGAGAATTCTCGCAGCGGGACCTGACCCGAGCCCCTGCAAGGACCAGTGCAGCGTTCGCCTGCGGCTTCGGCTCTTTGATGTTCCGGCTGCCAGACAGCCGGCGCATGCGCAGAGCGGAGCCGGCGGCCTGGGAGTGATATTTCTGTGCGGGCCTCAAATAGAGCATGCCGCGATTTGTTTTCCATGTGTGATTTCACGCGGACAAATCGCGGCCGTCTGCGTAGGATTGCATATTGTAATGCAATCCTATGCAGGCGTGCATGGGCGGAAATTCTGCAGGAAATCCCGCCGCAGAATTTCTGCCCGTGTGCAGGGGGCCTTAGGCACTTTGAGGCATATGAGTGCTATTATGCTGCAGTGCTTGCAGAAGGACCATCACAAACAGGCTTCGTCACTAAGGGGTTAAAAACGATGGTTATTTTCATGTTTTGTTTTTATTTGCATACTAGCTGATCTACTCAGCTTAGCCTGAGTTAATTTGGTACAGGTGTTTATGTGTTACTCACACAGAACATTTTATGGAGTTATGGTTACTTCAGAGGAACCGAGGAATAAAATATATATACACATAGAGGAGCGTTAGATTCTCCTCAGCCTGCATGTGCCAATGTCCCTCTGCAGAATGTGCCACCCCTCCCACTCTCCTCACTTTTTATCCTTAAAGGTAATTCCTATTTTTATTCAAATTTAACCCCAGACTGGAGGTCGCAGCCTCTTCTTAGCCTTAAAGGCATGCTTCATCCCATTTCATGTTTGTGTGGTACAGATGTGTGTTATTATTTAAATTACATAGGGGTGCACTTACTTTTGTACTTAGAATTGAATAATCAGGTTGTGTGCCCTTTACTTTTCCTATGTAGGACCTAAACAATGCTTGTACCAAATTTCAACATTGTACGACACTGGGAAGTTAGAGAATTAGATTAGGAACATTACATAAGGGGTCACTTACTTTTGCACTTAACATTGAATAATTGGGTTGTGACTCCTTTACTTTTCCTGTTTAGCAACTATAGAACAGTCAAGCCAAATTTCATGTTTGTATGACACTGGCAAGTTAGAGAATCAGATTAGGTACATTACATAGGGATGCACTTAGCTTTGCACTTAGCATTGAATAATCAAGGTGTGACCCCTTTACTTTTCCTGTGTACGACCTAAAGAATACTCCTGCCAAATTTCATGTTTGTACGACACCAGGAAGTTACATTACATAGGGGTGCCAATACTTTTGCACTTAACATTAAATAATCAAGTTGTGACCTCTTTACTTTTCCTATTTAGGACCTAAAGAATGCTCGGACCAAATTTCATGTTTGTGCGACACGGGGAAGTGAGAGAATTAGTGGCAAGTCAGTCAGTGAGTCAGTCAATCAGTGAGTCAGTCAGTGAGTTAGTCAGTTAATCAGTCAGTGAGTCAGTGAGGCTTTCGCCTTTATATATATAGATTTGTGTACAAAGAAGGTCCACTTTGGAATGTATTTGCCTGCAGATTGATGAAGTGCATCTCTTCTTGGTTCTGAGGGCTAAAAATGATCATAATTAAACTATACGTTTTCAGGGGTTTCTTGTGAATAAATTAAGGGATGGAACTCAATGAAGGTTATTGTGTGCTCAGTGGGGTATAGGGGGGTTTAGACTTCTTGAAAAATATGGTAATAAATGTTGCCACCAAGGGAATCTTTGCTGCTGTTGAACTGTAAGGGCTCATTCATATGGGTGTATTTAGTTTCAGTCTGTGAAATATGCAGCATTTTCACAGACCAAAACTCTGCGTTTTCCCTACTATATCGTGTTTTTCACGCACGCAAAAATGCAAAAAGGTCCCATTAGTTCTATGCATAAATACTAGAGATGAGCGAACGTACTCGGTAAGGCCGATTTCGCAATCGAGCAACGCGATTTTCGAGTACTTCACTACTCAGGTGAAAAGTACTCGGAGGCGCTGTGGGGCGGGGCGTGGCGTGGTGGAGCGGGGGGTAGCAGCGCGGAACAGGTGGGAGCTCTCTCTCCCCCCCCACTCCCCTCTGCAACCCCCCGCTCACCCACAGCGCCCCCGAGTACTTTTTACCCGAGTAGTGAGGTACTCGAAAATCGCGGTGCTCGATTGTGAAATCGGCTTTACCGAGTACGTTCGCTCATCTCTAATAAATACAAATTGAATACACATGTATCAGGCCTATTCACACACTTCCGTTGACTTTAACCTCTTCCCGCTATATGACGTACATTTACGTCATGCAGGTGCGGGGTTTGTATGAAGAGAGATTACTGGGTGATCTCTCTTTATACAACGCAGGCGTCAGCAGTTTATTACAGCTGACACCCGCGGGCAATGGCTGTGATCGGCCACGCGGCCGATCACGGCTACTAACCCTTTAAATGCCACTGTCAATTCTGACAGCGGCATTTAAATCCTCCAAACGATGTTCAGGGGTCCCGTACAGCCCCCCGCGTGAGATCGCAGGGAGCCGTATGGGTGTCATGGCAGCCGGAGTCCTTCTGGAAGGCCCCAGGGCTGCCTTAGCAGACTGCCTTTTAAGCTGTCCCCTTTGGGTGGCCTGATAGACTGCCGTCAAATCGCAGTATGATGTAATGCTATAGCATTACATCATGCTGCAGGAGCGATCAAAGCATTGCTAAAAAAAAGTAAAAATAAGATCAATAAAGTTTTAATAATTATAAAATAAAAAAGTAATGAAAGTTTAAATCACCCCCCTTTTGCCATATCTATAATAAAAAAAGTCTATCTCATTAAACAAAAATACATATTTGGTATCGCCGCGTCTGTAAAAGTCTGATCTATCAAAGTAGATATTACATTATTTACCCCGCACGGTGAACATCGTCTGAAAAAAAAATAAAGAACACCAGAAATGCACTTTTTCAGTCACCCTGTCTCCCAGAAGAAATGCAATAAAAAAGTCTTATGTATTCCGAAATGGTACCAATGTAAACTACAGGACATCCCACAAAAAAATGAGCCCTCGCACAAGTACGCTTGATGGAAAAATAAAAAAGTTATTGCACGCAGAAGATGGCGGCAGAAAATAATTTTTAAAAATGAAATGTCTTTGAAAAAAAAATAAAAGTAGTACTGACCCATAGAATAAAGTTATCAGGTCATTTTTGTTGCAGTTTGTGCGCCGTAGAAACAAGACGCACTGAAAGATGGCAGAATGTCGTATTTTTTTTTATTTTACTCCACTTAGAATTCTTTCAAATGTTTTTCAGTATATTATATGGTAAATTAAATAGTACCATTGGAAAATACAACTCGTCCCGCAAAAAAACAATCATTCATACAGTAATGTCGATGGATAAATAGAGGAGTTTCGATTTTCTTTAAAAGGTGGGAGGCAAAAACGAAAATGGAAAGAAAAAGGGCCGCATCATTAAGGGATTAATGACCTATTTCAGTCCATAACATGTTTTTTTTCCGTCACACGCCTAAATATGTGCGTGAAAAAATGCAAATCAATGGGGTTTCAGCACTGAGTATTACGCATATAAAATATATATACGCAATATGCAGCACAAATACGCCCATGTCAAATGGATGTGCATTGCGAAATTGGCGTCTGAACCATGGATCCAGAGAAAATACCGTTCATAACATGCTATGTAAAATCGCTTTTTCCTTTGAAAAAATATGCTTTTTATAACATACTATAACATAGAAAAACAATATTTTGATTGAAGACTAAAAAGGCTAAAGGCTAGAGATGAGCGAACGTGTTCTTAAAGAGTACTTACGCACCCGGACACCGGCTTTTCCGAGGACTTCAGTGTTCGCGCGTAAAGGTTCGGGGGGCGCCAGGGGGCGGGGAGAGGCGCGGCGGCGCGGGCGGCAGCAGCGGGGAACAGGGGGGAGCCCTCTCTCTCTCCCTCTCCCCCCCACTCCCCGCCGCACCCCCCCGCGCTGCCACGGCGACCCCCGAACTTTTTTCGCCCGAGCACAGAATTCCTCGCAAAGTTCGGTGTTCGGGCGAAAAGGGGCGGGGCCGAACACGTTCGCTCATCTCTACTAAAGGCCCATTTAGACCTAACGACATTCGCTCAAAATTCACTCAAAGCCATCTTTGAGCGATAACTGTTGCGTCTAAATGTACGAACATCATGCAGTTTTTGTGCATGAGTCGTTCCTCATTCAATTCTAGTTTTGTTGAATTGAGCGATGAACTCTTATCAGCGGTGTAGGCTGTTATCACAGTCAGCATCAGTGATAAGATTCTTTCAGCTCCTGTCTTGCTGGTAGTTCACAGCGAAATGCGAGCTGTAATCGTGGAGAATACTACAGCTGTTTGCTTATGCAGAACAGCTGTATTGTTTGCCGACTGATAACGGCAGTGTCCCGCTCCGCCTGCAAAGCTCTTAAGTAGCTACTTAACTACTATAGACTATGCAAAGATGATCGCTCAAAACTGTCACTCAAACTATCGTTTGAGTGACTTTTGAGCGATCATCTGTCAGTGTCTCACCCGGACTCACACGGACGGATTCTAAATTCGGAATCTGTGATCACCGCCCACCCAGCCTTTCTGCAGCAAAACGCAGGCATTGAAAGTCATGTAGTTTAGATTTTTCTTTCAAACTCGCGAATTGCATATTTCACGAGCGGAGGAAAAATCGCATGTTCTATTTTAGTGTGGATCCCATACTGATGGCTTCCATTGGAAGCTGTCTGACCTATGGCCCATCTGCAATTGACATTCTGGATAGGTCGTGGGTACCCGTGTCACTGGCTAGTGGCAGTGTGGAAAGATGAACATTTAAAAAAAGATCTGTGCCGTGCATGACCGACGACGGCTCAACACAGCCATCCACAGTGCAAATAAAGAAGGAAGTGACAGAAATGCACGGATGCTGGCTGCTGTCAGGCCCGAATTCAGCTGCGGGCTACGCATGTGGAAATCCGACCCATTCGTGTGTAGCCAGCCTTAGTCCTACAATGGAGGAGTACATTACAATTAGGGACCCTTCACGTGGGCATATGTGCACTTGCATTACCCTCAGCGCAATGTTTTTGTACTCATATCGGCATATTTTACTGTACTTTTGGCCCCCACCAGGCATGTTCATTTGTGCGCAGCAGATGAACACGTCCTGATTTAAATGGCTATTTAGCCTAATGAGTTCCAGTTGTGTTCTTTTTCCTGTGGAATTGCGCAGCATATTGTGCATCTGCTCCTACGAAAGCCTTTGGTGCACAAATCTGCATAAACTTAGAGCATGCTGCATTTTTGCCCACGTGTGCAAAATGTGCACACAAAATGAAGAAATGTGGGCCAACCCATTGAAATCAATGGGTTCTATTCTCTGCATATTGCATGCGCACAAACCAAGTGCAGATGCTAGGGAACTTTCGATTAGGCTGAATTTTCCACATTCTGCACTGCAAGGCGCGGCAAATTCTGCACTTAGATCTGCACGGCTCAATGTGGATTTTGATGCAGAATGAAAATGGCGTAATTCAGCCTGCAATTTCACATCAAAATCCGCGGTTAGCCTTGCACATTTTGATGTGGAATTCGGCTGCTGCAAATTCTACTGCTTCCCAGTGAAAATATTCCAGCTGCGTTAAGGGGCTTTTAAAAAATGCTTGTTGGTCGATTTGTTGTATGTTAGACTGTAGCATAATGTGGATTCTCTTTACAGTGAACCTCTTCATGCCCAACGTAGCAGTGACACTAATTTTCTGACTTTTCTGACCCAGTGTGCATACAAATTTGCAGGAGAAAGTAAGTGACCCCTCTGCAATTAGATTTCTGCATTGATTAGGAATAAAATGTGGTTTGATTATTATCTAAGTCACAAGTATAGGCAATCACAATCTAATGGCGGCGCACATAGTAACTTAGTATGTAAGGCTGAATGAAGACAATGTCCATCTAGTCCAGCATGTCTATCCTCCTGTGTTGATTCAGAGGAAGACAAAAAATCCTCTAAACGTAACGGATGCCCTTTTGTTACCGTCGTAGTCCTGGGTGTAAACAGATCATGGGAGAGATCCTTGTATTGTCCCCTAATGTATTTATACATAGTTATTTGGTCACCCCTTAGCCGTCTTTTTTCTAGAGTAAATAATCCCAATTTTGATAACCTCTCTGGGTATTCCAGTCCCTTCATTCCATGTATTAGTTTAGTTGCCCTTCTTTGAACCCCCTCCAGTACTGTAACATCTTTCCTGAGCACCGGTGACCAGAACTGTACGCAGTATTCCATGTGAGGCCTGACAAGTGCCTTATATAGTGGGAGGATAATGTTCTTGTCCCTTGCCCCTATACCTCTTTTAATGCACCCCAAGACTTTATTTGCCTTTGTAGCAGCTGACTGGCATTGGTTACTCTAGTTTAGTCTATTATCCACTAATACCCCCAGATCCTTTTCCATATCACTTTTCCCTAGTGGTACCCCATTAAGTGAATATTGGTGACATCCGTTTCTCCTGCCCATGTGCATAGTCTTACATTTTTCAACATTGAACTTCATTTGCCATTTTTCTGCCCAAGCCCCCAGCTTATCTAGGTCCATTTGTAGCCGCACATGGTCCTCTGTTGCATTGATTATATTATATAATTTTGTGTCATCTGCAAATGTTGATATTTTGCTGTGCAGCCCCTCTATCAGGTCGTTGATAAATATGTTGAACAGAGTGGGGCCAAATACCGAACCCTGTGGCACCCCGCTAGCGACTGTGGTCCAATCAGAGTACGAACCATTTATTACCACCCTCTGCTTTCTATCATTGAGCCAATTCTTTACCCAGTAACACACGTTTTCACCCAATCCAAGCTGTCTCATTTTGTATATTAGCCTATTATGTGGCACAGTGTGAAAGGCTTTAGAGAAGTCCAGATATACGAGATCAATAGACTCTCCCCGGTCCAGCTTAGAGCTTACTTCATTGTAGAAACTGATCAGATTTGTCTGACATGAGCGACCCTTCATGAATCCATGCTGGGGAGGAGTTATTCCCTTGTTCTCCTTGAGGTAGTCATCGATGGCGTCTCTCAGAATCTCCTCGAAAATTTTTCCCTTTACTGAAGTGAGACTTACTGGCCTGTAGTTACTAGGCTCACTTTTGCTCCCCTTTTTGTAAATTGGAACCACGTTGGCAATGCGCCAATCCAATGGTACTACACCGGTCTTTATAGTGTCTACAAATATTAGATATAGCGGCCTAGCTATCTCGTCACTTAGTTCCCTTAGTATCCTTGGGTGTAATCCATCTGGGCCCGGCGATTTATTGATTTTAGTCTTTTTTAGTCGCTTCCGCACCTCCTCCTGCGTTAGGTATGAGATATTTTGTGATGGGTGCATTTTATTCCCCTGCATCTCATGTGGCATTTCCTTTTCGTTTGTGAATACACTTGAGAATAAACTGTTTAGTAGATTTGCCTTCCCTCCGTCATCTTCAATGATCTCTCCTGCATTATTTTTTAAAGGGCCAGTGCTCTTGGTGCAAATCCTTTTGCTGTTAATATAGTTGAAAAATAGCTTTGGGTTGTTTTTGCTCTCTTTGGCGATCAGTCTTTCTGCTTCCTCCTTGGCAGTTTTGATCTTATCTTTGCATATTTTGTTTTTTTCCCTGTACGATTTTAGCGCTTCTTCGCTGCCTTGTTGCTTTAGTAGTTTGAACACTTTCTTTTTTTCATTTATTGCTTCCCTTACCGTCTTCTTGA
The DNA here is from genome assembly GCF_035609145.1 of Eleutherodactylus coqui. Classification (NCBI taxonomy): domain Eukaryota; kingdom Metazoa; phylum Chordata; class Amphibia; order Anura; family Eleutherodactylidae; genus Eleutherodactylus; species Eleutherodactylus coqui. The sequence continues at coordinate 181,570,338 of NC_089840.1, read as the reverse complement.
GCCACATTGGTTTCCTTTTACTTGAAGTTCTTTTATTTTTAAAGGGAATAAACTGCTCACATGAGGTGATTAGGATCCTTTTAAACTTTTCCCATTTGTTGTCTGTACTGATATTTTTGAGGATGTTGTCCCAATTAATGTTACCGATAGTAGCTCTGAGCTCATCAAATTTTGCTTTACTAAAGTTTAGTCTCTTTGTTGCTCCCTGATAAGGCTTCCTATTGAATGACAGCTGGAAATTGATTATATTGTGGTCACTGTTCCCCAAGTGGCCCTCAACCTGTACCCCCTTTATACGTTTCGGTTTGTTAGTTAGTACTAGGTCCAGAATGGCCCTCCCTCTTGTTTCTTCCTGCACAAGTTGGTTCAGGTAATTATCTTTAATTACTCTCAAGAACTTATCACCCCTGTGTGATTTACAGGTTTCGTTCTCCCATGTTATACCTGGGTAGTTAAAGTCCCCCATGATAATTACTTCATTGCGGTTTGACACCTCTTCTATCTGCCTTAGTAGTAAGTTTTCAGTTTCTTCTGTTGCTTTTGGTGGTCTATAGAAAAACCCTATCAGGATTTTGCTATTTTTTCCTCCCTGTATTTCTACCCACAGAGATTCCACCTGTTCTTCTCCTACCCCTATATCCTCCCGTAGCCTCGGCTTCAAGTTCGATTTGATGTACAGACATTCCCCTCCCCCTTTCTGGTTCCTTCGGTCCCTTCTGAAGAGATTGTACCCCTGCAAATTCACCGCCCAATATCATCGCACTTATCATCCAGCCATGTTTCCGTAATTCCGACTATATCATAATTTTCATCAGTCATTCTCGCTTCAAGCACACCCACTTTACCAATCAGACTTCTTGCATTCGTGGTCATACAATTTATATCGTTTTTTGTTTTTTTTTAAATTTGTTTTGTTGTTATTCGTTCTTACGGCTGACCTCACAGTTTTAACTGTAGTAACCCCACCCCCTGCTCGACCCCCATTCCCTTTGCTTGGACCCGGGTCACTAGTTACACTGGCTACCCCACTATTTCTCATTTTATCCTTCCCCTAGTCTTTAGTTTAAACACTCCTCCAGCCTTCTAGCCATCTTATCCCCCAGCACAGCTGCACCCTCCCCATTAAGATGCAGCCCGTCCCTACGGTAGAGCCTGTAGCCGACAGCAAAGTCAGCCCAGTTCTCCAGGAACCCAAATCCCTCCTTCTTACACCAACTCCGGAGCCACTTGTTTACCTCCCTAAGATCCTGCTGCCTTTCTAGTGTGGCTTTAGGGACAGGTAGTATTTCCGAGAAAACTACCCTGGAGGTCCTCACCCTGAGCTTGGACCCTAGGTCCCTGAAATCATTTTTGAGGGCCCTCCATTGACCTCTAACTTGTTCATTGGTGCCAACGTGCACCATGACCTCACAAGCCCCTCCCAGTAATCTGTCAATCCGATCCGCGATGTGTCGAACTCGAGCGCCGGGAAGACAACACACTGTTCGACGATCCCGGTCTTCATGGCAGATTGCCCTATCTATCCCCCTTATAATTAAGTCCCCCACCACTAGGACCTGTCTAGCCTGCCCTGCACTCCCCGCCCCCGTCTCACCGGAGCAATCATTCCCCTGGCGTTCAGAGGGCATGTCGTGCTGCAGCAGTGCTGGCTCTGTAATGGCATCGCCCTCATCTGCCAACTTTGGAGACATGTTGGGTTGTGCCAGTTCAGGACCAGCCTCCCTGGATCTATTCCCTCTACGCCTCCTTCTAAATTGTCACCCAGCTTCTTGCCTGCTCCCCCTGCTCTTCCGTACCACCATCCACCCCAACCTCTACCCCAGCAAGTGTCTGCTCAGTGAGCAGCAAACTCCTTTCCATGTTGTCAATGGCTCTCAGTGTTGCCAGTTGCTAATTTAGATCCAGAATTTGGGCTTCTAAATGTGCGATGTGCACGCATCTTGTGCAACAGTATGCACCCTCGATCGGCTGATCAAGGACCATATACATTGCACAAGTAGCACACTGGATGGTATTGCTAGGCATGGAGCTTATCCTAATGGGGATCTACAATTTACTTGTGGGAGTAGTGAAGATAGACTTTTTCACACTCCGCTCACACGCTGCCGCCTCCGCTCAACCGCTCACACGCTGCTGCCTCCGCTCAACCGCTTACACGCTGCCTCCTCCGCTCAACCGCTCACACGCTGCTGCAACCGCTCACACGCTGCTGCCTCCGCTCAACTACTCACACGCTGCTGCCTCCGCTCACACGCTGCTGCCTCCGCTCAACCACTCACACGCTGCTGCCTCTGCTCAACCGCTCACACGCTGCTGCCTCCGCTCACACGCTGCTGCCTCCGCTCGCATGCTGCTGCAACTGCTCACACGCTGCTGCAACTGCTTACATGCTGCTGCCTCCGCTCACATGCTGCTACCTCCGCTCAACCGCTCACACGCTGCTGCCTCTGCTCACCCGCTGCCGCCTCCGCTCAACCGCTCACCCGCTGCCGCCTCTGCACAACCACTCACACGCTGCGGCTCTAGCTCAACCACTCACACGCTGCCGCCTCTGTGCACCCGCTGACACTTACGCGCAACCGTTCACAAAAATTTTATTTATTTATTTTTTCCTCACAAACACTTAGACCCACAGACACACACACAGAGAAGACACAACTAGGGCACACTAGATACACATGGGCGCATTTGCGGCCACAATACTGTGCGCCAAATATACATCAAATAGAACTCATTGATTTCAATTAGTTCCTCTACATGTGTTTTTCTTCCACATCCATTTTGAGCATAGGGAAAAAAATGTGACATGCTCTATTTTGCGCACCAAAGGCCTCCGTTTGCCCAAAATCGTGCAGGGAGCTGCACGATTTCACTGGCTTAAACAAGACTTGAGACTACCAAGTCAGCTGACTCACTTACTAAGTAGGCTGCTCCGCCTTCTTAAACATGGAGCTGCCAGGACTGCTGATCTCGGCTGTGCAAAAAAGTACAGTAAAAAGCACCGATACAGGTGCTATAGCCCGCGATTGTGCACCCTGCATAGCGCATGTACGTCTTGGGTTAGCCAGTATATATGTGCTTATGCCTGTGTGCAGCAGCCCTAACTAAGCTAATAACGCTCAAACAGTTCTATTGTTCATGTCTTTTATTGAGCATACTGAGTAAATATAAACAGTGCAGCGAGAAAAAGTAAATGAACCCCTGTATTAAAAGGGTTTTCTGGGCAAATACTATTGATGAACTATCCTCAATAAATCAATACTCTGTCAAAGAACTCTTTGATATAGGTGTCTACTGTGGCCACCCAGTAGTTGTGATGTAAAGTGCAGAATTTAAGGATTTTATTACCATATTGAATTGTGTTGAATTGCACAAAAATACCGTTCTTAACCAAACTGGAGAAACCTAAGGGTTGATACATCTGTAGGTTTTAGATTTCTCATTGGATGTAGACCTGTATGTGCTCCTTTCTTATGTTACATGGTTCCCCTTTTTCACATACCAGCCTGTGCTTACATGGACGGGTCATACAGATCCTTCTTATGCTATTACATGTTCTTCCACTGACTTATGTATACTATGTTTCTATCTGCGTTGTAACCTTTAGTAGGTACGTAATTCTATACCTTTACTATAACTAGTAGCTCAATGGATAGTAAGACATAATTGGCATAGGGAGCCACCTTGGATGTCTCCTGTCAGACTCTAAAGGCAGAAACTTGGGACAAAGCAGGTCAACCGTAGAATGTCTACTTACACTGCTTGTTGGGTTGAGACTGCTTTGATTTGAATCAAAGCTTCTTTCAGCAGAGGAAGATGACAGATTTATGACAGGGAGGTCAAGGCTGTGGGAGCTGTCTTTATATAAATGTCTGGTGTCTCCTGGTGAGCGTCCTGTCTCCCTTGAGGGCATGCAAGAGAGCGTGAACCAAGAGGTGGAGGAGTTGGTTAGAAGACGTGAGAAGGTTAGAGGCCATCTTCTTGTGATCCTCAGGAAAAATAACAATGTTAACTGCAATGTAAGTAGCAACTGGCAAAATAAGAATGAAATTAAATGGATTGTACCAAAATGGACTTTTTTCACCCATTCATAGGATAGATGATAACAGTCTTAGGCCTCATGTCCACGGGGAAAATCAGGCCCGCTACGGATTCTCCATGGAGAATCCGTAGCGGGTCCCTCCTGCCCCGCGGACATGAGCGCTAAAAAGAAGAATAAACTTACCTCTCGCCCGCTCCGGATCTTCCCTTCGCCGCGGCGTCATGTTCTCTGCGTAGCGGCCGGATCTTCTTTCTTCGGCCCGGCGGATGCGCAGGGCACGTCGGTGACGTGCCCCGCGCATGCGCCGTCCCGAAGAAAAAAGATCCGGCCGCGACGGAGAGAAGATGGAGCCACGGCGAAGGGAAGAACCGGAGCGGGTGAGTAAATTCCGAATTTTGTCTCCTGCGGATCCGGATGGCTTCCATAGGCTTCAATAGAAGCCTGCGGGAGCCGTCCCCGCGGGAGACCCGCACGAAAATGGAGCATGGTCCAGATTTTTTCATGCTCCATTTTTAAAAAAATCACTTTTATTGACCATCCGCGGGTATTTATCTACCCACGGGTGGTCAATGCATCCCTATGGGATGCGGATCCGCGGGCAGGAGAAGAGTTAAAATCAGCTGCGGATTTTAATTCTTCTTTTGCCCGTGGACATGAGGCCTTATTGGTGGGGGACTCACCTTCAAGATCCCCACTGAGTTTGAGAATGGGGTCTTGTATTCCCCTTTCCTCCTCACTGCGAGCTGACTGCAACCCCTGCTTGACTATCTCTAGTAATCCAATGAAGATGAAATGGAGCGTCAGCGCGTATGCTCGACCGCCACTCCATTCAGTCTCCTCTTTACTGTAGTGAGAGTGCAATGAGGAGGAGATGGGGACAATTAAGTGCAAAAGAACACATCCGGACCTCATTAGGCTAAACAGGCTTTTAACATTTTCCAATCCACTGTTTGACGTCTGAAGACCTTATTATTTAGGGCTGTACAGCTCTGATGTTGGAAGACGTCCGTCAGGGTTCTCTTACTGTATATTGCCAGCCTCTCTGCTGTCAGAGCCTATCCAATGTGTCCCCTCATGCAGTACTGGCTTTAACCAGCAGATAGCGCCATTGCAGAAAAAGAGTAAGCCCCCCTAGGAAAACTAGGATACAAATTGGATTGGAAAGGGTTAAATCAGGGCAAAGGGGGGTGGAAGGTTGGGGGAGATGTGTTTCGCGTGCATACACACACAACCGGCCCTGCATGCAAAATAAGGTGCAGTACAATGTGCAGACACATGCGCAAATCATTCTCATTCATAGTGCAAATATGTTGCGCTAAGGTGTGTGCATTTGTGAATTTGCCCGTTTGTAAGACCACGTAGACAATCTTATCATTTTACAGGAATGTTTTGATGAATGTAGGACTTCTTTTGCTCGGTCAGCACCAAATCTGTCATCCTGTAGACAATTTTTGTAAGCACCAATTCTAAATAATCTGTAGTATCTGGGTAGGAATGTTCTCTTTGAAATGCCTTTTAATGATGTTCTTTGAAGACAGTTCATACTCTGACTATTATACCTACTTTCCGGTTTTATAATTCTCCAATCTAGAAGAGATAAATTGATTTAGATTCTACAGATTTTTACATTTTTGACAATAACGATGAGCTTTGTGTAAAGAGACAGACTTTAATTTGGTAAAAATTGCCTCTGGCTCCCGCATTATGGAAGCCGGCACTATGTGAAGACTTTCTCTTCATTGTCAGAGCTGAATGAGGGACACTTGCTAGAGAGGTTTTTTAAGCAGTGGAAACATCTTGATTGGTTTTAATGCACTACTTCACTAAATGCTTTTATAGAAAGTTCTATTTTTTATTAATACCATAAAGCCCTCCAAAGCTTTTAGGACTATTTTCACTGTGGGATGAGTGCACACACGTGCAAATAAAAAGGTGTTTAACAGAGGGGTAGAAAATGAATCATTTGAGGTAAATATAGGCTCACCTTGATATTTTAGGCTAAAGAATGCTAATTACAGTTCCAGTGAATAAGCAATTTATCAAGTACACACCTGCCATATCAGGTCTCTTATAAATTACATTTCTCTAGGAAATGTGTGGTGCAAAGATATGTTAACTCACTGTTGTCCAACAGTAAACATCTATGGCATGTCACTGCTGCAAATCCAATAGCTGAGACCCTTCCCAATGCCTAGTTTGATTGAGAGATGACTACTAGAGATGAGCGAGTATACTCGGTAAAGGCAATGGCTCGAGTGAGCATTGCCTTTAGCGAGTACCTGCCCGCTCAAGACGAAAGGTTCGGGTGCCGGCTCGGGGGAGCGGTGAGTAGCAGCAGTCAGCAGGAGGGAGCGGGGGGGGGGGGGGGGGCAGGACCTGTTTATTTGACTGCTAGACCCTTGTGTGATTGACATGTACTCATAAATTATCTTAGCTGAAGAACCCTTTAAGATACAACATGGTACTGCACATTACAACAGAAAACTGTATCCCAACCTAAATTCTTAGCAATGGAGCCTCGTCCGTGTTTTTATAAAAGCAATTTTTACAGCAGGTATCATAACCTGTTTTCTGCCTACAGCTGGTTGACTATTTGGGCTGTTTCATGTACAGATGTAGCAAGGTTTAACTTAAACAAGCCTTAGACTGTTGGAGGATGTGAAGAGCTATTCTTGGGCGTTTTCCAGCCCAAATAAATTTACAAAGTTAATGGTTGATCCTTTTCCCCTCTCTGGGTCTAAAGGCCCATTTACATGCAAAGTTAACCTTTCAAACAATTGAAAGTTTTAGTGATCTTTTTGCATAAAGTGTTAATGGACACTAATGTCGATTAACACTTTATCATCTTCATTTGCATGTAAAAGTGCCCCCAGGAGCTACTTGCAGAGCCCAGCATGTGATTAATCACATGCCCAATTGTGCAGCAGCCCTAACTAAGCTAATAACACACAAACAGTTCTATTCTTCATGTCTTTTATTGAGCACACTGAGTAAACATCCACAGTGCAGGGAGAAAAGTATGTGAACCCCTACATTAAAAGGGTTTTCTGGGCAAATACTATTCATGAACTATCCTCAGAAAATCAATACTCTGTCAAAGAACTCTTTGATATAGGTGTCTACTGTGGCCACCCAATAGTTGTGATGTAAAGTACAGAATTTAAGGATTTTATTACTATATTGAATTGTGTTGAATTGCACAAAAATACCGTTCTTAACCAAACTGGAGAAACCTAAGGGTCGATACATCTGTAGGTTTTGGATTTCTCCTTGGATGCAGACCTGTATATGCTCCTTTCTTATGTTACGTGGTTCCCCTTTTTCACATACCAGCCTGTGCTTACATGGACGGGTCATACAGATCCTTCTTATGCTATTACATGTTCTTCCACTGACTTATGTATACTATGTTTCTTTCTGCATTGTAACCTTTAGTAGGTACGTAATTCTATACCTTTACTATAACTAGTAGCTCAATGGATAGTAAGACATAACTGGCATGGGGAGTCACCTTGGATGTCTCCTGTCAGACTCTAAAGGCAGAAACTTGGGACAAAGCAGGTCAACCGTAGAATGTCTACTTACACTGCTTGTTGGGTTGAGACTGCTTTGATTTGAATCAAAGCTTCTTTCAGCAGAGGAAGATGACAGATTTATGACATGGAGGTCAAGGCTGTGCCTATTTTGATTGGCCCATTTACATGCAAAGATAATCTTTCAAACGATTGAAAGTTTTAGCGATATTTTTGTGTAAAGTGTTAATGGGCATTAATGTTTTTACATTTGCATGTAAAAGTCCCCTGGGAACTGCTTGCAGAGCCCAGCATGTGACTAATCACATGCCCAACTGAGCCTGGGGAATTCTAACATTTTGAGCAAATTTGCCCTTTCCGACATAAGAAGGCATTAAGGGCTGCCATAATACTAGTTGCACTTCTAAGGAAAGTACATATAGGTGGATATTTACCTGATATATTTGAGAATGGTTCTTTGGTATATTGACTCCAAATATTTGATCATTGAAGACTGCCAGGAAAATTGAAAAGTGGCAGTCCAAGAGGGTTTACTATAGTCAGTTAAGAGAAAAGCAGTTGTTTTGTCTAGATTTATGGTATTATCCAACATGGAACCCAGATCCTGCAGTTCCTGCAGAAGTGGGCCTAAGGGAACACCTGAGTTTGTCACCATCAGCATGAGATAATACGCAAAGGTGGCCGTGAGACCCCCAGCGATCTTCAAATTATTACCTATCCTTTTTCAGACCCTCCTGCTCTATAGCTTGCTGCCTGTGGATCGGACACCATATTCAATGTGACAGGTTCACTTTACAATACATTTTTTGCTTTCCCTGTCAATTAAGAAATTATGGAGGGTGGGTGATGTAACTCCCCCTCCTCTGATTCAAGTTAATACCCTGTCATTTGTAGATTAATGGTGAGACTTAGTAATTGGTTGTTTTTGCTTCTCCAAATCACTACCTAAAAGTCATAAATAGCCTGGAGCATACATTCCTGATATTAAAATTCAGGGTTCTTCTTGCATTTTTTAATATATTTGTTTGTTTTTGTTAGTGGCAACCAATGCCACTTTTTTGTATTCAAGCAGTATGTTTTTGATAAAGGTGTTGTCTATGGTTGTCACAGCTGGCTGAGTGATCATAAATGGCTATACATCCAAGTGGAAGACTTACTCAAGTCGAGTACCACAAGGCTCTGTCCTTTGCCCACTGTTGTTTAACATTTTTATAAATGATCTAGAGGAGGGAATTAAGGGGAAACTTATCAAATGCTGACAACACAAAGCTATGAGGGATTGCTAACACCGGAGAAGAGAGAAAGAGGATTCAAAAAGACCCAGACAGGTTGAGCAGTGGGCATTGACTAAAAGAATGATATTTAACAAGGAGAAATGCAAATTACTACATCTGGGCAAGAAAAATGAAAAAAGCACATACGGAATGCAAGGAATTGAGCTAAGCAGCAGCACATGTGAAAAAGACTTTGGTATACTAATAGATCAGAGACTGAACATGAGTCAACAATCTGATGCAGCAGCAAAAAAGAGCAAACACAATTCTGGATGTATTAAGAGAAAAATAGTGTCTAGATCACGTGAGGTAATTACCTTGGTCAGACCTCATCTGGAATATTGTCCAGATGAGGTCTGGACAAACTGGAGAGATTTCAGAGAGGAGTTACCAAGATAAGCGGTCTGCAAACCATGTCCTATGAGGAATGGTTAATGTATCTGGGCATGTTTTTGCTTACAAAAAAGAAGGCTGAGAGGACACTTAATAGTGTCTATGAATATCTGGAGGGCTGTTTACACTGCAGAAGGATCAGCCCTATTCTCATCTCTACAAGGAAAGACTAGAAGCAATAGGATGAAACTGAAAGGAGGAGACACAGATTAGATATGAGACAGTGAGGGTGATCAATGGAACAGGTTGCCACAGGAGATGGTGAGTCCTTCTTCAATGGAAATCTTCAAACAGAGGCTGGACAAACATCTGTGATGATTTAGTGATCCTGCGTTGAGCAGCGGGTTGCACCCGATGACTCTGGAGGTCCCTTCCAACTCTACCATTCTATAAGTCAAGGGAACCCAGTGTCAGGGGGTCCTCCATGCATTAAAATAACAAATCAGCAGTTAGCCACCGCTTCCTGCTCCCCTGGTCGGCTTCTGCCGCCAGCTATGGTTTCCTCTGTCTCTTTACAGGCTGCTGTGACATCTCCTAAACCTGCTGTAGCAGCCAATGACAGCGCTCTGTCATTGGCTGCTGAAGCTGTTTTGTAGATGGGCTCAGCCTTTTAAGTGACATCACAAGGAGACCAGAGCCGGCGACTGAGCAGAGGTGAGTAACTGCTGATTTGTTATTTTAATGCATGAGGGACCTGTTGACAGGGATTTCCTTAACTCGGACAACCCCTTTAAGAGAATTGAGTTTGTAGACCTTGTTAGTAGTTCTGCAGTATGCTCTTTTGTTGTTGGAATAATGTTAATATGTAATATCTTACGAAATACATGATTTTCTATGTAGTTCTCGAGGGTTCCCACCTAGTTTTAGTGTTTTCTTTGTGCCTTTTAGTTTGTATTTTACTTTAACGCTAACTTAATAGCTGGAGTGCTGGGTAATTAGGTTGACACTGTGACTCTGAGAACAGCCTGCTGACAGCTACAGCTCTGTTCTGATTTCACTGGAGAGGAAGTCTAACGCATTAGAAGGCCAAAACACTAAGGGCTCATTGACATGACCATGATTTTGGGGCATATTACGCATGTGATGCACGCCTGCGTGATACGCGGAGAACTGAGTCAATGAAAGTAGATGGACTTTCATTGATCCATTCATATTACCATGTAAACACTACATGTAGAAGCGCTCGTGAAAGACATCGCAGCATTTTTCACTACGTATCACGCAGCCAGAGCCCTATTCTCTTCTATGGATAGCATTTGCAACAATGTCCATATGCAATCCGCTGACTCACACAGGCAGGTAAAATGCTGCATGACCCACGACACATTTTACACATATGGACGTGTGAATGAGCCCTAAGAATAAAATGTTATGAAGCTACAACACTTTGCAGAACTTCTGTATTTCCCACATGTGGTCAGGTTTGTGCACCCGGACTTAGTAGGAATATTTTACATAACGGTGAAAGATCTGTTCAGGTCATTTTTTTTTGTTCAATTTATTTTTTCTAATTAGTGTAAGTGCCACGGAATTAGTGCGGGCCGGTTGTGTCGGTTCGTGCGGTGAATCCAAGACATGACTTTTTATATGTGGGGATATGTTGCCACCATCTGTCTTCTTTGTCTAACTGCATCAACGCCTCATTGAAGAGATGCTTCATGCTTAGACTTCTGCATTTATCTTCACTTTTCTCTACTGGAACTGAACGTCAGTGTGTTTATAAAGACAAATTCTAAGTCTTTACCCAAAAGGCTTATTGCATTTTCTGTGACGCCTATGACTATCCTTTGCAGTATACACCTTTATTTACTATATTGTACAAGCTCAGGACAATGTGCACCAGCGCTGCAAGAACCTGGTTTCCTTTTTTTGTACCTTACATATATATTTTTAACGGCTGCATGCATCCAGGCATATTCAGCGGCATTATTTTATTCCCACATTGGTGACCTAAGGTTTCTTCTGACATTTTTCATACTCCATACTCAAAAAATCCAGAAAAAAAGCCAAATTTACAGCCTGCTGAAATTGTAACACAATCCACAGACCCACAAAACGCATGACAAGTGAGAGTTCCCACGGGAAAAAAAAAGTACTGTTTGTAAGGCGATTCTTAATTTTTTCCCCTCTTGATTACCATCTAACATCTGACCACTGCATTTTTGGTCTAAAATCAAATGGCAAAAACCCCCAAGAAAAACTTCACTAAGAACATTTTTCATGAAAATAGTGGTGCTTATTTATTATGGCTTAGATGACAGATTTCCAAAGTCTAAAAGTAGCAATTTTGTGCATGTACCAAAATTGTGGCTTTAAAGCCATGTACGCCATGGCTCGACGCGTTTTGAATAAGTGGGAAGGGTCAGGCTCCTAAGGATAGGGCTGTGTGTGGACACTTATACTACTATCTATGCCAAAGCCACTCCAGCATCCGGTCGCAGTAGGATTTTCATCCAACACAGAGGTGCCAGCAGTCACAAACTAAGCAAGTCATTGTGTCACACATTCTATGTATTAGAAAATGTTTTATGTGCTGTAGTTTGGGCAGAAAGCACACAAAAGGTTTGTTTTGATGGACTTCTGTAGTTAAATGCTTAAACTGAACCACTAGAGGGTACCAATGCCTTTCAGCTTTATCGCTGTGGGAATGGGATTAGGAAGTTACCAACCTTGTCCTGCATATAAATCTTAGTCCTTATGCTTTTAGCCACTAGTGGTTTTTTAATGCTGTGATATCGCTGCATTTTTTTTAACCGCAAATGTAAATGGGACTTTCTAATGTTAAAATCGCATCAAACAAAAAGTTTGCGCTTCTGCAATTTTTGTGCGTTGCGATTTTAACATTAGAAAGTCCCATTGACATTTGCATTATAAAAACGCAGCGATATCGCAGCGTTAAAAAAACGCTAGTGGGTAAAAGCCCTTAGAAACCATTTCTTGTTGATCCAGTTGCAGTCTGCATAGGTGCATAGACTATTTAGGTACTTAATAATTTCTCTACTCATTGTATTCTCGTAAAAAAAAAAATTAGGTGCAAATTAATCACACCATGTCTGTGCCTTGACATATGTATGTGTGTATCTCTTAGGATCTATTTCATTATGTCTAAAGAAGAACCCTGCATAGGTCCGAAAGCTCGCTGTAACATCATGTGTTTTTGTTAGCCATTAAAAGGTATCAAATCTACAAGATTACGTGGTTCCTCTTGTGAGAATTTGACCCCTGAATTGCATATAAAGGTAGCCCCACAAGCTAGAAATTTAAAGCATAAATTCGGAGTTAACAAGAGGGATCCACCATTCAGAACCCCAATCTAACAGCCAGTACAGATACCTAGAGTGAGCCCTTTTTTGCTTTGGAGGACCTGTACAACTTGGAGGTGAGAACAGTTGATAGAATCTTACTAAGCTTACTTTCGTGACTTATTAATGGCATAAAATTTTAAAGCATGTTAATCATTTCAAGTGGTTTTCTAGAATAAGCTGTCATGTGCGTACATGAGGATTAGCAGTGTTTCTGTGACTTTTATAATGCATTTTTCACCAGTTTTCCCCTTTGCAGGCTGTATCTGTAATTCTAAGTCTTCCCTGAGTTTGTTAGTAGAGATGCTATCAAGTCTTGCATAGACTGCACATGGAGAAAACAAAAGATCCTGTTCCCCTATTACTATCTCTCACCACGTCAGACTTTGTAGAGATGTATTGAACAATGTTCTTTGATTAAATCACTTGGGATGATACAGTAAAATACCCACTATTAGCTGCAGCAGCCTCTGTCTGTGTCTCTGCTTCTTTCTCACTAGGCTTTTGCCTTCCCCGCCTTTTCTCCCTAGACTTCTAGGGGTACTGTGCCTAACTCTCTGCAGCTTCTCCCTCCTCCTCCTTCCATAGACTTCAATAATCAGCATGTAATCTCATCTTTCAGTGAGCTGTCACTACGGATTTAGCCGAAAATTCAATGTTGGTAGGCAGTTTAGAAGGAGAAAGAGGCATTTTAGCTAATAAGATATATTGCAAAGTTTTTTAAACTGACTTGTACTATTGATTTATGCAATGTTTGTGGAAAGTGCATTAACCATTTTTGGGTGGACAGGGTTTCAGATGCATGTAGTTACCACAGCTTGGAACTCTTCCTTTAGGCCTACAGATATATCTCTCAGTGATTGCCATATTGAGACTAATTGATTAATTCTAAATGTCAATATTATTCATATCATTTAAAGTAATTGAGTACTTTTACTTATCTGTAGAGTCAAAATAGTGATTTTTCATAATTATGAGTGCTCAAAGAAAAGCTGGAGCATAGGGCCTTTGAATGCAGACGTACATTGAATACAGGGAGTTAGCAGGTACAAGCCCCTTCAATTAAGATAGCTTTACTACTGACAAATCTTCCACGTGTTTTGGTTAAAAACCATTTGTTGGAATTGACTTGGCATTTAATCAAACAAAACGTTTACCAAATCTGCTTATGAGCTACTTAATCCATTCTTTGTATATTAATGTAATCGGATATAACCTGAAAGTGTCCAGTGTTGGCCAAAGAGTCTCCTATTTCCAGGTAGACAATCTCAGTTTACACAACTGTTTCTTGGTTAGAGAGAAAAATGAAAGGAGATGGAACAGTTCCTCTGCAGCGCCACCTATGCATTACAAGGGGTGAAAACTACACTGAAATCCACAGCAAATGTTTGACATGTCAATTCCGGTGCAGATACCATATGCATTTTTACAGTCTTAACCACATGCTTTGTACTGTAGATGATGCGTATTTCTTGTGCGGATAATAGGAAGCATTTACACCCAACGTGAACATGCCCTAAATGTAGAAAACACTAAAGAAATCCTTTTCCTCCTTAATTTCCGCCTTGCTGTTGACCTTCTCTTGTCCTTTATTGCAGTCAAAATTGAGAAATAATTATAATATTCTTATCTATAGGTCTCAAGGAATCTGTGATATCACCCTGAAAGATATCTGAAGGTCAACTCCATTTTTAAAATGGAAAGGTGTAAGGGCTCTTTTACACTAGGCGATACATTCTGATTCCTGCATCCAGCGGGAATCTGAACGATATCATGCAGTGTTAGGCCCTCTGCACACGGGAGGAAATTCCGCGGCAGGATTTCCCGCAGAATTTCTTGCGTTAGAAAACAAAATTCTAGGCAGACGGCTGCGACTTGTCCGCGTGAAATCACACGCAAAAAACAAGTCGTGGCATGTTCTGTTTCTGTGAGGGTCTCACATAGGCCCGCACAGAAATGTCACTCCTGGGCCGCCGGCTCTGCTCTGCGCATGCGCTGGCTGGAAGGCAGTCGGCACATCAAAGAGCCGGAGCCGCGGGAGAGGTGAGTGCCCCACTGGTCCCTGCAGGGGCTCGGGTTAGGTCCCACTGCGAATTCTCGCAGCGGGATCCGACCCAGCCGTCTGCAGGCGGCCTAAATGCTGCCCCGACTGGAAGAATTTGTTTGCTTTTGTTTGTCATTCAGTTTCTGCCTATTTATCATGAATGCAGTCAGGCGGGCTGGACCGATCCCCTATCCCACTTCACCTCCATTCACTAGCAATAATCATTCCTAAGTAAAAGCATGGGAACGATTATGGCTGGAACTACCGGTTGGGCATCTGCACCTGACAAGTCACCCATGTAAAAGGGCCCTTATGTTAGAACAAATGTAACAGGTGAGGAGGATGAGAACTGGTTCTATCCCAACATATTATATGTATGTAATCGACTAACTCAGAGCAATTCATCATTTGTAAAATCAGTCCGACTACAAGACAGCGGGCTGCAGAATTCACCTCCTCCCCCTGCTCTGTTCACTGTTATCATTCATTTCTACGTTTAGTGTTCTTTTACCTCTATTGCTGTAACCCCAATACTGCCACAGACCACCACAGCTAGGAAAAAGTTAAGTCCCCTGGTGCAAGTGACTGACTCCTAGGGTGACGTCACATCCTTTTCTTGGCAGCATATGTTTGCGGGGTGGTTTGCCATTGGCTTCCTCAAGACCACCACAGATAATACCATTAAACCCTTCACCGTTCTAAACTCATTAGATATTCACCTATAACCACGGATGATGCCAGGGCCAGCTTCAGGTTTATGTGGGCCCTTGGGCAATAGAGTCTTGATAGGCCCCTATTTTTATTTTACATCATTTACTACACGATTAAAACAATGTGTTAACTCTATACCTGTAACTGGGTATCACTGAAATAATACTTTGATATAAAAAACATTATTGCCAACCCATCGTGTGCCATAGAAGTTCTTACCATGTGAATCTACAACTTCCAGTATGTCTTGAACAGTAGTACGGATATGTTGAATTGTAGTTTCAGAAGCAAGAATGTTCTTTCCTCTCATACAGGGAAGCAACTGGGACATGTACTGGGCAAAGCTAACATTTCCCTGTGGTAGACCATCAAAGGTGTACTCCATTATCCCTCCATCTAATATGTATGACCCTTTTAAACTCCCCCATGTAATCATGGACTCAAAGAATGGTAGAGTTGGAAGGGAGCTCTAGGCTCATTGAGTCCAATCCCCTGCTCAGTGCAGGATCACTAAATCATCCCAGACAGATGTCTGTCCAGCCTCTGAAGACTTCCATTGAAGGAGAACTCACCACCTCCCGTGGCAACCTGTTCCACTCACCTTCACTGTCTAATATCTAATCTGTGTCTCCTCCCTTTCAGTTTCATCCCATTGCTTCTAGTCTTTCCTTTGTCAAATGAGGGCCGATCCCTCTGCACTGTGACAGTCATTCAGATATTTGTAGACAGCTATTAAGTCTCTTCTCAGTCTTCTTTTTTGCAAGCTAAACATACCCAGATCCCAGATTCCTCATAGGACATGATTTGCAGACTGTTCACCATCCAGGCAGCTCTTCTCTGAACTTGCTTCAGTTTGTATATGTATTTTCTAAATCAGGGGGCCCAAAACTGGAAAGATGAGGTCTGACTAAGGAGGGGTAAATGGGGATAATTACCTCATGTGATCTAGAATCTATGCTTCTCTTAATACATCCAGAATTGTGTTTGCTTTTTTGATGCTGCATCACACTGTTGACTCATGTTCAGTGTGTGATCTATTAGTATACCCGTCTTTTTTACACGTGCTGCTGCTTCGCTAAATTTTTTTCCCATTCTGTACGTGCTTTTTTCATTTTTCTTGCCCAGATGTAGCACTTAGCATTTCTCCTTGTTAAATACCATTCTGTAAGTTGCCATCTAGATCCTCTCTCTCTCTTCTCTAGTGTTAGCTATCCCTCCTAGCTTTGTGCTGTTGGCAAATTTGATCAGTTTCCCCTCAATTCCCTCCTCCAGATAATAATGTATTCTAATATCACAAAACAACTTGCTCGGACTTGTAGTTTCACCTCGCATATTCTCCTTAGTAATTACCTTGGTTAAATGGGTATTCTGAGACTTTATTCTTTTGATGCCCGTCGATCAGCTGATTCCTGGGGCTGAGATAATTCAGATCAGCAAAAGAAGCAGAAACGCTGACTATAGTGCAGTAGCCCAGGTTATTGCAGGTACAGCTTCTGTTAAATTCAATGGGAGCTGCATCTGCAGTACTAACCTAGGCCGCTGTGCTGCGATCAACATGATCTCTTTTCTGCACTGATTACAGTGACAGTGGCCCCAGGAATCAGCTGATCGGTGGGGATCCCAAGTGTTGTATTTCTGTTGATCATCTATTGATTGGCCATCAATAGAAAAAAATAAAAAAATCCCAAAATATTCATTTAACTGAGGAAATTACAAGAAGAAAATATGAGGTTTAAGTACAAGTCCCTGCATGCCCATGCTGTTATGTGATATTAGAAATATTACAAGGAGGGAGTATAAAAGAACTACAATTCTCAGAATATCCTGCCTATTATAATGGGAAGTCAAATGAGGAGAGAACTACAACTCCCAGTGTTTCCCTCTGGCTATAAGAACTCGCCCAAAAATCCATAAACAAAGGACCTTCAGTTTTCTCTGCTGATCTCCGCCATTCATGACATTATCACAGGCTCTGTTTCAGCCCTAGCATACTGTCTATTCTTAACTGTTGAGCTCCACGTCTTCATGGCATCATCGCAGCTCCTGATCCTTTTCACAGTACACTGCAGGCCCTTACCGGTTCTACTTTCTGCCCTGCCACCTGTGGCAAGAGGCTTAGAGGCTTGGTGAGGGGTGGGCCCCATGAGCTGAAATGGGCTGCACCCCTGCAGGCATGCCTGTCAGGGAAGAGTCCAGCTGGCCATGCACCAGAAAATAGATGCATGGCTGGGATGAGAAGGCCGTATGCCTGAATTGTGGTACATTATGTACTGTAGCAATGTGTGAATCACCCCAGTGAGGAGGAGACTGAAGAGGTGCCAGAGGAAAGAGGTGACCTGAGAGTAAATCTTCGGTCCTCCACAAGCAGAGGCGGAAAGGAAGCACTGAATAACGGGTTCTGCCACTTGATAGCATGGGCACCACCCATAACAACTAGCCCATTAGTAGGGCTGGTGTGAGAGGGAAGTCCTGCTTTACCCCCTCAAGAATGTTTTAGGTCAGTGTTTCTCAACTCCAGTCATCAGGGACCCGCAACATGTTTTAAGGATTTCCTCAGTATTGCACAGGTTATGTAACTATTGTCGGGGCCTCAGATATTGCCACAGGAGTTCTTACTATAGGATATCCTGATAGCATGACTTGTTGGTGGTCCTTTAGGACTAGAGTTGAGAAATACTGTTCTAGACACCTCAAGCATCATATATACTGTAAGTAAATGTAGCTTCATCACAGCAATGCAGTCCAAGGAGAGATGCAGCTACAAGGGAGGCAGCAGCTACAGGAGAGGGGCAGAGCACAAACAAGCAGTGCTGATGTAGCATTGGCCACTGGTGATAGCAAGTGGTGCCAGCATCACTATCTCAATGCTGGACAGCAGCACAAAGGAGGATCTAATGACCGAGATCTGCACACTGACTCGAAAAAGTCCTGACTACCAGGGGCTGAAGACAGACCATTTAAAGGGCCCTAATAACTGGGGTTCTAAGGATGATCAAGGATCTGATGAACTGTGGGAGAGAGAGATAAGAGCTGCATTGCAGAGGTAGTGAATCGTGATCAGAGGTGGTGATCAGAGCTGCATTGCAGAGGACACTTGACACTGCTGCAGTTTTGGGCTATGAGTATCGGCCGCATTAAAAGCGAACAGTGTGCGCACTGATAGGAATTTTGTAAGGATTGTCAGGCCTGCTAGCAGCATAGAAAAACATATGCTACTCTATGGGACACCAGGATGATCAGAAGGCTCAGACATTTAGTGGAGAAAACCGCAGTTGGAATTTCTTGGGAAATGAGCCTGGGACTATGAAATAAATCTGAAGGACGCAGGGAGGGTAATGTTGTCATTTGTGTGTGGTTATTAGTTTAATGTGATCGTTCCCAGCAAGAGAAACCAAGTAATCTTGTAGATATGATACCTTTTAATGGCTAACGAAAATACATGATGTTATAGTGAACTGTTAAACCTACTCAGAGTTCTTCCTCAGGCATAATGAAATAGATCCGAAGAGGCATGTGTATACATTTTATATATATATATATATATATATATATATATATATATATACACACACACACACACATACATACCTATGGCAAGGCACGAACATGATGTGATTAATTTGCACTTAAAAGAATACCACAACAGGATAAGTAGAGAAATAAATACTTTAATAGTCAACTCCTAAAGATATGAAGGTTTTATGGTCTCTGAATTAGTGTTAGGGGGGTCACCAGACGAGTGTTATCTGTGCTATAGATTTCTCATACTTCCCAGTCACGCATTGAACCTTCTTGAAGAATTTAACCCTCTGTTGAATGTGTCAAAAGTTGTTATAAATTCTTCTATGGCTTTGTGACTTGAAATTGCCTTTTAATACGGTGACTTTCATGTGTTCTATGTTGTGTCCATGACTAAAGTGCTTGGCCACAGCTTATTCTGTCTGTCTCTCTTTAATCATGTGGCGATGCAATCCTATCCTGGCTTTCAGTTTTGTCCCATTTCTCCAACATAAAGGCCCCCAACAGGACATTTACTGCACAGGGTCAAGTGCACAGCATTGGACATGGAACATGTGAATGTCCCCGGGATCTTGTAGTCCTGTGTGTTGGCGATTTGTATCCTGTCCGTGGTCAGTACATGTGAGCAGGTCTTGCAGCTCCTTACATTGCAGGGATACAGTCCTTTTTGTGGGGCAATGCACTCCTGATTATAAAGTTCCTCAAATTTGGAGGTTGCTTGTAACACAGAAGGGGATGGTCCGGGAATATGGGTTTCAGATGGTCATCCTTGTGTAGGGTATGGTCGAGTTTCTTCGCGGTTTTCCTTAGTACCTCTAGCTGTAAATTGTAGGTCAATACTAGAGGCACACAATTGTTTTCTTCCTTCTCTGTGTATTGGAGTAGTTTACTTTTGGGCAGGGGCGTAACTAAAGGCTTATGGGCCCGGGTGCAAAAGTTCAGCTCAGGGTTTTTTCCTCCCCCAGTACCCATACCTAAACTGTGCTGCATACAGCTGCAAAATGAATTTCCATACATGATCTGGCACCTTGATGTAATCTTTCCAAACATGACTTGTTTCCTACACTACATGAAAACTTGCTTGTAGCCCGTTAGTCTACTCTCACACACACACAGCATCCTACCATTATAAGGGCTCCTACACACTTGCGTTTTGTAACGCTGCGTTTTTTTAAACGCGATTGTCAATGGGACTTTCTAATGTTAAAAACCCATTGCAAGTTTGTGCTTTGCAATTTTTGTGCGGTGTGTTTTTAACATTAGAAAGTCCTATTGACAATCGCGTAAAAAAAAACTGCAGTGTTAAAAAAACGCAAGTGTGTGGGAGCCCTTAAAGCAGCGTCCCGAGCGCTGTTCTAACCGCGGTACAACACTTCCATTGACTTTAATAGGGTTACTGAGACTTGTAGCTCGAACACAGTGTTTATATCCAGGACTGTAACAAGGGGGCGCTCTAATAGCTGTGTATAAATATATCAAGGAACAATACAGAGATCTCTCCCATCATCTATTTATACCCAGGACTGTGACAAAGGGTACACTGTAATAACTAAGTATAAATATGTCAGGGGACAATACAGAAATCTCTTCCATCATCTCTTTATACCCAGGACTGTAACAAGAGGGCGCTCTAATAACTATATATAGATATATATCAAGGGACAGTATAGAGATCTTTCCCATCATCTATTTATACCTATGACTGTGACAAGGGAGCGCCCTCTAGGTTTAGAGGAAAGAAAATTTCTACATAACATAGAAGGGGGTTCTTTACTGTAAGAGCAGTGAGACTATGGAACTCTCTGCCTGAGGACGTAGCGATGGCGAATTCGATAAGAGTAGAAGAGGGTCCTGGACATCTTTATTGAGCGATACAATATTACATGTTATATCATTAATAGCTTTAGAAGGGTCGGTGATTGGGGGATTACTCCGATTACCAGATTTGAGTCAGGAAGGAATTTTTTCCCTTAATTGGGGAAAATTGGCTTCTACATCATTGAGGTTTTTTGCCTTCCTCTGGATCAATATTGGGGAGTAATAGCTGAATTGGATGAGCATATGTCTTTTTTCGGCCTTACATACTATGTTATGTTACTAGCTATGTGGCTGAGGATTGGAATGGCTGAATTGGATAAGAGACAAAACACACCTTGTGGTGAACAGTAAATCTGTATTTGTTTTCCATAGGAACCAATCACAGCACAGCTTTCATTTCTTATACTGTTGAGGTAGGGAACTGTGAGGTTATAATAGGCAGCTGCTAAAATGTGCCTCTTCCCAAAATTATTATAGGAATAGTGAGATGCAGACGTTATAAAGAACATCATAGGGGGACGGTTATAAACAGGGTTCTCCTTGTGCTCCATCCCTTGCCTGGGGCCGTGTGTACGACATCACTATTAGCCAGTGAGGTACACTCCAGCCAGACTACTTTTGGGCAGCCTATTACCTATTTTTCAGTCTGTACAAAGCACCTGTGAGACCCACACTTCCATTCTCACCTGCCTAAGTGAAACACCTTTTGCCAATTATCTCTTGGAGAAATCATTAAGATAGAATTTCACTTATTTTTTCTCCTTCTCCCGGCCCCATGGATAATTACCCAATGTGCTCAGGAAAAGACAAGGACGATACCACTGTGTTATTAGTTTAGTTAGATTGTGTTTGTCTCGAATTGTGGCTTTGACAACCATAAGACCACATTTTATTCGTAAGCAATGCAGAAAATTAGGTAATTCCAAAAGGGTTCACTTACTTTTTTTTGCAACCATACATGAGCTGTATACATTAGATGCCCATACTTACATCTTTCTGATGACTACATGGATGTATCTCACCTCAGATGGATGTCGTGGTGAATGAGGAAACATTGGGGCAACAGTGTGAGGAAACAGTGAATGAAATATTCATTCATGAATAGCTAAGCACTGGCAGTAATTGGCTGAGCACTCAGCCAATCAGCACAGCCCTTTCAGAAGGTGGGGATTTTTAAATCCCTGCCTGCTGAAAGTGCTGGACAGCAGTGCAGGGGAGCCAGCCGGAGGACGCGTCTGAGCGGCGGAGAGGTGAGTAAAGTTTTTTTTTTTGTTTTTTTTTTCAGGGAGAGGCTTATATTTCAAGCTCTTCCCCGAAAATCATGCTGCGGGAGTTGCCACAAAACCACTGCTTTCAATGGGGGTGGGGGGGGGGCAGCAGCGCCGACCCCATTGAAAGCAATGGGATAGCATGCTGGACTTCTCCCACAGCTGTCACAGTTGTGGCAGAAAGTCCGCAATATTTTTCCTATGTTTTCAATAGGGCTAGCGCTGCTGCCGCTGGCCCTATTGTAAACACTGGCGATATCACAGCGTTTTTCTTGCGCTGCGAGGCGAGTGTGACCGTATGACAACTTACATGCTGCGATCAGTAGGGATTATAGTAAGAAATTGGGTGACAGGTGGAGGTAGCTACTGCTGTCATTCATTGGTACCCTACAATGTGATGGTGTGGTGCCAATGGATTTCCATGTTAGACAGAGGCGTTATTAAGGCCTCCAAATCTGCCATGCATGCCAGCCAAGAAGATCCTACCTCTGGCACAGTCTAATTATTGCTTAAAAATTCCGGCATGGAATCTAAGTTGTCCTGCTTTCTATACATGCAATAGCGTACCACTAGGTGTTACAGGGGTGGCAAATGCAATATGGGCCCTTAGTGAATGGGGGACCCACAGGCCCCCACCATATATTCTTTCACTGTCATGGGCCGTCTTTGGGTGGTGCTCAGGCAAGGGAGGAACGATTACCTGATGTGGCCAGCAGCCAAGTAAACACTTCAGACTCCCCCAGCACAACCCTCCCTACCACTGAGATACTGCAGTTGTGATTCGCCACAACTGCAGTTTATCAGTGCACTTCTGGCCATGGATCCGCAACAAATCGCCCACATTGAAAGGCATGTACTTTCAGTTTTTTGCTCACACTTGCAGCTACGAATTGCGTATTCCACAAGCAGAGGAAAAATCGCAGCATGCTTTATTTTTGCTGTATTTTTGCCATAGGTACCCCTGTCCTTACTTGATGATGGCACGGAAAATACAAATATTGAAAAAAAAAATCTTAACTTAATATAAATTGAGAATAACAGCACAAAAGACAAACAAGAATCCATACAATTGTTTTTTACATAAACTATTTTTATTGAATAATTTGCATTAAGTATAAAATGAAAAAAATATTTGGTATCTCTATAACCGTAACAACAAATACAATATTCTAACACCGGCCTCTTCCATCCCTTAATAGCTGGCCATCTCTCACCTTATTTCCCCCGTCACCAATGACAATAGCAATGGATATCATAGAAGAGGGTGAAATATAATATTACACTCACTGGTCAGCCGGTAGTCACCAGTAAATGTAATAGTTTTTAAAATTGCTATGTAGTGTGAAACTATACATATAGTAATCATAGTATCATCCCATTCTGGGCATATTGTATCATATGTATCAATGTTCTGGGCTTGTGCTGCATCTAACATCAGACAGATTCCATGCCAGATATAAAAATTTAGAAAAAAAAAAGATCTGGCCTCCTCCACCCCTTAATAGCTGGCCATCTCTCACCCTATGTCAACAGTGACAATACGAATACCGTAAGTGTCGTAGAAGAAGGGGAAATGTAGAATTAGACTCACCAGTAGTCACTGGTAAATGATATTTCTAATATCTTATGAAATATATATATATATATATATATATATATATATATATATATATAGTTTAACACAATGTATGAATTTTCTGGACATATAGTGCGCCTGACATGGTCAGGCACATTATAGTACCATACACAAATATTTAAAAAAAAAAAAAAAGGTCCGGCCTTCTCCACCCCTTAATAGCCGGCCATCTCTCACCTCATTTCCCCATTGCCAATGACAATACTAATAGATGTCATAGAAAAGGGGGAAATGTAGAATTAGACCCACCAATAGTCACTGGTAAGTGTAATGGTATTTCTAATATCTTATAAACTATATATATATATATATATTTTAACACTATACATATATAGCATTACATGTATGAATATTCTGGGCACATAGTGCATCTGACATGGTCAGGCACATCATAGTACCATACACAAATATAAAAAAAAAAAAAAAAAAAAGGTCCGGCCTCCTCCACCCCTTAATAGCCGGCCATCTCTCACCTCATTTCCCCATTGCCGATGACAATACTAATAGATGTCATAGAGGAGGGGGAAATGTAGAATTAGACCCACCAATAGTCACTGGTAAGTGTAATGGTATTTCTAATATCTTATGAACTTTATATATATATAGTTTAACACATTACATGTATGAATATTCTGGGCACATAGTGTGTCTGACATGGTCAGGCACATCATAGTGTTATACACAAATATTTAAAAAAAAAAAAAAAAAGGTCCGGCCTCCTCCACCCCTTAATAGCCGGCCATCTCTCACCTCATTTCCCCATTGCCAATGACAATACAAAGAAATGTCATAGAAAAGGGGGAAATGTAGACTTACATTCACTGGTACACTAATAATCACCAGTAAATGAAATAGTATTTTTAATATCTTATGAAGTATGTATATAGTTAAACACTATACATATAATTTCATAATATCATCCAATTCTTAGCATGCGGAGTGCCTAACATGATTAGGCAAATCCTAGTGCCATGAAAAAAAGTGTAACAAAAAGTATACCACCTTTATACCACCTAGGTCATCCAGCTTGATCCAGGGAATATGGTGGGCCTTCTCCTAATGATGTTCTATTCCTTCTTCTGCATTGATGGTTTTCCACCCCGGTGGTCTGCTGCACCTGATGGTCTTCTTGGGGTTTAGGAGGACATTTGGCTCTGATGATGTCACAGAGCGGCTGCGCTGTCCAAGGTTTTCCAGCTTGGTCTGACAAAAGAAAACCTGGTGAATAATACCTGGTGGTCCTCTGATATGGCCGGACGGTGATTCTCTGCTGATTCCATTCTCTCAAGATCCAACAGTCTGGAGCTAAATCTCATGCTGTTTGGCTAAAAGAAAAGGAAGAACAATTTGATGATATGACTATATTACCTTTTCATCACAGCACTAAAATAATCCATGCCTAGTACCATAGGCGGTTTCAGATGTCTCCAACTCAGTTTTATTAGCATCTTTATGATTTTATAAAATACAAAGCTAAAAAAATTTACACTTGCTATATCTAATACTTACTGGGATGTGAGGTGGCTGCATCCCTAGGGCTCATACCAAGTCCCAGTCAATATGCTGGAAAAACTTCTGCTCTCTAATGTCGCCATTGACCCCTAAGCGCTTCTTAGGATCTTTCTGGAGGAGCTGAAAGTAAAAAAAAATTATTTAGTGATTTGAACTATTATTACTGTCCTGGTTTATTATAAAATGTATTACATAGAGAATATATTCACCTTTCTGATGATGTTCTTCGCCTCGATGTTGGAAGCATCAAATTGTCCTTGATGGTACTTGGACCTGCTGGTAACCATCATGTTTAAAATTTTACCTAAGGCATACCAGTCAATGGCTGCATTGTACTCCTCCTCATTCAGCATCTCAGGAGCCGCGAAGTCCGGTGTTCCAGCAAGTCCAGTGGCTGTGCGGTCTCCATAGATGTTCTCGAGGGCCAGCCCGAAGTCACAGATCTTTAGATGGCCCGTTTCAGTCACCAGGATGTTATTCGGCTTGAGATCTCTGTGAAATGGAGAAAAACAATGGTTTATTCTGTTTGATATTGCTGACATGGAATCCATCACATCAGCTGATTTTCTTTGCAAACGTTTCAAAATCTTAGCAAATAAGAATGTAGAAGATGACTTGGATAATTCTGAATAATTAAATATTTAGAAATAATACAGTAACTTTTGAGAGACAGTTATAGTTTTGATCATTAAATATTGTATCCTCTGAGTCAAAACAGTCAGTTTATATTGGACTCCAATGATGAGTACATAGGGCCTATTTATTGAAGGCTTGACAGCAGAATGCTGGCACATGGGCCAAAACTGCAACTTTTTGGCCATGTAAGTCGCCCTGCCACTTTGACAAAAATTGGGTAGTGTGAGCACATGCCTCTTTTGGGAGCGTGGCTACATGAAGCCCATCACTTTTTCTATAATCTATGCCAGGAACTGGTGTAAATCATAAAAAAAGAATGTATGCCAGCTCCTCACTAGTGTAGGTTTTCCATCTGGAGCACAAAGGTGCCACCAGATGAATCAGTTGTATTAAGACTCTTGTACCTCTTAATGCATTTGTCCCCGGCAGATGGGCGCAGGTTTTACTTGGAGCTGCATGTGAAACACCAGTCTAAGTAAGTACGCCCCATTGTGTGCTCATTTTATATCAGAATCTAAAAGCATCTCTTTAAATGTAATCTTCCATTACAGACCTGGCCTGACACTATCACACCAATGAGAATATACTTACCGGTGGACGATGCCCATAGAATGCAGGTCTTGAATACCACACACAAGTTCTGCAGCGTAGAAACTGGCAGGAAGGAAAGGGAAGGCAATTAGTATCTAGAAGATGGAAACTGGAGAGACTTCGTAATCAGAATCTGACTACATTACCGTGCACTTGAGATGTCAAGGCGCCCATTCCGCTGTAGAAGTTGAAGAAAATCTCCGCAGTTGATATACTCCATTACCAGTAGTACGAAGTTCTGCCACCCAGGCGTAAGAATAGTAATATATATTATAAATTTACCAAATGACTGCAGCATCTATACTGTTACTATACAGAATCCGTCACCAGTTATTCCCTCATCAGCAGAGACCTAGACTTTTCTGGAAAGCAAATTCTCCATGAAGAAGTTAAACAATAATACATTATATTGGAAGACTAACAGAGCCCACATCTCAAATATATAGTGGATTACACAAAGCCATCAAAACTTTAGTTGAAAAAAAAATGTACTTGAAAAAACATGAAAGTTTATTGATGTTAAATGTAAACTGTCCACCAACATCTGCCGACAATTGTAATGTTACCGCAGAATGATACAATAATATCATACATAATAACATACACTTTATGGAGTTCTACCAAACATAGATCAAGAAGGGGAAGATACAGAAAGTTAATTACATCTATGACCATATACACAACATGAGAAATACATATATTATAACCCAGCAACAATGATTACTTAATAACAGGAATGATAATTGCCTTCATTAAATTTTACAGTTATGGGGATAAAGTTCTGATCATCCAGAAATCTCTTCACTGAAGGCATCAGGGAATCCCCATCACTTTACATTTCAGAATGCTATGTTATTAATCATGGACAATCCAATAGTGAGCAATTCCAAGCAGTTCCCAACCAGGATCAGTAGGGTTAAAGTAACTCTGAAGAAACTGCATCCACGGCTTGCTGTTGCCATATGGAGCAGATCCAGCAGTCACAAGAGATCTCCATTAATAAGATTAATTCAAGTAGTAGATAGTGGAGGTGACACAGTGCTACAAGTTGGAATTGCCACATAATAAAGTCCTAGCGGCCTCCGATGTTTCCTTCATATGTAGGATTTAGTAGCAGTATAGCAGCGGCCAAAGATCACCGACCACACCACTCCCAAATGTTGGTGACCTCCCACGTGGTCAGCCGTGTCGTGTCATCACCAAGGACTTCCTCATGGTACACTGACCAACCCAGAATTTGGTGGTAGGAAGTAGTCATAAATGTACCTTGGTCTGAAAAGCAAATTTCCCATGAAGAAGGAAAGGACTTCCAGATGCACGTTGTAAAACGCGTCGCTCCACCATCACGCGGTCCTGTCCTGCGGCAAGCAGGTCTCTCTTGCTGATGACTTTTACAGCATATTTCTGTCCAGTAGAGATGTGTTCTGCCAGCCACACCTGGAGAAACAGTCATTAAGCAGATCTAGCTAAGGTAATCAAACAGGAATGATTATTGAGGCAGGATGGATTTTCCCTTTGTCATTCAGTAATGTATACAGGGCTGGTTTCATACAAAGTATGGTCCTGAGGCACCAATTGCTGTAATATTGTGCTAACAACACAATGACGTTCAGTCGGCAATGTGAAGATAGCTGCCATGTTGGACTTTCAGGTGCATTACCAGGGTCATATAGAAGAGTCACCAGATAGAATCAACAGGGATGGCTACATAGCTCTGAAGCTGCGGACGCACTAATACTATCTCTGTAATTTTACTCACCCCTCTTCGCCTAAACAGGCTCTTCTTCGGTCCGGCTCCTCGCACTTTGAATCTGTCAAGTAGGCATTCCCCACCACTCACTCTCAAGGGATGGCATTGAACTTGATCGACAGTCTAATGTCACCCATTGAGAGTGAGTAATGGGACCTGCTCTATTGACACATTGATAGTGCCAGGAGCTGGGCCTAGTAGAGCCTGTCTGGGTGAAGGGAAATGAGCATGACAAATAACAGAACCAGAGCCAGCTGCAGAGCCGTACACCCAGACCCCATGATTGTATTGGGTGATTGGTCCTCCCAAGGAATCTGTTAGATATGGGGTTACCACTGGGGGTGCCGGTGGCCGATTGGTGCGGGGTGCTCGTCCTGGTGCTGTGGGGGCTCAGGCTGGTGGCTTGGTCTGGGGTTCCCCCACTCTGGTAGTTGGTCGCGGCGTCATGCGCGAGCGTGTCTGTCTGTTGGTCGGCCACGCAGAGCTCGTTCTGGTGCGCGCCGCCGGGGGGAGGCGGCTTTATGATTTCGTCCAGTCATCATGTGACTTTGTCCCGCGGGGACTTTTGCATTTATACCTTGCTGGCCCAGACTCTGGTTGCCAGTGTTTGGTTTGACTTGACTGCCTACACCCGCGATATTTGACCTGACGTCTGTGTGTTCGACTTTGACCTTTGTTTTATGACTACTCTCTGGTTAGCCCTCCTGTACTCCGCACATAGCTTTCAGTTTGACCCTGCTTGTTTTATGACTACTCTCAGGTTTGCGCATTGTTGCTTCCTGTCAATTACGCCATGCTCACCTGCCCGTCTTCCTGTCCCTCCTTCCTTGGGGTCCCTGTCACTAGTGCAGCGCAGGGACCGTCATCCGGTTGTCGCCCTGGGGGGCAAGTAGGTAGGGACATAGGAGAGGGCTGGCGTAGGCATCCCCTGTCCATCTGCCCCCGCCACTCCTCACAGCATCTATCTCCTACACGCAAAAGTATTTCCATACATACCGATATATAGTTAGCAATGAAAACTGCTACACCAGGACCAATAATACCACCATACAATTTAGGCTGGGCAATTTGGCCTATATTTAAAATCTGCATTTTTTTCACATTTTTTCTCTGTTTTGATCTCTATTTTATTTTTTTAAATAAGCTGCATACACTTTTTCTTTAAGGGAATCACGTGCACAAATTCCTTAAAGAGTAACTACACTTTATTTTTAAATGCGCAGAATAGACATTTCTAAACATATTTGCCATAGGTTGTATTAGGCTATACTGTACATTTTTTGTACAAAACCCTCTTCAGCTATGTAGCTAGGTAAAGACTGGACTGAGAAATCCATCTTCACCAAACTACAGAGTAGAAGAGGGCACTCCAGATGGGCTTGCGTTGTTCGTTCTAGTGCAGGTACAGCTGTGTATTATTCTATTACCACCGGAAGCAAGGGGTTTGACAGGGCTTGGATGGAGGAATGCCCCTGTCACACCCCTGGCTCCCGATTGGCTACATTCTGTAAGGTCCTAGCAGCAGCTTGATTTTTGCCTTGGCTGGACGGTTAGGGATGTTTTACTGTTAGACTTACATTATTAGCTGAAAATGCTTCCATGTTACAGTGGTAACATGGAAGCAATTTCAGCAAATAAGGTAAGCCTAACAGCAAAACATCCCTAACCCTCCAGGCAAGGCAAAAATCAACAAACAGTTTGCCCGGGGAACAGGCTGCTTCTTTATGTGGGTGGACTTGCAGTGCTGCTGGCAAACTGCTCCGCTGATCAGTCGGACCCACCAGCGCTCATCAGCGCTGACATGTGCCGACCGCCGCCTCTCTGCTTCCTCCTTGCCTTGGCGGTCATGGGAAAGGAGGTGGGAGAAGACAGGCGGCACAGAGAGTCATAGCGGGGCTGCTAAAATGGAGTGAAGGTGATGGTCTTCCTCCAGGCCGAGGAGAGTGACAGCGGCCCCGGTAACAGGAATGGGAGCCCATAGGGAGTTCAGCGCTGCTGGGAGGCCACAGTCGATAGTCACAGCGGAGGCAGCAGCACACACAGTATACTCACATCAGGGGACCGCACTGCAGTGCAGAGTGACAGGACCTGCTGTGAGCCCAAGAAACGGGAGCCTATCACGAACAGGGGGTGTCACTTCCCCCGTCAAGCACCCTGTATCTTGTTTCCCCCACTACTTTTGGGGGTAACAAGATACAATAATTCATACAGCTGTTCTATATAATTGTGCATTAATAAAGCCTGTTTATTGATTTTTACATACTATTTGCTCCTGTGCCCCTGAGATCTGCTTCCTGCACTGTATTTAGTAATCTACTGCCTGTGCTGCTCATCTCCTGGTGCTGTGTATGGAGAAGCTGTTCTGTGCTGAAAGATGGCTTCTCCTCTTCACAGGAGTCCTAATGCACTGTCAGGGTCTCAGTGCTTCGGTTTGTGACGTATAGTATATAGTACTGTACATACGATGCATAGACACCCTAACAGTGCATCAGGTTCAGTGGGGAATGGATGCTGTGTAGAGAAGCCATCTGCAGCATAGAACGACTTCTCCATACACACCAATAGCAGATAAGCAGCACAGGCAGTAGATTAATAAACCTAGCACAGGGGACTGATAACAGTGGCACAGTAGCAGCTATTCTGTAAAAATCACTAAAATATATATATATAGTAGGTTTTATTACTGTGGATTTTATTGGCCTTGATTGCTTGCACTGTTCTTTCTTTCCAGCATACTTGTATCCCGGTTTCCAATTGAGGCTCTCCTGCTTGGATGTCCTCTGGATCAGTATTGTGAACTCCTTTCTGCCTACCAGGACTGTGGACATACCGGAGCTCCCTAATTCAAGGGTGAGTCAACCTACATCTTTACCTCCTAATTCCTATCCTTATCTATTGAGATATTGGAATTTTATTGAATTCTCCAGCCTAATCTCTGGAGTGCTGCCTTATTGATTGTGAATGTTACTTTATAATGGCGCAATTTGTTAATCCATACAATATTTTAATCACTTTCTATTCTATTTTTTGGAAGGCGCGATAGGCAAAATTAGCTGTTTTTGCAATTTTTTGTTTTTTATTGCCTGCGCTGTGTGGGTTAAATAATGTGCTAACTTTTTTTTCCTTGGTCATTACGAATGCAGTGATACCACATGAGATTTTTGTGTTTTTTACATTGTAAAGAGTGAAAGGTGGGTTTTGATGTACTTATTTTGACTTTTATTTTTTTATACTTGTTAAATTTTTTATTTTTCTTTACTAGGAGACTTCAATATCAGCATCTTTTTTCATTCTAAGACTGGGGTCACATGGGTCGTTTTCCCGGCAGAAATCTTGTGGTTTTGCTGCAGCGAAAAACCGTGAGATTTCCGCCCGAAATGCTTTCTCATTGCGGTCGTCGCTTCCATAGAGTGGAGCGAGGCCACAACGGGAAAAAAAATAGACATGCTGCAGCCGGGAATCCACGCTGCAGCACCGGCTTTGCTGTGACAGATTGGTCATCCTGATTTGTCAAAAATCTCGTCCAAATGGCTGGCTAAGCTCGGGATTAGCGGCCGCAGGCAGATCTGCCACAGCGAAATTCTGCACGGAATTTCTGCAGCAAATCCGCCATGTGTGTACCCAGCCTAATAGAAATTAGAAAGTCTATGAGATCAGCCAGTTCTGAAGGCTATATCCATTGAAACTCCATGATCACATCGCAGGGGTCCGATGGGTGAGAGAGGGAGCCCCCTACCTCTGTCAGACTTTTACACACCGCAGTCACACTGATAGCAGTGTGTAAATGGTTAAATAGCGGGCATCAAAGTTCTCTTTGGTCCCGGGTATTAGATAAAGTGCCCAGCTGTCATCCCACAGCCGAACACCCGCACCCCCCGGCACGGGATACCCGCAGCAGGTTTCTAATGCACTGTTTGCAGAATAAAGCCCCTTACTGGCTGCCATCAAAAGACGTTTGAGTAGTCATTAGGGGGTTAAACTAAAATTGCAAAAAAAATATTTTCTTGTAATTTATTACAAAAAATGCTGTCAAAAACATGAGAATACATAACAAAAGCCTCATATGAAGTTACACTACCAAAAACCTAAATATGCAGCGTTCAAATAATAGATTCTATGTATCATCTATATAATAATAAGTCGTACCACCATGCTTCTCTCAATATCTGCAGTAAAGGGGTATTAGGGCTCAGTCACACAGGTGCATCCGGGCGCCGATGCGCCTGTGTTCCTGCAGGATAAGACGACCGCACTGCAGGTGCGGAGAAAGAACACATGACTGGCCCCATGTGTTCTTTCTTTCGGTGCTGTGGAGAGTCAGTCGCACCTGCAGTGTGGCGGTCTTCTTCGTGTGGGAAGATGGGCGCATCGGCGCCCAGATGCGCCTGTGTGACTGAGCCCTTACAGTCTATTATAACTGATGAGCCATCCCCTGCACAGGTCATCAGTTGGTGATGAACGGGGGTCTGCCGCTTGGGACCCCCATCCTTCAGTTGATCATCCATCCTGCTGCAATCTCATATGATATCATATAAAGTGGCTCCAGCGGTGCAGCTTCACTTTACAGTTGTTGTCTAAACCCGCAGATTCAATGTTACCTTACTCTAAAGGGATTTTTCAGGAGAAAACTATTAATGATCTACGCTGAGGATAAATCATCAGTAGTAGATTGGCGGGGTCCATCGCTTGGGGTCCCCATCAACAAGCGGCGCACTTTCCTCATGCTTGTGACATCATGTACATCAGTCACATGACCTGAGAGCAGCTCAGTCCCATTCAAGTGAATGGGCCTGAGCTGGAATACCCGGCACAGCTACACATCGCACTACTCTGTGCCTGGTAGGGAGTAAAGTGACGCCAGCACTCACTTCAGTCAGCTGATCATCAGAAATCCTGAGCGGTGGATTCCTGCTGATCAAGTATTGGTGACCTATTGTCATCAGTAGTGTAGTTGTGGAGACTGGGGCCGCAACATTCCGCATGTTGTCCAGTTGGGACCATTTTGTTTGCCGAGTATTAAGAGCATCACATGATTCAGATTTCTTACCTGTCCATAACCTCCGCGGCCGAGCATATAATGAAAAGTTAGGCTCTTGATATCTTTGGAGATTCCGCTGTCCGTGCCGGATGGTCAATCACTGCCGTCTCCTAGAAGGAAGAGAAATAGGCAGACATTACGATTAACCCTTTAGTGAGCAGGGCTATTTTGGGCCTTTGTCCCACGAGCAAATTGTCACCTTTTCGAATGCTGAGTTCTAAGGCCGAGGTCAGCCGAGCATGTTTTTTTGCGTGCCTATGTGCGCGAAAAAAAAAGGGCTGCTCGCATGAGCAGAAAACGCGCGAATGCGCAGTGTAGGAAACTTTGCCCATTCATTGGAACAGCTGTGCTTGGAGAAGCGCAGCTGCTCCACGAAGGTCCTCTCATCACTGAACACTGACAGCACTGTCACAGTGTTCAGTGATGATAGTATTCTCCACGGGGATAAAAGAATCCCCTGCCACAGCTGTGGCAGAGGAGCGCAATGCTATACCATCGCTTTCAATGAAGCCGACGCTGCTGACACCCCATTGAAAGCAATGGGATGAAGGCAACCCCTGCAGCGATGACTTTTGGGGGGAGTGGGGCTTAAAATCTAAGCCCTACCCCTAAAAATCATCTTTAGCTGCAAAAAAACAAAATCTTAACTCACCTAGAAGCGCTGTTCGACTCTTCTCTACGGTCCCCGGCAGTCTACTACAGTATTTCTTCTTAAAGTGCTGCTTCTGATTGGCTGAGCGCTGTCACAGTGTTCAGTGATGAGGGGACTTCCCGCAGGGATTAACAGAACCCTCGGTGAGTCCACTCATCCCCGCGGGGACTAAGGAGTTATCAGCGGGACAATTAAATGGTGCTTCTGGCCAGAAGCACCTTTTAAATGCCCTGCTGTAAGCAGCGGGGAAGCTATTGGCAGCGCAGGAATTTCCATTACCTCCTGCTCCCATAGGAGTCAATGGAAACTCCTGCAAAACGTGCACGACAGTGCATGTTCTATCTTTTTTAGGTGTGCGCCTTTTTTTCGCTTCAAATTCCGCACATATGAAAGCTTCTATAGGATCCCTGGAACTGGTTCTTTTAAAAGCGTGCATTTGGGCGCGCAAAACACACGCTCGTGTGAATGAGCCCTAAAGGTGAATCTTCTTTCAGTTTCTTAAGTCTACCCCAGCTTCCTTATTAGTTACGTTTGGAGTAGATTATTAATTTTGTATGTCTTTCTTAGGAAAGTCTGGTCAGAAATGGGGGAGAAAATGCATTTTTTTATTATTTCCCTGCACTATGATGTAAGGTACTTTGTTCAATTAGTAATATTTACCCCAAAAATGAATCCTCTAGCTCTCCCGTGTATAATGACATCACACACGTGTGCATTGCATGATGTATGACATTGTAATAGCTATAAATGTACCTTCCTCCTCCAGCTTTAGTATTATTATAAACTCTGGTTTCTCTATTATTTCATTATTGATTAAACCAACTAGTGTTAATTGAGGGCTAATTATTATTGTTATTATAGCATGTAACAATTGACAGTCAACAATTGAGTAATATGGGCCCCAACATTATTACCCAATATTGTCTACATAAAGGACAGCAGTATATACTGTATGATACATGTGTAGATTGCAGCCGTCCACTGAGGTCTCATGACATAAAACTCATATTGCATTGGCAGTAGGTAATATTCATAATACCAAAGGTTGGCTATATTTATGTGTTAGTGTTCACATAGTGGTCCAATGCTAGGGCAGAATAATACCAATATGCAGAGCACAAATATTAGTGCCATATACAGTAATTGGACTGTATGAACGGGCCTTATCCCTAATGGGAAAACATAGAGGTGCATACTATAATGTTTGTATGATCTACAGCAGTAGGCCTCATCCTTATTTAATCTTGCGAGCCACGTTTAATTTTCAGTGATGGTCGGCAGACTCATCATAGTAAATGTGGAGAACAGAAAATCATAAAATTGCACATAAAACATTTACAGAATTTTGGTTTATCATTTTTATTGGGTTTTCTTTAACGCCTTCCTGCTGCAGGGCGGAAGTTTACGTCCTGGGAGCGGGGTACTTCCCGCAACAAGGCGTAAACGTACGTCCTGGGGATAGCGCGAGATCACATATGATCCCGCGCTATCCCGCAGCGGGAGCCGGCTGTCAGACACAGCCGGCGTCCCGCTGCAACAGCGGGGAGCATTAGAGATGTGCCCCCCGCTGTTAACCCCTTCTCTGCTGCGATCTAAGTAGATCACGGCAGGGAAAGAGTTCACAGAGGGAGCGCACTCCCTCTGTGTCTCTGGCCGGCTCTCGCGATGTTATCCTGTATTGCCAATGCCTATTATCGCTGTAAAAGCGATAAGGCATGGCAGGGCAGTAGCCCTGCCATGCCTTATCACAGCGATGGGCAGTACTGTGGTCAAAGTCGCGAAGAGGGACACAAATGTTGTAAAAAAAAAAAAAAAATTTTTTAAAGAATTAAAAAAATGTAAAAAAAAAAGTTTAAAAACCCCTTTTTTAAGCTTTTTCTCAGATTAGCATAAAAAAGGTAAAAAAAAGCCTAAAACCCCACATATTTGGTATTGTCGCGTTCGTAATGACGCGTACAATAAGCTGCATATGCTTTTGACTGTGGACGGAAAAAAGCGTTAAAAAAACGCTAAAAATTAGCATTTTGCCTCACTAAAAACGCAATAAAAGTGATCAAAAAAGCCGCAAAATGGTACCAATAAAAACTACAGCTGGTCTCGCAAAAAATAAGCCCTCATAGAGCTCCGTACATCAAAAAATAAAAAAGTTACAGGACTTTGAATGCAGCGATTTAGAAAAAAAAAAGTTTCCAAAAAAAGGGTTTTTCCCCTCGTCATCCTGACAGCATACACATGGAGGTTGTCCACTGGACACCTGTTGGGACAGGAAGCGGAAAAACATACAAAAGGCAACTCCCACCACCGGCTCACCAGTGTCTTCCTGTCCCTACAGGACAGTCCAAGCGGAAGCCTCCAGGTGTATGCTGGAGGTGAACAAGGAAGAAAGAAGACTCCCATGCAGCCTGCCCGCCCGTGGGGGGATGACACTCTGTTCGGGCTGGCAGGGCTTGCGCGGGTGAGACCCTACGTGGGGACCCTCACCCGCAGGATCTACCCAGCACCGCGTTCCCTGCGGGGAAATCCTTCCCCAGTGCGCTGCCCAGTGGGGTTGTCGCACTGGGAAGATACAGCCCGGTACCTGCAGGGCTTGGAAGAATCTGCCCTCCGAACGCCGGCGCCTCCAGGCAGGAATCCAGAGCGTCTGAGCAGGTATGCCAGCGGGGAGAGAGCGCGCGGCGCGGTCCGACCGGCGCACTCGAGCGAGCGTCTCCACATAGTGTGTCCTCTTCAGAGCGTCCCGACGTATGGGGTATCCCACGGGTCGAGCGCGGCCGCGTCACGGGGGGGGCCGGGCCTCGTAAAAAAGGCGCCAAAATTTGAAAATTAAAAAAAAAAAAAGGAAAGCTGGATTTCCCTGCATGTCTTCTGTCTGCACCTTAGAAGAAGATGTCAGCCAGAGAGGACGTGGAGAGCAGCCTGCTGGTGAGTAGACCTCCTTGGGTCTCGCACCGGGGAGAAGAAGAGAATATCAGGTGCTGGAAATTCCCTTTTTGCTGTCTCCGTCTCTTAGGACAGAGAACCACAAAAGGTTAGAGAGGCCAAGAAGCGAGTGCGCAAGTGTCCGGTCTGCTTGCGGCGACTAGACGAGGGCCACACCAAGCCCTTATGCGCAGACTGCACGGAGAAAGTGGTCCGTGAGGAAGGCTCCTCGGGCATATCGGATATCCGATCTATGATCCGCGAGGAGATTGAAGCCTCTCTCTCATCTCTTTCCTTTCCGCCCCCCACGAAAAGGGTAAGGCGGTCACGGATGGAAGAGTCGGACTCTGAGGAAGGGCTCCTAGAAGATTCCCCCTCAGAATCCATGCCGCCTATGGAGGACGCAAGGAAGTATTTCTTCTCATCGGCGGACCTGGGGCAACTATTAACCGCGGTCCGACGCACCATGCAGGTGGAGGAAGAGACGCCGCAGCAGCCATCCTTTCAGGATAGCCTGTTCCGGGGACTCCTACCGCAGCCAAAACCATCATTCCCGGTCAATGACATCTTGAAACAGCTAATCCTGACCGAGTGGAAACAGGCAGAACACAAGTTTTTTCTGTCCAAAGAATTCAAAGATCGGATGGTCTTCACCCCGGAAGACATTGAGTTCCTGGAAACCGTCCCTAAAGTGGATTTGGCGGTCGCCAGGGTCTCAAAGAAGGCTGCCCTCCCCTTTGAGGACATTTCCCAATTGCGGGATCCACTGGATACCAGAGTGGATTCGGCAATGAAAAAGGCCTGGGAGACTGCGGCCCTCACCATTAAAGCCAACATCACGGCCACGTCCGTGGCGAGATCTATGACGGTCTGGTTAGACCAACTCCAGACACTGATTACTCAAAGGGGCTCGAGGGAAGACCTCTCCAACTGCCTTCCCCTCCTCCAACAGGCAACCGGCTTCCTGGCAGACGCCTCTATGGAGTCAGTGAGGTTCAGGGCCTGTTCAGCAGCGCTCTCGAACACAGCCAAGAGGGCCGTCTGAGTAAAGGCCTGGACGGGGGACAATGCCTCAAAGAACAGGCTCTGCTCCTTGCCCTTCCAAGGACGCCGGATCTTCGGGCCTTCCTTGGATACACTCCTAGAGAAGGCATCAGACAAGAGTCAGTGATTACCGTCAGAGAAACCCTTCAAGCGGCCTTCCTCCTCCTACCCTCCTCCCTTTGTTCCCTCTAAAACATACAGGGGGAAGGGGAAAACCGGACGCTGGTCCTATCCCAAAGGCGGAAAGGGTGAGAATCCACCCTCCGGGATCCGGCAAGTAGGGGGTAGACTGAGGGGGTTCGCCAGTAAATGGAGCGAAATAACCTCCAATCCCTGGGCCTTACGCCTAGTCTCGGAAGGCTATAAAATTGAATTTTCCTCCCCTCCTCCCCGGAGGTTTGTGGTTACCCCCCGCCAGTCACCCGCGTCTGCTCGGGCCCGCCAGTCGGGGGTACGGTACAAAAAAACACACGTCAGGGAGGCGCTACCTGTGTCGGCTTGCAATTATTAGGTCTTTAGAGTAATCACTAAAAGTGAATTAAAATGCATAAAAAATGAATCAATTAGACTCACCCGGTGTCTGGCGAGTACCCCTGTAAAGGGGTCTCACCAGCACCTCCACATCCTCGTCGGCTTTAAAAATCCCCTGGCGTGTCCGTTCGGCTGCTGGGCTTCTGTGTCCTGCTAGCTGGCAGGACCCACTTGAAGTGTTTTTCGTATATAAACTTGGTAAAAAAAGGAAAAGCCCGCGCTCTTAGGGACCTGAACACCAGGGTCGGGCTCCAGACACCACTTGCTTCAAACTTTTATTCTTAATATCCTCTGTGCAACGCGTTTCGTCGTACACACAACGACTTTATCAAGCACAATAGTTACAATGTTACATATACACTCTATATATAGTTAACTCACTTTTAGGCGGCAGCATCCCATTCGTTGCACTGGTATCAGGTGTCGGCGTCCCATGCGTCTGTCAGATGCGA
This sequence comes from Eleutherodactylus coqui, assembly GCF_035609145.1. NCBI lineage: Eukaryota > Metazoa > Chordata > Amphibia > Anura > Eleutherodactylidae > Eleutherodactylus > Eleutherodactylus coqui. The sequence continues at coordinate 181,531,673 of NC_089840.1, read as the reverse complement.
GGCGCCATGTCAGGAGGGAGAAACGGCATAGTACTTCCGGGTATGGTGACGTATGCCGGCTCTGGGTGAAGATGTACGCCCAGAGCGCTCTATCTCCGTGTTAATAGGTTCCTGGGCTGTCAATCATTATGTCAGCGGTGTTTACGCTATTTACGTTAGCTACGTTAGAAAGCTGTGTAAACACCGCGTGTCTCTCCTATTTAGTCATATCCCTTATCGTGTTGTGTATAACTTGTATCCTTGACGACCGGGGAGAGTATCTCGGGCCGTTTGCTTTGGAGCACTTTCGGCAGTCCTCATTTGTGTTGGGAGGACAAATAAACAATTTCTATATGCTATTTAAATTAACTTTAGCTATCTGAAGTTTTAAGCAGAAGTTATTTTATTAATGAACCTATATATATACTATAAATTTATTGTTTAATAATATTTAAATATACCCACTAGTTTACTTCACACAGAAATTGAATATTTACTGTATATACCGGCGTATAAGACGACTTTTGAACCCCGAAAAATCTGCTCTGCAGTCGGGGGTCGTCTTATGCGCCGGTAATACAAAAAAAAAAAAAGTGTAAAAAAAAAAAAATTTATTACTCACCTCCCCCGGCGTTCTGTCGCGCTCCGGCAGGATGTCGCTCGCTCCGGCAGGCTGTCGCTCGCTCCTCGTCCCCGCCGCAGCATAGCTTTCTGAATGCGGGGCTTGAAATCCCCGCTTCCAGAAAGCTAGTACACACGCCGGCAGCCATGACAGCATTGAATGGCTGTGATTGGCTAAAGCACACGTGGCTTCAGCCAATCACACTATTCAATGACATCATTGAATGGCTGTGATTGGCTGAAGGCGCACGTGTTAGCAATCACACCCATTCAATGATGTCATTGAATAGTGTGATTGGCTGAAGCCACGTGTGCTTTAGCCAATCACAGCCATTCAATGATGTCATGGCTGCCGGCGTGTGTATTAGCTTTCTGGAAGCGGGGATTTCAAGCCCCGCATTCAGAAAGCTATGCTGCGGCGGGGACGAGGAGCGAGCGACAGCCTGCCGGAGCGCGACAGAACGCCGGGGGAGGTGAGTAATAAATTTTTTTTTTTTCTCCACTGTATACCGGCGTATAAGGTGACAGTTGGGGGGTCGTCTTATACGCCCCGTCGCCTTATACGCCGGTATATACGGTATGTAAAAAATGATAAAATAATGATAATGTTAATAATTTATCTTATACATCGCATATTAATCTATTATGAAAGAAGGGGGATGGGGGGAGGGGGGGAAAAGAAGGGAAGATAATATATATGTTATGGAGTAGATTATTCAGTGGGTGGTGATAGTGGGACTTAGTTCAAAATAGAGGGATAATTTGAAAAGGGATGCTGCCGTTTACAAAAGAGAATTAATACATGTTTAAAAATCCTAAATAAAATGCTTTTTCAATTTTTTCATAACATAATTACATTTAAAACAAACATGCTTATTAAATCTTTGGATGGATTATATTCTACTTGGTAATACTTATATGCAATAATAAAAAATAATAATAAATACATACAATAAATACATAAGCTAATAAATAAATAATTTATGGATGGTTCTCCTACAAGTTATAACGTCCATGTCTCTTTTTATATATATTCGTACATTTGTATGGTTACCATTATATATTATAGTATACCTCAAGTGGCTTGCCTATAATTATAATTATAATAAAACATTACTAATATGTATAACCTATATGCCAAATATATAAATATATACAATAAAATATTAAAATTTTTTTTAATAACAATAAAAGTGGTGTGGTGTCTCAAATTTTTTCTAGTACCTCGTTTAAGCCGTTCGGTATGAGTGTGTTGAGTCTAAAAATCCAGTACATTTCTTTTTGTCTGAGTTCCTGTACTGATTTAGAATTTATATATTCTAGGGGGGTAATTCTCAAAACAGTATGATCTCTATTGTGTTCATTTAAAAAATGTTTGGAGACACTGTGTTTTAAGAAACCGTTTTTAATATTACTGCGGTGTTTATTCATTCGGTCTCTTAGTGCATTAATCGTTCTCCCTACGTATCTAAGGTGACAGGGACACTCAAGCATATATATTACTGCTTCCGTTTTACACGTTAATCGTTGATTGATCTCTATAGATCCTCCTTCTCTTACTTCAATCTCTGTTCTTCCATTAGATATGTTTTCGCAGCATTTACATTTTCTATCCCCGCACCTATAGACGCCTTTTGGTCCTTTTTGTTTTTTCTCCTGTTCCCGTTTTCTGTTCTTCTCCTTTTTCGGGCATGAGGGTGCAAGTATATTTTTGAGGGTTTTGTTTCTCCTAAAGGTACATAGTGGTCTTTCTGGTATAATTTTTTGTAAGAAAGGGTCTTCTTGTAATAATGACCAATTATCTTTCATAATTTTCTTTATATTGCCAAACTGTTTACTATATTTCGTTGTAAATGTAATTCCAAACCTTTTACTAGATTTTTCTTTTCTTTCTACATTACTCTTGAATTTTTCCATGTTCTGTTTATTGTTGGTCTTTTGTTCTTCCGTTACTTTCTCATAGGCCGAATTAATTATAGTGATTGGATATCCTTTATCACGAAATCTTTTTTTAATTAATTTGGCTTGGTCTTCAAAGTCCTCTTGGGTGGTGCAGTTTCTTCTCACCCTTTTCAATTGTCCATATGGAACGTTAACTTTCCATTGTTTTAGGTGACAGCTGTGGAAATCCAGATAGCTATTGGTATCCACAGCCTTGAAGTGAGTACGGGTAATGATGTTTTGTTCTTTTGTTGATAACTCCAGATCTAGATATACAATTTTATTTGGATCAATAGTGTATGTAAATTTGAATCCAAACTCATTTTCCATTAGATTTTTGATGAAAGTTTCCAGTCCCTGTTCTTCACCATCCCAGATTATTAACAGGTCATCTATATATCTTTTATATAGAATGACCCTGTGGTCTAAGAATCGATCTTTTTCAAAGACCCCCATGACACAATTTGCGTAGCTTGGGGCACAAATCGTGCCCATTGCAGTCCCTCTTATCTGCCTGTAGAACCTCCCGTTATACGTGAAAAAGTTATTATTTAGTATAAATGAAATAGCTTGTAGCAAAAATTCCCTCTGATTTTTTGGCATGAGAGGGTCTTCTTCCAGTGTTTTATTTATTGCTGAAATACCTGCCTCGTGATCAATGTTTGTATACAAGGCTTCCACGTCCATTGTGCACCACTTGTATGAATTTTTCCAGGGGATCTGTTTAATCGTGTCCAATAGGTGACCCGTGTCTTTAAGGTATGATGGCAGGTTCTTGACATATTTTTGCAATTGCACATCGATGTATTCTGACAGCCTGTTGGTTATAGCCTGCATACCGGCAATGATGGGTCGGCCCGGAGGGTTGAAAACATCTTTGTGTATTTTAGGCAAATAATAGAAATACGGCATGCCTATGGGTGTTTCGAGCAGATATTTATATTCGGGTTTCAGGATACATCTATCCCTATATCCATCCTGAAGTAATTGATAGAATTTCACTTTCGTTATTTCTGTGGGGTCCCTACTTAGTTTCTCGTAATATTTTATATCCTGAAGAATCCTCGTTGCTTCATGGTCATACTTAGCATAATCGAGGATAACTATCCCCCCCCCCGTTGTCCGTATTCCTAATGACTATGTCTTCTTGTTTCATCAGATTGTTTAAGGTGACTCTCTGGTTCTTCGTGAGATTATCTGTCCCTCGTTGTGTTCTCATATCCTTCTGACACATCTGTTTAAATTCTTTCATGACTTTATTATAAAAAAGTTGTATATATTCCCCTTTTACTTCAACTGGGTAGAATCTACTTATAGGTTTAAGGTCAGTCGCTATGGGGTCGTCAATATTGAATGTTTGTTCGATTTGTTCCTCATTCGTTTGTCTGTCCTTCCCATTCATTTCTTGGATCATGAAGTATCTATTAAGGGTTAATTTTCGTATAAAGCTGTTCAGATCCACAAATAAGTCAAACAGATTTGAATTGGTCATGGGGCTAAAAGAGAGCCCCTTGGCTAAAATATCCACTTCTTTCCGTCTTAACATATAGCTCGATATATTGAATATGCCCTGACTCTTGGCCTCTTCGAAGGACACTATTTCTTCATTTGGGGGGTTCCTTTTGTTCTTGTTCCTCCTTCTACCCCCCCTTTTCCCCCTTCTGGTCTTTCTTTTTCTATCCTGTTTGTTGGTTTCATTGGAAGGTAAAACTGGTTTATTTTTGATTTTACTGTTTGATTCACACTGGGTCTCTGAGTTGCGCCATTCTTGTGGGAGGCTGTGTTGTTCTTTGGTATCGTTCTCGATGTTGTAAAGGGCATCTGATCTGTTGCTTTGTCTAAAAAAGCTCGATGTTCCGTTGGTTTGGAGACTTGTCCCATTCCATTGGACCTTCTTCTGTTCTCTGTATTTGAAATACAGAGATCCAATATGTCCGTTGGTGAGTTTGCCATAGGCGATGTTAGTAATGCACTTTCCACCTCCTGTGAAATTAATTCTGGTGTAAATGACATAAGTTCTTGAGCGCACTTATTAGATGGATTATAGTTCTTACTCCTTCCTGAACTGGAGGTTCTAACCCGTTTGGGGGTGTGGTCTGTTGTAAAGAGGGCCGTCTGAGTAAAGGCCTGGACGGGGGACAATGCCTCAAAGAACAGGCTCTGCTCCTTGCCCTTCCAAGGACGCCGGATCTTCGGGCCTTCCTTGGATACACTCCTAGAGAAGGCATCAGACAAGAGTCAGTGATTACCATCAGAGAAACCCTTCAAGCGGCCTTCCTCCTCCTACCCTCCTCCCTTTGTTCCCTCTAAAACATACAGGGGGAAGGGGAAAACCGGACGCTGGTCCTATCCCAAAGGCGGAAAGGGTGAGAATCCACCCTCCGGGATCCGGCAAGTAGGGGGTAGACTGAGGGGGTTCGCCAGTAAATGGAGCGAAATAACCTCCAATCCCTGGGCCTTACGCCTAGTCTCGGAAGGCTATAAAATTGAATTTTCCTCCCCTCCTCCCCGGAGGTTTGTGGTTACCCCCCGCCAGTCACCCGCGTCTGCTCGGGCCCGCCAGTCGGGGGTACGGGACCTGTTGTCCCTAGGGGCCATCACTTCGGTTCCCGCAGAAGAACTGTTCAAGGGGTGCTACTCCCCCTTGTTTCTCATCAAAAAAACCTAACGGGTTCTATAGAACCATAATTAACCTGAAACACCTGAACAAATCTATATCATACCAAAGATTTAAAATGGAATCGGTGAGGTCAGCGATCCCCTTAATCGCACCAGATAGCATCATGGCCACGGTGGACTTAAAGGACGCCTACTATCATGTTCCCATACACTCAGATTCCCAACAGTTTCTGCGATTCGCCCTGGTGATAGAGGGGTCAGTCTCTCATTTCCAGTTTTCGTGCCTGCCGTTCGGGATTTCCTCCACACCTCGGGTGTTCTCCAAGCTGGTGTTAGAGATGGTGGCGGCACTAAGGACTGACAAGGTGTTGATTGTCCCATACCTCGACGATTTCCTGCTCATAGCAGGATCAGCTTCAGAACTCCAGTGCCGGGTCAACCTCACACTCCGTCTGTTCGAGTCGTTAGGTTGGATCATCAATTTCGACAAATCCAGTCTTCTGCCCGAACAAAAGAAAAAGTTCCTGGGAGTTATTCTGGACTCACACCGCCAGTGTTCTTCCCTTCCTCTAGAAAAGCAAAAAACGATCCAAGACGAGAGCCGGGCACTTTCGTTAGCCACCCAAGTCTCCCTTAGGAGAGGCATGAGGGTTCTCGGCCTCATGACAGCTTGCATTGGAGTAGTCCCGTGGGCCCAGTTACATTGTAGAACTCTCCAGGACTTCATCCTGAGCAACTGGGATAAATCACCAGCTTCCCTGGATCAGAAAGTCGTCCTTACCCACAAAGTAAAGTCCTTCTTGGGGTGGTGGACGTCTATCTCCAACCTTGCCAGGGCCACGGTTTGGGACCCTGCATCCCCAGTATCCATCTTTACTGACGCGAGCGCAACTGGCTGGGGGACCCACTTAGGCCGTCATTATGTCCAAGGGGGCTGGAACCAGAAGGAAGCTACTCAATCTTCCAATTACAAAGAGCTTTGCGCTGTCTGGAGGGCCATCCGGGGCCTCGAGACAGAGATCGGGGGTAGACCCATTAAGATCTTTTCAGATAATATAACAACTGTGTCCCTCATTCGCCACCAGGGATCCACGCGGAACCCCCGACTACAAGACCTGGCGGCGAAAGTTCTCGGGTGGATAGAGCAGCGGACACCTTCCGTCTCAGCGTTCCACGTAAGGGGCCCAGAGAATTCCATGGCAGACTACCTCAGCCGCAGGAGGATAGACCCCGGGGAGTGAGCGCTAAATCCAGAGGCATTCCAGTTAATTACGGAAAGATGGGGGACACCAAAGGTGGACTTGTTCGCCTCTCGGGAGAACAGCAAGTGTCCCAGGTTTTTTTCCAGGGGGGCAGACGGGGGCTCCCTGGGAATAGACGCACTGTCCCAGGCGTGGGAGTGGGACCTGGCATACGCCTTCCCACCTATCCCCCTGATCCCTCGGGTCCTAAGGAAGATCCAGGGGTCCCCAGGCTCCGTTATCCTGGTGGCCCCATTCTGGCCCAAGAGACCTTGGTTCCCGCTCGTGGCCGCTCTCTCGACACAGGAGCCTCTACATCTGCCGCGGAGAGACGACCTCCTTCAACAAGGTCCCCTGATTTGCCCAAAAGTCCGACAGTTCAGACTGGCGGCCTGGAGGCTGAGCGGGTAAAATACCTGAACCAGGGCCTATCAGGGAGGGTGACCACCACCTTATGTGAGAGCCTCAAAGAATCCACCAGGAATATATACACCAGGGTGTGGGATACCTTCTCTAGGTGGTTGGGGCATAGTATTCACGACCTCCAACAACCTGACATTAATAAGATTCTGGAGTTCCTTCAGGATGGATTGGACATGGGGCTAAAACCGAGTACCCTTAAGGTCCAGGTGGCCGCCCTGGGAGCCTTCTTTGACTTCCCCTTAGGCGACCATAGGCTAGTTAAAAAATACCTTAAAGAGGCAGTCAGACTCCACCCCTTTATAAGGAAAACCATGCCCCCATGGGACCTGAACCTTGTTTTGCAGGCCCTTTGCGCACACCCCTTTGAGCCCCTGGAAGAGCTCTCAGTTAACCCCTTAGTGACCAAGCCTGTTTGCGCCTTAATGACCAGGCCAAATTTTGCAAATCTGACATGTGTCACTTTAACATGGAAAAACACCAGAAAGGTTTTGCATATCCAAGCGATTCTGACATTGTTTTTTTGCCACATGTTGTGCTTCATTTAGGCGGAAAAAATAGACCGATAGAAATTGTGTTTATTTATTAAAAGCGCCAAAATTGGGAAAATTTTGAAAAAATCGTCATTTTTTTCACATTTCCAACTGCAATATCTTAAATATGTGCAAACATAATATAGAAATTTTTGCTAAGATTTATATTTCCACCCGTTTACTTTATTTTGGGCACACATTGGAAAAACTTTCGTTTTTTTTTAACTATTTAGGAGACGTACAAATTTAACATTACTTTTTAGCATTTTGAGGAACACTTTGTTTTCCTATACCAAGCCGAGATTGGAAAGGCTCATGAGTGTCAGAATAATAGATCCCCCCCCCAAATGACCTCATTTTAAAAACTACACCCCTTAATGTATTCACTGAGGGGTGTCATGAGTATTTTGACCCCACAGTTTTTTTTCAGGAATTAATTCAATTTAGAGGAGAAAAAGTAAAATTTCATATTTTTGCAAATCTGTCATTTTAAAGACATATTTTTTTTCCTATAGTTTACATGAAAATCAGGATTTACACCCCAAAATGGATACCCCTATTTCTCCCGTGTTCAGAAATATACCCATTGTGGCCCTATTGTTATATCTGAGTCCACAACGGGGCCCAAAATGAAAGGAGTAGTCAGTGTCTTTCAAAACAGAAATTTTGCTTGAAGTCCTTTTAGGCCCCATAGCACACATGTAGAGTTCTTGAGCGCCCAAAACCATAGAAAACCCCCACAAATGACCCCATTTTGAAAACTAGACCCCTTAAGGAATTTATCTAGGGGTGTACTGCATATTTTGACCCCACAGTTTTTGAATGAATTCAAACCAAGCAAAAGTAAAAAATTGTGATTTTTATTTTTTCGGCAATTCTGTCATTTTAAAAACAGCTTTTTTTGTACAGCACACATATGAAGGAAGACTTGCACCCAAAAATGGATACCCCTGTTTGTCCCGTGTTCAGAGACATACCCATTGTGGCCCTAATCTTATGTCTGGATACACAACGGAGCCCAAAATGAAAGGAGCGACCGGTGGCTTTCGGAACACAAATTTTGCTTGAAGTCCTTTTAGGCCCCATTGCCCACTTGTAAAGTTCTTGAGCGCCCAAAACCATAGAGAACCCCCACAAATGACCCCATTTTGAAAACTAGACTCCTTAACGAATTTATCTAGGGGTGTACTGCGTATTTTGACCCCACAGTTTTTGAATAAATTCAAGCAAAGCAAAAGTAAAAAATTGTGATTTTTGTTTTTTTGGCAATTCTGTCATTTTAAAAACAGCTTTTTTTGTACAGCACACATATGAAGGAAGACTTACACCCCAAAATGGATACCCCTGTTTGTGCTGTTTTCAGAAATATACCCATTGTGGCCCTAATCTTATGTCCGCATGCACAACGGGGCCCAAAATAAAAGGAGTAATCGGTGGCTTTCAGAACATAGATTTTGCTTGAAGTCCTTTTAGGCCCCATTGCCCACTTGTAGAGTTCTTGAGCGCCCAAAACCATATAGAACCCCCACAAATGACCCCATTTTGAAAACTAGACCCCTTAATGAATTTATCTAGGGATGTACTGCATATTTTGACCCCACAGTTTTTGAATAAATTCAAGCAAAGCAAAAGGAAAAAAATAGGATTTTCATTTTTTGGGCTATTGTGTCAATTTAAAAACAGTTTTTTTTGTACAGCACACATATAAATGAAGGCTTTCACCCCAAAATGGATACCCCTGTTTGTCCCGTGTTCAGAAACATACCCATTGTGGCCCTAATAGACTTACAGGACCCATGGCTAGGCCTACAATGAAAGGAATACCCGTTGGATTTCAGGGTACCACTGAATAAATTTCAGGCCCCATTGCCCACTTATAGAGCCATTGAGCGGCCAAAACTATAAAGAACCCCCTCAAATGACCCCATTTTGAAAACTAGACCCCTTAACGAATTCATCTAGGGGTGTACTGCGTATTTTGACCCCACAGTATTTGAATGAATCTAAGCAAAGCAGAAGGAAAAAGTTACGATGTTCAATTTTTTTGGCAATTTTTTCAATTTAAAAACAGTTTTTTTGTACAGTGCACATAGGAATGAAGACGTTCACCCCAAAATGGATACCCCCGTTTGTCCCGAGTTCAGAAACATACCCATTGTGGCCCTAATTAGAGATGAGCGAACACCAAAATGTTCGGGTGTTCGTTATTCGGAACGAACTTCCCGGGATGCTCGAGGGTTCGTTTCGAACAACGAACCCCATTGAAGTCAATGGGCGACCAGAGCATTTTTGTATTTCGCCGATGCTCGCTAAGGTTTTCATGTGTGAAAATCTGGGCAATTCAACAAAGTGATGGGAATGACACAGAAACGGATAGGGCAGGCGAGGGGCTACATGTTGGGCTGCATCTCAAGTTCCCAGGTCCCACTATTAAGCCACAATACCGGCAAGAGTGGGCCCCCCCCCCCCTCCCAACAACTTTTACTTCTGAAAAGCCCTCATTAGCATGGCATACCTTTGCTAAGCACCACACTACCTCCAACAAAGCACAATCACTGCCTGCATGACACTCCACTGACACTTCTCCTGGGTTACATGCTGCCCAACCGCCCCCCCTCCCCCCCCACAGCGCACACCAAAGTGTCCCTGGGCAGCCTTCAGCTGCCCTCATGCCACACCACGCTCATGTCTATTTAGAATTGCGTCTGCCATGACGAGGGACCGCAGGCACACACTGCAGAGGTTGGCACGGCTAGGCAGCGACCCTCTTTAAAAGTGGCGGAGCGATAGCCCACAATGCTGTACAGAAGCAATGAGAAATAGAATCCTGTGCCACCGCCATCAGGAGCTGCACACGTGGGCATAGCAATGGGGAACCTATGTGCCACACACTATTCATTCTGTCAAGGTGTCTGCATGCCCCAGTCAGACCGGGCTTTTTAATTCATAGACACAGGCAGGTACAACTCCCTATTGTGAAGTCCCTGTCGACCCACAGCATGGGTGGCTCCCTGGAACCCACCGGCGGTACACAGAAATATCCCATTGCATTGCCCAACACAGCTGAGGTAGTAATGTCGTGCTTAATGCAGGTGGGCTTCGGCCCACACTGCATGCCCCAGTCTGACTGGGGTTCTTTATAAGTGTACAGATGTAGTAAAAACTCCGTGTGCACCTACAGCTTGGGTGGGTGCCAGGAAGCCACCGGCGGTACATAGAAATATCCCATTGCATTGCCCAACACAGCTGAGGTAGTAATGTTGTGCTTAACCCTTTCCAATCCAATTTGTATATGGTTTTCCTAGGGGGCTTACTCTTTTTCTGCTGTTATACAACGGCGCTATATGCTGGCTAAAGCCAGTACTGCATGAGCTGACACGTAGGATAGGCTCCGACAGCAGAGAGGCTGGCAATATACAGTAAGAGAACCTCGACGGACGTCTACCAACAACGGAGCTGTACAGCCTTAAACCCTAATGTCTTCACAGGTCACACAGTGGACTGGAAAGGGTTAATGCAGGTGGGTTTCGGCCCACACTGCATGCCCCAGTCAGACTGGGGTTCTTTACAAGTGGACACATGTAGGTTAAACTCCCTGTGGACCCACTGCCTGGGTGGGTGCCAGGAAGCCACCGGCGGTACATAGAAATATCCCATTGCATTGCCCAACACAGCTGAGGTAGTAATGTCGTGCGTAATACAGGTGGGCTTCGGCCCACACTGCATGGCCCAGTCAGACGGGTTCTTTAGAAGTGTACAGATGTATTAAAAACTCAGTGTGCACCTACAGCATGGGTGGCTCCCTGGAACCCACCGGCGGTACATAAAAATATCCCATTGCATTGCCCAACACAGCTGAGGTAGTAATGTCGTGCTTAATGCAGGTGGGCTTCGGCCCACACTGCATGCCCCAGTCTGACTGGGGTTCTTTACAAGTGGACACATGTAGGTTAAACTCCCTGTGGACCCACTGCCTGGGTGGGTGCCAGGAAGCCACCGGCGGTACATAGAAATATCCCATTGCATTGCCCAACACAGCTGAGGTAGTAATGTCGTGCGTAATACAGGTGGGCTTCGGCCCACACTGCATGCCCCAGTCAGACGGGTTCTTTAGAAGTGTACAGATGTATTAAAAACTCAGTGTGCACCTACAGCATGGGTGGCTCCCTGGAACCCACCGGCGGTACATAAAAATATCCCATTGCATTGCCCAACACAGCTGAGGTAACGTCAGCTGTAATGCAGGTGGGCTAAAAATTAATTTGATTACACTGTAGGCGAGGGCCCACAAAAATTGCTGTATCAACAGTACTAATGTACATCCCAAAAATTGGCCATGGCCAGCCAAGAGGGCAGGTGAAACCCATTAATCGCTTTGGTTAATGTGGCTTAAGTGGTAACTAGGCCTGGAGGCAGCCCAGTGTAACGAAAAATTGGTTCAAGTTAAAGTTCCAATGCTTTTAAGCGCATTGAAACTTATAAAAATTGTTCTGAAAAATTATTTGAGTGAGCCTTGTGGCCCTAAGAAAAATTGCCCGTTCAGCGTGATTACGTGAGGTTTCAGGAGGAGGAGCAGGAGGAGGAGGAGGAGGAATATTAGACACAGATTGATGAAGCAGAAATGTCCCCGTTTTGGATGGTGAGAGAGAACGTAGCTTCCATCCGCAGGTGCAGCCTACGTATTGCTTACGTATCGCTGCTGTCCGCTGGTGGAGAACAGAAGTCTGGGGAAATCCAGCCTTTGTTCATCTTGATGAGTGTTAGCCTGTCGGCACTGTCGGTTGACAAGCGGCTACGCTTATCTGTGATGATTCCCCCAGCCGCACTAAACACCCTCTCTGACAAGACGCTAGCCGCAGGACAAGCAAGCACCTCCAGGGCATACAGCGCTAGTTCAGGCCACATGTCCAGCTTCGACACCCAGTAGTTGTAGGGGGCAGAGGCGTCACCAAGGATGGTCGTGCGATCCGCTACGTACTCCCTCACCATCCTTTTACAGTGCTCCCGCCGACTCAGCCGTGACTGGGGAGCGGTGACACAGTCTTGGTGGGGAGCCATAAAGCTGGCCAGGCCCTTAAAGACTGTTGCACTGCCTGGGATGTACATGCTGCTCGATCTACGCACATCCCCTGCTACCTTGCCCTCGGTACTGCGCCTTCTGCCACTAGCGCTGTCGGCTGGGAATTTTACCATCAGCTTGTCCGCAAGGGTCCTGTGGTATAGCAACACTCTCGAACCCCTTTCCTCTTCGGGAATGAGAGTGGGCAGGTTCTCCTTATACCGTGGATCGAGCAGTGTGTACACCCAGTAATCCGTCGTGGCCAGAATACGTGCAACGCGAGGGTCACGAGAAAGGCATCCTAACATGAAGTCAGCCATGTGTGCCAGGGTACCTGTACGCAACACATGGCTGTCTTCACTAGGAAGATCACTATCAGGATCCTCCTCCTCCTCCTCCTCCTCCTCCTCAGGCCATACACGCTGAAAGGATGACAGGCAATCAGCCGGTGTACCGTCAGCAGCGGGCCAAGCTGTCTCTTCCCCCTCCTCCTCATCCTCCTCATGCTCCTCCTCCTCCTCCTGTACGCGCTGAGAAATAGACAGGAGGGTGCCCTGACTATCCAGCGGCATACTGTCTTCCCCCGCCCCCGTTTCCGAGCGCAAAGCAGCTGCCTTTATGGTTTGCAGGGAATTTCTCAAGATGCATAGCAGAGGAATGGTGACGCTAATGATTGTAGCATCGCCGCTCACCACCTGGGTAGACTCCTCAAAATTACCAAGGACATGGCAGATGTCTGCCAACCAGGCCCACTCTTCTGAAAGGAATTGAGGAGGCTGACTCCCACTGCGCCGCCCATGTTGGAGTTGGTATTCGACTATAGCTCTACGTTGTTCATAGAGCCTGGCCAACATGTGGAGCGTAGAGTTCCACCGTGTGGGCACGTCGCACAGCAGTCGGTGCACTGGCAGCTTAAAGTGATGTTGCAGGGTGCGCAGGGTGGCAGCGTCCGTGTGGGACTTGCGGAAATGTGCGCAGAGCCGGCGCGCCTTTACGAGCAGGTCTGACAAGCGTGGGTAGCTTTTCAGAAACCGCTGAACCACCAAATTAAAGACGTGGGCCAGGCATGGCACGTGCGTGAGGCTGCCGAGCTGCAGAGCCGCCACCAGGTTACGCCCGTTGTCACACACGACCATGCCCGGTTGGAGGCTCAGCGGCGCAAGCCAGCGGTCGGTCTGCTCTGTCAGACCCTGCAGCAGTTCGTGGGCCGTGTGCCTCTTATCGCCTAAGCTGAGTAGTTTCAGCACGGCCTGCTGACGCTTGCCCACCGCTGTGCTGCCACACCGCGCGACACCGACTGCTGGCGACATGCTGCTGCTAACACATCTTGATTGCGAGACAGAGGAGGAGGAGGAGGAGAAGGGTGCTTTAGTGGAGGAAGCATACACCTCCGCAGATACCAGCACCGAGCTGGGGCCCGCAATTCTGGGGGTGGGTAGGACGTGAGCGGTCCCAGGCTCTGACTCTGTCCCAGCCTCCACTAAATTCACCCAATGTGCCGTCAGGGAGATGTAGTGGCCCTGCCCGCCTGTGCTTGTCCACGTGTCCGTAGTTAAGTGGACCGTGGCAGTAACCGCGTTGGTGAGGGCGCGCACAATGTTGCGGGAGACGTGGTCGTGCAGGGCTGGGACGGCACATCGGGAAAAGTAGTGGCGACTGGGAACTGAGTAGCGCGGGGCCGCCGCCTCCATGATACTTTTGAAGGACTCAGTTTCCACAACCCTATACGGCAGCATCTCAAGGCTGATGAATTTTGCTATGCGGACGGTTAACGTTTGAGCGTGCGGGTGCGTGGCGGCGTACTTGCGCTTGCGCTCGAACACTTGCGCAAGCGACGGCTGAACGGTGCGCTGAACTACACTGCTGGATGGGGCCGAGGACAGCGGAGATGAGGGTGTGGGTGCAGGCCATGAGGCGGTAGTGCCTGTGTCCTGAGAGGGGGGTTGCATCTCAGTGGCAGGTTGGGGCACAGGGGGAGAGGCAGGGGTGCAAACCGGAGGCGGTGAACGGCCTTCGTCCCACCTTGTGGGGTGCTTGGCCATCATATGTCTGCGCATGGTGGTGGTGGTGAGGCTGTTGGTGTTGGCTCCCCGGCTGAGCTTTGCGCAACAAAGGTTGCACACCACTGTTCGTCGGTCGTCAGGCGTCTCTGTGAAAAACTGCCAGACCTTAGAGCACCTCGGCCTCTGCAGGGTGGCATGGCGCGAGGGGGCGCTTTGGGAAACAGTTGGTGGATTATTCGGTCTGGCCCTGCCTCTACCCCTGGCCACCGCACTGCCTCTTGCAACCTGCCCTGCTGATGCCCTTGACTCCCCCTCTGAAGACCTGTCCTCCTGAGTAAGCGTTGCACACCAGGTGGGGTCAGTCACCTCATCGTCCTGCTGCTCTTCCTCCGAATCCTCTGTGCGCTGCTCCCTCGGACTTACTGCCCTTACTACTACCTCACTGCAAGACAACTGTGTCTGATCGTCATCGTCCTCCTCACCCACAGAAAGTTGTTGAGACAGTTGGCGGAAGTCCCCAGCCTCTTCCCCCGGACCCCGGGAACTTTCGAATGGTTGGGCATCAGTGACGATAAACTCCTCTGGTGGGAGAGGAACCGCTGCTGCCCAATCTAAGCAGGGGCCCGAGAACAGTTCCTGGGAGTGTTCCCGCTCCTGAGCAGGTGTTATTGTAGTGGAGTGAGGAGGCTGGGAGGAAGGAGGAGCAGCAGACAGAGGATTCGGATTGGCAGCAGTGGACGGCGCAGAACTGCGGGTAGACGATAGGTTGCTCGAAGCACTTTCTGCCATCCAGGACAGGACCTGCTCACACTGCTCATTTTCTAATAACCGTCTCCCGCGTGGACCCATTAATTGGGCGATGAATGTGGGGACGCCAGAAACGTGCCTCTCTCCTAATCGCGCAGCAGTTGGCTGCGACACACCGGGATCAGGAGCTCGGGCTGTGCCCACACCCTGACTTGGCCCTCCGCGTCCTCGGCCGCGTCCACGTCCTCTAGGCCTACCCCTACCCCTCAGCATGCTGTATTACCAGTGATTTGATTTCACAGGCAGGAAATAAATTGGCGCAAGACTGCAGGCCAAATATAATTTTTGCCCTTTTTGGAAAACGAAAGGCCCCACTGCCTCTAGTGAATGAATTATCTAAGTTTAATAACTGTGCTGTGTCCCTGCTAATGTGTCACAGAACGTGAGGGTAGCAGAGTTATTAACTCTGGCAGAGCAGGTATTTTTTTCCCAATTAAGGAAAGCAAATGGCGAAGCCAGCAGTAAAGCGTAGCTGGGTGCGTCTGATTTAGCAATGTTGTTCACGCAGCTCACACGTGTCCACAGCCCTTAGGACGGACAGAGGCTGGACAAATAGATTTGTTTTCAGTTTTTTGGCACCAAAAGGCAGCACTGCGTATATTCAATGAATAACAACTGTGTTGTCGCCCTGCCTATACAATTCTTTCCCTGCAGTATCAATGGAGGGTGCAATGGTCTGCAGAGGCGATTTTGAGAAGCAAAAAAAAATGCAGCACAGCTAACAGCAGCCTGGACAGTACTGCACACGGATAAATATGGCCCTAGAAAGGACCGTTGAGGTTCTTGAAGGCTACACTCACTCCTAACACTCTCCCTGCCTATGCAGCACTTCTGTCCCTAATGCCAGGTGCAACGGTCTGCAGAGGCGATTTTGAGAAAAAAAAAATTGCCACTGCTAACAGCAGCCAACACACAGCTATCAGTGGCCCTAATAAGGACCTTTGGGGGGTCTTGAAGCCTACACTAACTACCAATTCTTTCCCTACAGCAGCTCCGGTACAAACAGCACTGTCCCTCATCTAACTCACACCGCATCTGAGGCGAACCGCGGGAGGGGCCGACTTTTATGTTCGGGTGACACCTGATCTTCCCAGCCACTCACTGCAGGGGGGTGGTATAGGGCTTGAACGTCACAGGGGGAAGTTGTAATGCCTTCCCTGTCTTTCAATTGGCCAGAAAAGCGCGCTAACGTCTCAGGGAAGGAAGTGAAAATAACCAGAACACCGCATGGTGTTCGTTACGAATAACGAACATCCCGAACATCCTAATATTCGCACGAATATCAAGCTCGGAAGAACACGTTCGCTCATCTCTAGCCCTAATCTACTTACAGGACGCATGGCAAGGCCTATAAAGGACGGAACACCTGTTGGATTTTAGGGCACAACTGAATAAATTCCAGGCCCCATTGCTTATTTGTACAGAATAAAGATTGACTCCCTAAAAATTCCCCCCCTCCCCCTCCACACCCTTTTTGGCGTTCGCAAATCTTGGATAAAAGTAAAAATGTGAACTGTGTAGTATTTCCGAAGACAGGGGTAATTACGGAGGCTGGTTGGAATGGGCCCATGGGGCAATAAAACCGGGTATCCCCCCCCCTCCTCTCATGCTTTTTGGGGGTATTTCATGACCTCAGTGGCGGGTATGGGGTGTAAAAAGTGGCGTTCCGTGAGTCTCCGTAAGCTTGATGAGGTGCGGCGGTCTCACACAGAAGGCGCTCAACAAGGTGCTCCTGGAACTGCAGGAAGGCGAGCGTTCCCGGGGCTTCTTGTAAAATACGTATCACAGGTAGCGGTCTGAATAACGCCGGGCTCACGCGGGTGCAGGCGGAATCCGCTTGCGGAGGCCCACAGCGGATCCCATCTGTGAGCCCGGCTGTGACCCTGCGTACGGCTGCGTAATGTACTGCGCATAACTGCCTACTCACACAGGCGGTCATGCACAGTACACCTTTGTTTGTATTTCCCGCACCATCGCTTAGCGATGACGCGGGTACCCGCAGCCCGTATATAATGTAGTTGCGTATGGGCTGCAGGTATATCCGCGACCATGGAGCACAATGGGCTCTATGTTGCCGATATCCGCAGTAAAATAGAACCTGCTGCGTTCTCTTTTCTGTGAGTGGATTACACAATTCCGACCCGCTAATGTGAGCAGAATTGTGTAATCCAATGCGATTGATCTGCGTAATACCGTGGATCAGAATCATGCAGAATCCGTAATTCCTATCCGGTCATGTGAGACCGGCCTAAGGTAGATCGCTACCTTTTTATCACGTGACCGGGGACCGCTCAACGAGGCCACCCGTCACTGCTCCAGGCTCTCTGTGACCGTTGGTCGCTGGGAGCAAGGAGATTTTAAGTTTCCTGGGCTCCCTGACTCCTGCGCATGTGTCCGGCTTTTTGCCGGCAATCGCATGTGCAGAATCCTGGAAGGTCCACAGAGGAAGATCGCGTCGGGATTCAAATACGCAGGCCTCCGGTAAAAAGTTTCATCTCCTCTCACTGATCGCATCGGTGAGGGGAGATGAAACTTCAAATTTTTTTTTTTACTTTTACGTGATCGGCATTATTGGATAATGGCGAACACGTGACCAGGAACCACTCACCGCGGACCCCATTAAATCTCCATGCTCTTGGCTACGTTTTGTAGCCAGGAGCAGGGAGAATTTAAATTATCCTGGCAATCCACAGCTTTTGCGCATGCGCCCGCCATTTTGGCGACGGGCGCGGGTGCAGAAGCTGTGGTAAGGTCCGCGGATAAATCTGGGGGCCTTAGGTACGTACTTTCATCCTCCCTCACGGATATGATCCATGAGGGGAGATGAAACGTACGCTTTTTAAACTTTTAAAAACTTTTTTTTACTTTTTTACACTTTTTTTTCACTTTACATGATCACTGTCATCCATTGGATGACAGTGATCATGTCCCCGGTATAATCTCTCTGCTCCTAGCTACACATGGCAGCTAGGAGCAGATGGATTTTAAATTCCCCGGGGCTCGAGCCCGTCTGTGCACGCGCCCAATGTCAATCATCGGGCGCGCATGCGCAGACGGGGATTCGGGTCCCGGGACATCGGGACACCGCTGAGGACTGGGGGTGAGTATTTTCACCTCCCCTCATGGATCCGATCCATGAGGGGAGGTGAAACTGACTTTTTAAAAACTTTTTTTAACTTTTTCGCGATCGCCGCTAACCATTGGATAACGGCGATCGCGGTACCGGGGACCGCTCACCGCAGTCCCCGCAGACATCTCCTGCCTCCCGGCTACCTACAGGAGCCGGGAGCCAGGAGATTTTAAATCTCCCGCGCCGCCGGGCCTTCTGCGCATGCGGCTGACGTAATGCCGCCTGGCGCGCATGCGCAGAAGACCGGCTTCGGGCCCCGGAGCGGCAGGAGAGCGGGGAGCAGCGTGCCGGACCTGGGTGAGTAATTTCAGCTGCTCCGATGGATCAGATCCATCAGAGCAGCTGAATCTTTAACTTTTGTGTACTTTTATTTACTTTTTTTGCGATCGGCGCTATCCATTGCATAGCACCGATCGCAATGCCGGGGGGGTGTCCGAACAGCCCGGGATGACAGCTCCATGCTGTCAGCTACCTGCGGACACCGACAGCATGGAGCTGTCACGTCCACAGCCCGAGGGGCATTATTCTCTGCAGGAAGCATGTTTTTACGTCCTCAGAGAATAAGGCCCACTTCGGGAGGACGTAAAAACACTATGGGCTGGTCGTTAAGGGGTTAAGATCCTCTCCTATAAGGTTGCCTTCCTAGTGGCCATTACATCCGCCAGGTGGATCGGGGAAATCCAAGCTCTCTCTATTAAAACTCCATATATGACCATCTTCCCAAACAAAATAGAGTTCAGGCCTGACCCTTTTTTTCAACCGAAAGTCCTCACAGACTTTCACAGAGAGCAAAGAATAGTACTTCCCTCCTTCTGCCAGGAACCCCGTAGCACCACGGAACAGAGGTTCCATAACCTAGATGTGAGACGGGCAGTCCTGAAGTATTTAGAGGTCTCACATACCTTCAGGAAATCTAACAACCTCTTTATTCAATTTCAGGGTCCACGCAGAGGAGGGGCCGCTACTAAGGATTCCCTAGCGCGGTGGGTCAGGAGGGCCATAGAAGAGGCGTACAGATCCCAAGGGATCCCACTCCCGAGCGAAGTTAGAGCCCATTCTACTAGGGCGGTCACCTGTTCTTGGGCAGAGAGAGTCCAGGCGACAACCGACCAGATCTGCAGAGCCGCCACATGGTCAAGCACCCATACTTTTGTAAAACACTATCGCCTGGACATGGGGGCCAGCCGTGACACGGCCTTTGGGCGGAAGGTGCTGCAGGCAGTGGTCCCTCCCTAAAGCCCTTGGTTGTTGGTATTCCTCCATGTGTATGCTGTCAGGATGACGAGGGGAAGACAGGAATTAGGCTTACCTGTTAATTCCTTTTCTTGAAGTCATCCTGACAGCATAGGGGCTTTTCCCTCCCCTTCAGTTATTTTTTACGTGAAGTAACGTATTGTACTATGATTTCGGTATTAAAAATGATTGGTTAAGCAAAGCCGGGTCACTGTAGTTATTTGGTACACACTGGTGAGCCGGTGGTGGGAGTTGCCTTTTGTATGTTTTTCCGCTTCCTGTCCCAACAGGTGTCCAGCGGACAACCTCCATGTGTATGCTGTCAGGATGACTTCAAGAAAGGGAATTAAAGGGGTTGTCCCGCGCCGAAACGGGGTATTTTTTTTTTCAACCCCCCCCCCCCCCGTTCGGCGCGAGACAACCCCGATGCAGGGGTTAAAAAAGATCACCGGACAGCGCTTACCTTAATCCCCGCGCTCCGGTGACTTCTTACTTACCCGGTGAAGATGGCCGCCGGCATCTTCTCCCTCCGTGGACCGCAGGGCTTCTGTGCGGTCCATTGCCGATTCCAGCCTCCTGATTGGCTGGAATCGGCACGTGACGGGGCGGAGCTACACGGAGCTACACGGAGCCCCATTGAGAAGATAAGAAGACCCAGACTGCGCAAGCGCGTCTAATTTGGCCATTAGACGGCGAAAATTAGACGGCAACCATGGAGACGAGGACGCTAGCAACGGAGCAGGTAAGTGAAAAACTTTTTATAACTTCTGTATGGCTCATAATTAATGCACAATGTACATTACAAAGTGCATTAATATGGCCATACAGAAGTGTATAGACCCACTTGCTGCCGCGGGACAACCCCTTTAACAGGTAAACCTAATTCCTGTCTTATTGCAGAAAAGTGGAAAAACCTAAAAAAAATGTAAGAATTTTGGTATCGTTGTAACCGTACCGACCCGCAGAAAAAAATGGATTGTATTATTCATGCTGCATGATTAATCCCTTAGTGACCAAGCCAGTTTGCGCCTTAATGACCAGGCCAAATTTTGCAAATCTGACATGTGTCACTTTAACATGGAAAAACACCAGAAAGGTTTTGCATATCCAAGCGATTCTGACATTGTTTTTTAGCCACATGTTGTACTTTATTTAGGCGGAAAAAAAAAGACCGATAAAATTTGTGTTTATTTATTAAAAGCGCCAAAATTGGGGAAATTTTGAAAAAATCGTCATTTTTTCACATTTCCAACTGCAATATCTCAAATATGTGCAAAAATACTGTACAAATTTTTGTTAAGATATATATTTCCATCCATTTACTTTATTTTGGGCGCACATTGGAAAAACTTTCAATTTTTTTTAACCATTTAGGAGACGTACAAATTTAACATTACTTTTCAGCATTTTGAGGAACACTTTGTTTTCCTACACCAAGCCAAGATTGGAAAGGTTCATAGGAGTCAAAATGATAGATACCCCCACAAATGACCCCATTTTAAAAACTACACCCCTTAGCGTATTCACTGAGGGGTGTCATGAGTATTTTAACCCCACAGGTTTTTTTTAGGAGTTAATGCAATTTAGAAGAGAAAAACTAAAATTTCATATTTTTGCAAATATGTCATTTTAAAGACAGGAATTATTTCTATAGTACACATGAAAATGAGGATTTGCACCCCAGAATGGATAAGCCTGTTTGTTTGTCCCGTGCTCAGAAACATACCCATTGTGGCCCCAGTATTACGTCTGTATGCACAATGAGGCCCAAAATGAAAGGAGCAACAGGTGGCTTTCGGAACAGAAATTTTGCTTGAAGGAGATTTAGGCCCTATTGCACACTTGTAGAGCCATTGAGTGACCAAAACGATGGAGAACCCCCACAAGTGACCCCCTTTTGAAAAGTAGACACCTTAACGAATTTATCTAGGGTACGATGACTTTTTTGACTTCACAGTTTTTGAATGAATCTAAGCCAAGCAGAAGGAAAAAATTAGGATTTTCATTTTTTTGGCAATTGTGTCAATTTAAAAACAGTTTTTTTTTGTCCAGTGTACATAGGAATGAAGACGTTCACCCCAAAATGGATACCCCCGTTTGTCCTGTGTTCAGAAACATACCCATTGTGGCCCTAATCTACTTAAAGAAAACATGGCTAGGCCTATAATGAAAGGAGCACCCGTTGGATTTCAGGGTACAACGGAATAAATTCCAGGCCCCATTGCCCACTTGTAGAGCCATTGAGCGGCCAAAACTATAGAGAACCCCCACAAATGACCCCATTTTGAGAACTAGACCCCTTAACAAATTCATCTAGGGGTGTACTGCGTATTTTGACCCCACAGTATTTGAATGAATCTAAGCAAAGCAGAAGGAAAAAATTACGATTTTCATTTTTTGGCAATTTTGTCAATTTAAAAACTGGTTTTTTTTGTACAGTGTATATAGGAATGAAGACTTTCACCCCAAAATGGATACCCCTGTTTGTCCCGTGTTCAGAAACATATCCATTGTGGCCCTAATCTACTTACAGGACACATGGCTAGGCCCATAATGGAGGGAATGCCCGCTGGATTTCAGGGCAGAACTGAATAAATTCCAGGCCCCATTGCCCACTTATACGGAAAAAAAATTGACTTCCTAAAAATAATCCCCCCCACCCCCCATTTTTTGGCATTCCCTAAATATTAGATAAAGGTAATAATATAAACTGCGTTTTATGTCCGAAGACAGGGGTAATTACGGAGGCTGGTTGGGTTGGGCACATGGGGCAAGAAAACCGTGTATCCCCCTCTTCTCAGCGGCAGGGATGGGGTGTAAAAAGTGGCCCTCCGTGAGGCTTTGTAATCTTGCTGCGGTGCAGCGGTCTTGCACAGAAGGCGCTCAACAAGGTGCTCCTGGAACTGCATGAAGGCGAGCGTTCCCGGGGCTTCTTGTAAATTACGGATTACAGGTAGCGGTCTGAATAACGCCGGGCTCACATGGCCGTATGCAGAATCCGCTTGCGGAGGCCCGCAGTGGATTCCAGCTGTGAGCCCGGCTGTGACCCTGCGTAAGGCCGCATAATGTACTGCGCATAACTGTCTACTCACACAGGCGGTCATGCGCAGTACACCGTTGTATGTTTTTATTTCCCGCGCCGTCGCTTAGAGATGACCCGGGTACCCGCAGCCCGTTCACAATGTGTTTGCACATGGGCTGCAGGAATATCCGCGGTCATAGAGCACAATGGGCTCTAGGTCGCGGATATCTGCGGTAAAATATAGCATGCCGTGTTCTGTTTCTGCGAGTGGATTACGTAATTCCAACCCACTAATTGGGGGGAATTGTGTAATCCAATGCATGCGATTGATCCGTGGATTACCGCTGATCAAGCGCATGCAGAACGCGTAATTCCTCTCCGGTCATGTGTGACCGGCCTAATGTTATATCGCTAATTTATCACGTGACCGGGGACCACTCAACAAGGCCATCGGTCACTGCTCCAAGCACTCAGCGACCGTTGGTCGCTGGGAGCAAGGAGATTTAAAATTTCCTGGGCTCCCCGGCTCCTGCGAATGTGTCCGGCATCTTGCCTGCGGGCGCATGCGCAGCAGCCGGAAGGGTCCATGGAGGATAATCGCATCTGGATTCAAATGCGGAAGCCTCCGAGAAGATGTTTCATCTCCCCCCACCGATCGTAATGTAAGCTTCGCCTTAGCCCCCCATGAAGTCGGCAAACATCTTGCGCCAGTTGCTCTCCGCCTGCTGGTGCTCCTCCCAGGATTTTCATTGCTTTACAAAGTGGGACAGAGCAAAGTTACAGGCGATGTGTTGTCCAATGGGGTTGTTCTGCAGCTCTTGGAGTTTTTCAAGTGTAAAAAAGAAGTAAAAATACATTCTAATGGTGAACAGAACAACAGAGATAAAAATCAAAAGAGGTTATAAACACAATTTGGTAAAGCCGAGCTACCGGGTTAGATCTGTCCGACATGAATTAACGATGACTGGCCCAACCAATCGTTTTTACCCTTGAAAAGCTATTTACACTAGACTGGCAAACCTCCTTCATGTCATGGTCACTCAACACTACAGCTGAACTAGCACTGATGCCAATGTAAATGCTAATTTAGTCTCATGTTCTTCTGGTGTGTACAGAAGTCTTCACCAGTATGTAGATGTACAGTTACTTAACTTCTCTGCAATCTACTCTTTCACTCCCATGGTGGATAAATTCCATACATGGTCCAGCACTCTGCTTCCATACTTGTTACACGCCAGCTCCACGCAGTGAGCCTAAAGGAGGTGAAAAATGTAATTACTGCCTCCTTCTGGCTTCTTATCCAACACCCTCCTATGTACAAGAATATAACTACTATAGTACTGCCTCCCTATGTACAAGAATATAACTACTATAATACTGCTGCTATGTACAAGAATATAACTACAATAATACTGCTCCTATGTACTAGAATATAACTACTATAATACTGCCCTCTGTGTACAAAAATATAGCTACTATAATACTGCCTCATATGTACGAGAATATAACTACCGTAATACTGCCTCATATGTACAAGAATATAACTACTATAATACTCCCCTCTGTGTACAAAAATATAACTACTATAATACTGCCTCTTATGTACGAGAATATAACTACCATAATACTGCCTCATATGTACAAGAATATAACTACCATAATACTGCTCCTATGTACAAGAATATAACTACCATAATACTGCTCCTATGTACAAGAATATAACTACCATAATACTGCTCCTATGTACAAGAATATAACTACCATAATACTGCTCCTATGTACAAGAATATAACTACTATAATACTGCCCTCTGTGTACAAGAATATAACTACAATAATACTGCTCCTATGTACAAGAATATAACTACTATAATACTGCCCTCTGTTTACAAAAATATAACTACTATAATACTGCCTCTTATGTACGAGAATATAACTACCATAATACTGCCTCATATGTACAAGAATATAACTACCATAATACTGCTCCTATGTACAAAAATATAACTACTATAATACTGCCTCTTATGTACGAGAATATAACTACCATAATACTGCCTCATATGTACAAGAATATAACTACTATAATACTGCTCCTATGTACAAGAATATAACTACCATAATACTGCCTCTTATGTATGAGAATATAACTACCATAATACTGCCTCATATGTACAAGAATATAACTACTATAATACTGCTCCTATGTACAAGAATATAACTACCATAATACTGCCTCTTATGTACGAGAATATAGCTACCATAAAACTGCCTCATATGTACAAGAATATAACTACTATAATACTGCTCCTATGTACAAGAGTATAACTACCATAATACTGCTCCTATGTACAAGAATATAACTACCATAATACTGCTCCTATGTACAAGAGTATAACTACCATAATACTGCTCCTATGTACAAGAATATAACTACCATAATACTGCTCCTATGTACAGGAATATAACTACCATAATACTGCTCCTATGTACAAGAATATAACTACTATAATACTGC
The DNA here is from genome assembly GCF_035609145.1 of Eleutherodactylus coqui. Lineage (NCBI taxonomy): Eukaryota > Metazoa > Chordata > Amphibia > Anura > Eleutherodactylidae > Eleutherodactylus > Eleutherodactylus coqui. The sequence goes on along the minus strand of NC_089840.1, from coordinate 181,506,548 downwards.
CCTCTGTGTACAAGAATATAACTACCATAATACTGCTCCTATGTACAAGAATATAACTACTATAATACTGCCCTCTGTGTACAAAAATATAACTACTATAATACTGCCTCTTATGTACGAGAATATAACTACCATAATACTGCCTCATATGTACAAGAATATAACTACCATAATAAATTGAATACAAGTGAAAAAAACAAAACAGTTGCATGCGCTCGTGGGAAGCCAGCACAAATCGCCAATTGATTAATTATAATCAATTTATTTACACTCACAAACAATGGGTATGAGCAACGCGTTTTTGCGATCTTCTGTCGCCTTTTTCAAGCTCAATTACAAATACATACAAAAGAGATATTTATACATAAATGCAAACAGTTAATACATACAAAATGACACTCACATGTCCATGTGCATTAGCGGTGCTCGCCGTATTCGGATGATCTGGGCGGAATCCCCGCTACCTTCGATGAATGAATGACGTCATTCCGTCACTCTTTGGACCGCACGTTGCGTGTCAAAGTTTAAATTAGCTTTATCAATACTTGTAAAATTTACAAAGACCTTTTTCCTAGTGATACACAAATAACCGGGAATACACCTGATATAGTAATTTGTATTCTTATATGTTCTCACTTATAGTGCACTTATGGTGAATGTTAACAATTAATTAGTGAACATCATATTATAATATAATAATATAATCGTTAAAATAAATTTTGCTTATTAAATTCTAATTAGAGATGAGCGAACGTACTCGGTAAGGGCGATTTCGCAATCGAGCACCGCGATTTTCGAGTACTTTACTACTCGGGTGAAAAGTACTCGGGTGCGCTGTGGGGTTGCAGAGGGGAGTGGGGGGTAGCAGCGGGGAACAGGGGGGAGCCCTCTCTCTCTCCCTCTCCCCCCCACTCCCCTCTGCAACCCCCCGCTCACCCACAGCGCACCCGAGTACTTTTCACCCGAGTAGTGAAGTACTCGAAAATCGCGGTGCTTGATTGCGAAATCGGCCTTACCGAGTACGTTCGCTCATCTCTAATTCTAATACATTATCTAAAATTTTATAACACAATATTTCTAAAAATAGTTTATATATACAAAAATAGTTTATATATACCAATTTATCCCGATATTTCATACAACTTTCATGATTAAAATTGGTTTAATAAATTAGTACTAAGGTTTAGATCAAATTTTTTCCAGCATTTCATTTAAACCAGCCGGTACTAGGGTGTTTAATCTGTAAATCCAGAACATTTCTTTTTTTTTGCGTAACACTGAAATAGATCTGGAATTAATATATTCTAGTGGTGTCACTACTAGGGATGAGCGAGTATACTCGCTAAGGCACTACTCGCTCGAGTAATGTGCCTTAGCTGAGTATCTCCCCGCTCGTCCCGAAAGATTCGGGTGCCGCCGCGGGGCGGGGAGCTGCGGGGGAGAGCAGGGAGGAACGGAGGGGAGATCTCTCTCTCCCTCTCTCACGCCCGCTCTCCCCTGCTCCCCACTGCAACTCACCTGTCAGCTGCGGCGGCCCCCGAATCTTTCGGGACGAGCAGGGAGATACTCGGCTAAGGCACATTACTCGAGCGAGTAGTGCCTTAGCGAGTATACTCGCTCATCCCTAGTCACTACCATTTTAGATGTATCTCCGCCGTGAAAATCATGGAAATGCCTTGATACACTATGAGTTCTCAGATTTTTTGGGATGTTTTGGCGATGGTTGCTGATTTTTCTCTTTAGTTTATTTATCGTTCTACCAATATATTTTAGATTGCACGGGCATTCTAATAAGTAGATTAACTTTGCTGTGTTACATGTGAATTTTTGAGAAATGTGAAGTGTTACATTATTGTCATCAATAATTTCCGTTCTATTGTGTGCTATTACTGAACAGCATTTGCAATTCTTTTGGTGACATTTATATACTCCTGTTTTTGCTTGTGCAACTACTTTTATTTTATGTTTATCCGGGTTGGAGGGGGTAATTAAATTTTGGAGAGTTGTATTATGTTTAAAAATTAGGATTGGATTAGTATCTAGTTGGCTGGATAAAAAGGGATCGTTCCGTAAAATAGGCCAATGTTTTTTAATTATTGCACGGATTTTCGAGTTATCGTGGTTGAATCTTGTAATAAATGTTGGATTTATTTTATTTTCTATGTTCCTTGTTTTATTATATTTTTGTCTAGTTATATTTGTTTTTTTGGAACTATTTGAATTACTTTTTTGTATGCGTCTTCAATTAATTTACTTGGGTACTTTTTTTCTTTAAACCGATTTTTTATAATTTTCGCCTGTTCTTCAAAGTCTTTATCATGGTAACAATTTTTTCTAACTCTTTTTAACTGACTATACGGAATATTTCTTTTCCAACTAGTGGCATTGGCTCAGTGCAGGGACCAATCAGGGGCAGCTCTCACTCACACCCATTCATGAATTCATGAATGGGTGTGAGTGAGAGCTGCCTCTGATTGGTCAGGCTGTGACCAATGTCATCTGTCATGCGCATCTGTCATGCGATCCGCAAATCGCGGGAAAAACCGCCCGTGTGACTAAGGCCTAATACTGTTCCCTATGTACAAGAATATAACTACTATAATACTGCCTCCTATGTACAAGAATATAACTACTATAATACTGCCTCTTATGTACGAGAATATAACTACTATAATACTGCCTCCTATGTACGAGAATATAACTACCATAATACTGCCTCCTATGTACAAGAATATAACTACTATAATACTGCCTCCTATGTACGAGAATATAACTACCATAATACTGCCCTCTTTGGTCAGGAGTATGAACTGGATAAGGTAGTGTCACCATTAGTAATGAATGACTGGACTTACTTCATGCTCAGGTGATTTCTCCTCGTCCTCGATCTTGTAGTAAGTCTCGTAGGTTATTAGTGACACAAAGAGCGGCACACAAGTGACTCGGCGGGAGGTCAGGGAGGAGCAGTGGGAAGGCCTGTGGAGTTGAGAAGACTATGTAAATGTAGAATGTATAAATAGACAAGGGTATGTCGCTGTGAACAGCGGCTCTCTACATTGAGAGACGGAGGACACGCTTCGCTCTCCTGCTGTCTAGCCCAGCGGGATTTAAAGGAACCTCCGGTGGATTATTCAATAGGCTCATCCGGATATGGGGTGTTAGTGGGGATCCTCAATCAGAGATCTCCGCTATACACCGGGTAAGTTACACCCATTATCTTTTTTCTTGGTGTTGTGGTTTACCACAAAGTGAACTCCATTATTTAAAATCCACAATTTCTGGAGCGCTATCCTAATTTTGCATATTTTGGTTTTAAATAGAGAAGGGAGCAGATTTGTGTTGGGCCACCTACCTCTATGAGATGGGTGAAAATAGTGGTCTGGTTACTCTACAGTCTCTAACATGTCTCTGTCAGGGTTGTAATGATCCTCATGTGACCTTTGGCTAAAATGTCCCCCATTGTTGGTGACATCAGTGTGGAGTGAGGAAAATGGCAAACATTGCCAGTCACTCCTTCCAGCCTCAGGGCAATTCAAGGGACATTAACCCTTTAGTGACGCGGTCCATTTTGGGCCTGAGGATGCAGCAATTTTGAGGGGGATTTTCATCTTCACTTTTCAAAAGTCAAAACTCTAGTTTTTTTTATTGACACAGCCATATGACAGCTTTTATTTTTTGCTTGCCAAACTGTAGTTTTCATTGGTACCGTTTTTTGGCCCCATACAATGTGTTGTAAAACTTTTATTAATGCTTTTTGGAGGGCAAAAGAAAAACAACACAAAAACAATGGCAGAATGTAACAGCGTTAAGCATAAATGATGTGAATTTTTTTTTCTGCAGGTCAGGACAACTATGACAATACCAAAACTAATTTTTTTGTTAGGCTTTTACACTTGTGTACAATAAAAACCCATGACACTTGTATTTCTCCATCGACAGGCGCTGTGAGGCTTGTTTTTAGCGTGCCAAGCTGTGGTTTTTATTGCTACAATTTCGGAGTACACATGGCTTTTTTTTACTATAATTTACTGTGTTTTTTGGGGGGGCGGGGAGGCAAAATTATCCAAAACGTTTTTTGTCTTTTTTTGTGTGGGATAAAAGTATGTTCAATTTATTTATGTGAGTCTACCAAACATGGGTATTTTTAAAATTATTTTTTAACCTAAAACCATAAAATGCTGCAGAAATATATTACATTTTTTTTTTAATTATACTTTTTTTATTTTTACATTTTGTATGTTTTTGTATGGGACTTGAACCCGTGATACTATGATCACACTAATAATGCATAGAAGTACTGTTATGTATTATCGCTAATCATAGTTATCACAGTTCCTGGTAGACACAGATACCACTGTCTGGCATCCGGTTGCCATGACAGCCCATCAGCCCCCTACCTCCCCTGTGATTACCGTTCCCTGCTGTAGCAATGGAAGGCCAACCGTCAGTCACAGCCAGCACTTGCTGTGGATGGCATGGACTCAGTTTCTGGGACAAGACATCTATAGGACACACATTTAAGTTTATTCGCAGCAACTCCTTCCCAGCCACAATAGCCATGTAATTCAGGGTCTATGTATAGTTGAATAGTAACCAAAGCAGATACTGTCATGGCTGCCACAAGTGGTTGTCAGCGAGCATCTGAGACATGGCTGAACACAGTAACGGAAGAAAGGAGGAGATGGGCATTACTCACCAGCTTCTTGGTCTGGATGGCATGAATAATTTCTGCACCGTAAAGTTGCTGATGGGATGGTCTGAAAGAGCTTGAAGCTGCTCTTCAATGTGAGCTTTAAAGAGGCAGCGCAGTTGTTTCTTCTCAGAAACCTTCAGAATTTTCTCCTCCAGGCAGCTGCAGGTCTTGTCCTTCAGAAAAACCATGAGAAAAAAGCAAAAATATTCATTAAAGGCACAAAAACAATTTAATAGGTGGCAAAAGGGAACCTGATGGGTGGGGCTGGGAAAAGAAGGCCAGACAACTAATCAGATGCAGCTCCAGCACAAGAACCTACAACATTTAGGTCCATTAGGCCCCAAGGACATGTCATCTTAATTTAAGCCTCTTTCTTGCCCTTACCTGCCATCTCCCGAGAGGTTCCTGGAGGACAAGTAACTGATGACATCATCACAGAGCCCAATGCACGTGGAGGGTGATTTCCTATAAAGAACTTCTGGAGCGAGTGGTCTGCATGCCCAGGCTGGCCAGTTTATGGGTAGCGAAGACTGATGAGGAAACGGAGCAAAGGTGTCAGTTTTCTGTCTCCAGAAGGTAACGGGTTAATAAAGGAGTGATAACAACTCACCTCCAATGTGACCCGTAAATACTCCACACATCTCCTCTAACTGCTGCAAGAAACTTGGCGTCACATCAAACTCCAATTTCACTGTGACTTACAGGAAAAAAAATAAAAAATTAGGCTATATAGGATAGTATGACTTGTACTCTAGTCATACCCAAAGCTGCAGTCACAAGTCAGTAAGTTTTCCATTAGGTTGCAGGACCCCAAGTTTTCCTGCGGACCTTTCCTTGTCTTTAGAGTATACGTTTTTTGAGAAACTGCATGCACTATTAAAAACCGCATATGTTTTGATGCTTTATTTAAAGGGGTTGTCCCGTGCCGAAACGGGTTTTTTTTTTTTCAATAGCCCCCCCCGTTCGGCGCGAGACAAACCCGATGCAGGAGTTTAAAAAAAAAAAAACGGATAGTACTTACCCGAATCCCCGCGCTCCGGTGACTTCTTACTTACCTTGCGAAGATGGCCGCCGGGATCTTCACCCACGGTGGACCGCAGGTCTTCTCCCATGGTGCACCGTGGGCTCTGTGCGTTCCATTGCCGATTCCAGCCTCCTGATTGGCTGGAATCGGCACACATGACGGGGCGGAGCTACGAGGAGCAGCTCTCCGGCACGAGCGGCCCCATTCAGAAGGGAGAAGACCGGACTGCGCAAGCGCGTCTAATCGGGCGATTAGACGCTGAAATTAGACGGCTCCATGGAGACGAGGACGCTAGCAACGGAACAGGTAAGTGAATAACTTCTGTATGGCTCATAATTAATGCACGATGTATATTACAAAGTGCATTAATATGGCCATACAGAAGTGTATAACCCCACTTGCTTTCGCGGGACAACCCCTTTAATTATGTGCAAAGTGTGCAATTTTATACAGTATATACAGAGAGAGGTATTACTTATACCAGCTACAGATAAATAGATAGATACATGAGATATATAGTAGAATAGATAGATATGAGATAGATATGGCAGAGGGCGGCCTATCGGCCCCCTCAGTGCACGGGCCCGGTCGCCATTGCAACCCCTGACAGTATGCCTGTATTTATGGGTATCCTAGTGGCTCTGGTGATTTGGTCATCACTTGAGGTGGGATGGAGGCCCTGATTTAAAAATGTCCTTTTAAAATGGTATAGATGTTTCTCTCCGTTTCTTGGGTTGGAGCTGATCTGGTTGTATCTGATAGCCTGGCTGTAGACAATGGACTTTTTGATGTGGAAACTGTCCCATCTGAGGTATGTGGGTCGATCAATCAGTTTCCGGTATAGGGATGTTTGTTTTGAGTTGGTTGAAATTTTTATGGTTGTGTCCAAAAAGTTGATTTCAGTTTATGAGTAGCTTAATGTCAGGTTTATGGTGGGGTGGAATGCAGTGAATCTCTCATGGAATTTTATAAGTCCTTGTTCATGTTGGTTCAGATGATTATGATATCATCAATGTAGTGGAAGTAGGAGAGTGGTCTACTGGAGCAGAAAGCCACAAAGTCACTCTCCAGTTTTGCCATGAAAAGGTAGGCATATTACGGTGCCATTTTACTGTCCATGTCCGTTCCGGTGAGTTGCAGGAATATCTCTTTGCCAAAGGAGAAATACTTGCATGTGAGGGTGAATTTTGTGCGTTGTAACACGGATTTGAAGTCAGCCCCATTGGCCTCAAGGGGGGCCAGGCAGGCAGTCAGTCCATCTTCATGTGGGATGTTGGAATATAAGGATTCCAAATTCCTGGTGGCAAGAATAGCACCATCGGGGAGGGGACTTACGGTTGATAGCTTGTTAAGTAGATCCGCGGTGTCTTGCAAATACCGTGTTTCCTTGAAAATAAGACTCTGTCTTATATTATTTTTTGCTGCAAAACAGACGGTGTCTTATTTTTGGGGAGGGGGAGAGGGGTTATACTTACCTGGTACGCGGCGTACAAATGCCCCGCGCTGCTGGTCTCCGGTGGCGATGCGGAAATCTGCAGTGTCCACCGTGCTGAGATATACTCTTTTTTCTGGTGACGGGGCTTTGAATACCCTGCCACTAGCAAAGTGAGCGCTGTGATTGGATTAAGCGCCAGCCAATCACAGCCAGTGCTCGATGAGCCAATCACAGCCATTCAGTGATGTCATTCACTGAATGGCTGTGAATGATCGAGCGCTGGCTCTGATTGGCTGGCGCTCGATCCAATCACAGTGCTCGCTTTGCTGGTGGCGGGGTATTCAAAACCCCATCACCAGAAAGAAGAGGATTTCTCAGTGCAGAGGACACAGTAACTTGCCACAACACTGGGGACCATCACGAGGGACTCAGACGCTGTGGGGCAATTGAGTATAGATGTTTTTTTTTCTTCATGCACTTTAGCTAGGGCTTATTTCCAGGGGGGGGATTTCAAGCCTCCCTCGAAAACTGGGGTAGGGCTTACTTTTGGGAAAAAATGGTAGCTGTTCGTGTTTGTCACCCATGGTTTGAGGACGTCTACCCATCCTGAGATTCCTTGAGTGAGGGTTCCCACACCTGAGATAATTGACTTCCCTTCCAGCTTTATGTAGTTTTGGAAGCATGCAGAATGTCCCAACCCTAGTGTTCTTCGGTATCAAGTCCAGAAGTTTTGTGGAGCCCACAGACAGGCTTCTGACGATCCTTCTCAATTCCCTCACATATTTGTGAGTCAGGTTTTGATACAGGCTGGTACAGTATCTGCTGTTGTTAGTTTAACATGTTGTGTTGAAGTTATTTGTTCTGCTGTGAGATACATGTAAGGCCACCTGCACACAAATGGGTCAGATTCTGCATGCAGGAACCCGAAGTGGACGCCGGTTATTGGAAAAACAGTTTCAGGCACAGTGTCTTTTGGAGAATGGTGCGCCTGGCAAATGGATTCAGGGACCTGGCATTTGAAAACAGTGGCATTGGCAAATGGAACCTGGCAAACAGCTGCTATCTGCAAAATGGACTTGGGTACTGTACCTGGCATCTACTTGACACTGTTGGCTTTGTAAAACGCAGTAGACTCGGAATCCTGGTGTCTTCGTGCCGCTGGTGTCGAATCCATGCCTGTCATGTATTGAGGTAATCTCCTTTTTTGCTTCAGTCATAACAGGCCTCGCTTTCCGCACAGACAAAGACGGAAAGCGCTAGCATTCTTGGTCTCAGATATTCTGCTATGAGTGTTCCTGGTCAGTTTAAACAGTGTTGCTAGTCAACACACAATGTCAAAACAGTCAAACTGTAAGGTTGCTACTCTTGTCTCCCGCCTTTATGTGGCTCACGGCATCTGCAAGCACCGCTCTGCTCTCTCTATCTGCTTTTGTCCAGCACTGAGACTGTTAACCAGCTTTTTGGCTCTCAGCTCACCTGTGGGGAAATATAGGCGTTACTCTTCTATTTTAGGTGAGCCGTGGCACTTCCTCTGGGCCTCAGAATTAGTGTGTGTTAGGTTCTGACACTCAGCTTTCTTTGGTCACCTTCTGTTTGAGTTCTGTCTGTGCTGTCTACGTTCTGCCCTTCTCTCTGATCTCTGTATGCAATCTGAGTTCTGTCTGTATTCCTGAGTTTGAGTTCTGTCTGTGCTGTCTCAGTTCTGTTCCTGCTCTCTGAGTTCTGTGTATGCAGTCTGAGTTCTGTCTGTATTCCTGAGTTTATGTCCGGATTCTGTTTATGCTGTCTGAGCTCTGCATCTGTCTGTACATTTGTTTTCTGTCAGTTCCATGCCCTTCATGTCCTGCATCTGTGTGCTCCTCCTATGTTTGCTATCCCATCAGGGATAATCAGACCCGAGGTTCTAGCGCAGGGCCGCCCTTATTGGCGCAATCGTCTTGCTTTAGGTAGGGGTCTGCCATTCCCTCTGCAGCTGAGGGTCAGTCTCCCTTTTCCTGGCAACAGTCCCTCTACCTGTGGAGTTAGCTGCCAACCACTCCAGGACTATCTAGACTTGGTTGGTTGGGTCCAGTGGATCCACATTGGATAATTCCATAACATTAACAATGTGGCATTCAAGCTTCATGCAGTGGAGTATGCAAGAGAGAATTCTTGTGAAGAGGTAGCACCTTATTTTCAAGGTCATACAAAATACATCAGTTAGTTAAGTAAACAGTACGATAGTCTTCAAGCTCTGAAGTCTGAAAAGGGAGAAGGCGACTAGAAGGTGGCGGATCAAAAAAGGTGAGTGATGATCCTGCCAATCACGTTGTCATGTGGATCTTTGATCTGAGAAAAATGTTAATTTATGTATCCAGAAACATGATACGCACGAAGGCTAAGCAATTGTTTGATACGGTCATTGATGAAGATGCCAAGAATAGAGAGACAGTTGTTGTTAGCAGGGGTTGGATGGAAGAATTTATGAAAATACATTCTTTATCTCTGCAAAGAATAACAACTTTGGCCCCAAAAGCTCCCGAAGAGCTAACAGAGAAACTAGTGTCTTTTGTATACTTGTGTCTAATTACAGATCGTTAAAGAATATTCAAGACTCATGTATTGCTATGGATGAGACAGCAGTGTGGTTTGACATGCAAGGAAATCAGGTATCTGGTGTGTTGCTGTAAAAATTACTGGGCGTGAGAGAGACCATTTCACTGTAATTCTGGCTGCCAAAGATTACGGGACAAAACTGAAACTGTTTATTGTATTTCGCCATGGTATCCGCAAAGTGAACAAGCTACAAGATATCAAAGTGTCGTTATTTGTTCCAAGAATAGATGGATGAAGGATAAGCTAACAATTATGTGGCTGCAAAAAGTGTGTGGACAATTTTATTTTTGAAAAAGACTCCTTTTGTGGGATGCCTGCTGATGCCGGTACGAAGGAAGAACTCAAAAATTGCAACATGGGGACTGCTGTCATTCCTGGTGGCTGCACTAAGTATATTCAGGCCACTGATGACATAAACCATTTAAAGACAGAATTCAAGTATCTTACGACAAATGGCTGACCGGTGATTGCGACAAGGAGTTCACTTCAGGTGATCTGAAAGCACCGTTACAACGTTGGATTGTAGATTAAATTTTATTTGCTTTGGACAAACTTCCAAATGACATGATCCAAAAATCATTTAAAGATTGCCACAGACGGGAGTGAAGATGATTTGATTCACTGCTTTCATGATGGTCAAGCATGTTCTGAGGGCAGAGAGAAGTTGCAGTTGGCTAAACAAGGAACATTGCAAATGGTTCACAAGGAAGCAGAAGTTGATGACCTTGGATGAAAACAAAGCAGTGATTTCTGAATCAGATGATGAAGAGCAACAATAACAACTAAAGGTAAGAAAATATCCCTTACACGGTATAGTCTACCATGGTAAGGGGTAATAAAAATGTATATGGTATATCCCAGGACAAATTTTTATTATCCCTTGCTGTGGCAGCAAACTAATAAAGGCCTGCCTCTAATAGCCGGCTGCCTCTAATAGCCGCCAGATCTCCAGGACCATTTTGCAAATAGACGTCCGGACATTTATTCAAAGTTTAACGGTAGTTTCCTTGTAAGAGAAAAGAGGAGTATCACACAGCTCAGAACCATAGCAGGGACAGACAAGTGCTAATGAGATGTAATCTCTTCTATATAACAGAAGAATGGGGTTATTTGACCCCTCTTTGGCACTCTAGAAAGGACTAAAAGAGTTAGAGAAGTAGCAACATTTTTGTCCTTCTGGTCTACACAATGAAGGTAGCAGTGGTATTGGCACTGGGTTCACAAGCCTCTCATCCTGGTCTCTCTCCTTATCTCCAGACGTACTCTGGTAAGTTTAGGGACACTAACTCCCTTCTGCTCCTTAACTAGCACTCCTCAGTGGCCCATGTATCAATGCCTCTAGAATCTGCAGCTTACTGTGTCAATCACTACTTGCTTTGCTCCACACTACGCACTGCACTACCTGTGCAGGAACAGAATTGCTGTATATTAGCACTTGAGTCACATTGGTAGTGTGACCTTCAGTGTCACCTGTACCCCATCATTGCTCATACCACTTTGGTGTTACCATAGCAGCTTGGCTATATGACACCTGGGTCTGCTGATACCACCTCCTAAGAATTGTTTTGTAATGTAATTAACTGTAAATCACACACATACATGAATAAACTATACAATGCATAAGCAAAAGGTTTCTTCCCTTCCTTTACACATACAGCATGGTTAATATTTGCCATTGCATCGTGATCATATACTAGTTCACAATGGATATTTCTACTTGAACATTGACCTCTTGTCTTACTGCTTGAAACCACGTATAAATGCAGACATGTGATGTGGATTTCATGAAATTCAAGTCATGCTTTGTGAGCTTTTACAATCTCGTTACTGTATTAGCTGCCCTACAGTGTACAGATCTGCCTTTCATTGGTAGATACCTTTATGGTTTGACTTAAACAAGCTGGATAAAAACACGAGTAAGAGTTTACATGAACTAAGGATTTTTACAACTTTAGAAAAATTAATAGCTAGAACCATTGTGACTTTATTACTTAATGTGACTTCACCGTAGAGAACACATCACTGTGGTCACGTATGGCTGTGGGTCTGTACTGTATTATAGGCTTATTGGAGCTGAAATTTGAAATGCAGCCTATGGAATCTCTCCTTATAGTACCCCAAGAAAAGTCTAATGTGCCCTAAATACCTAAAATGGGATAAATGCACCGATAAGGGTGATCCTGTCCGGGAGCCTATGCCTATTGATAGGAAAAGCCCTAATATTTTTTCTAATCAGATTATTCCAAAACCTTATGTATAATCCTATTTAGGGGCCATTGGGATTTTCTTAGAGCACATTAATTAGAGATTTTATTTCTCACCCTTGGTCTTGGAGGGAGTATGAAATCCTTGGATACATTGACAGGAACTGATAAAACTGTTGTATAATTGTAACCATTGACTCACTGGGCACTGGCATTCATTAGTATTCAGTCTTGGGGCTTCCTAATATTCATGTTTTATTCATGCACATCTAGATATCTATTTTCTAATTAAGGTATATAGGGATAGACCTTGTGTTGTCCTTCTAGTTTTTGAATACACTAAATACACACTGAATGGCCACCTGTTTTAGATGCACCCATCTAATAGTACATTAGACGTCCTCCTCCTATGGTTTTTCAGAAACACAGAAGGTTGTCATGGCATACATTCCACTAGGGGTCAGAATATTTCTGCAGGAAGATTGGCCCATGCATACAGAATACATGCCTACAGTTGCCGCTAAGTAGATGGAGGTACTAGCATCTACAGGACCCCTTTTCAATTGATGTCTTCCATTCTTCCTTCACAAAATATTTAGTTCAGAAACATTCTTGAGTCATCTAGTATTTCAGTCATCTGAAACATTAAAGGCACGGAGGATTAAGTGAATGGAACAAGCTGCCTATGTAAACATTAAAGGATTGGCAGACCGTACAGTTAGGGCGCCCACCCACTGGCGTTTGCATTTTCCGCGGGAAAAAAACGCAGCGTTTTCGCCGCGTTTCCCGCGATTTTTCCGCGCGTTTTTTGCGGCGTTTTCGCGGCTTTTCCATTAATTTCCATTGACATTCATGGGTGCATTAGGAGAAAAATAAGGACACATATGCAACTGACAGTTCCTATGTTAAAAACGCAAACGCAACGCAAAAAAAACGCCAGTGGACAGGAACACATGTTATCTCTATGCCTGTGCAGGAAAAACGCAAAACGCAGGTAAAAAAACGCCAGTGGGTGGGCGCCCTTAGGCTGCAAACCCTTAATTTTTCTGATTGGCAAGGATCACAGAAGTTGAACTCATGTTGATCAAACATCTATTCTATAGATGGGCCAACAATGCTAACAGGTTGTTCTGTGAGTCTGTTCAATCCTACCAATAGAATGTATGTTTGCTATCAAATATTAAAACAGTGTAGTAAAGGTAACAGACATTTACCTATAACTCTAGTAGGATGGGGGAAACCACTGGCGTACTATCATGGGTCGCAATTGTGACCAGACCCCTGTGCTGCCATATTCAAAATGCACATTGCATGCATTACAGGCCAGTCGCACTGTCGGCCACATAATTAGGGCGGACGACAGTGTGGTTGTAGGAGGAGGAGGGAGAGAAGAAGTAGCGCAGCTGGTCGGCACTTGCAGAGGGAAGGGGTTTTTACCTGGGGAGCCGGCAGCCAATTACAGGCTGCAGACTCCATTGCGTGTTCCTAGTCTTCTGTGCATGCGTCACCATTTTCCCCTAGGTGTGCATGCGCAGAAAACGGCCAAAGGTGCTTTTCAGACCAGATTATCGCGGGACATCGCAAAGGATGTGGGTGAGTAGTTTCAGTGCCCCTCATGGATCAGATCCGTGAGAGGAGCTGAAACTAACTTTTTTTCCCACATTTTATGTACTTTCATGCGATCCAATGGATAGCACCGATTGCATGACCGGGGGTCAGATATCACAACCCCTCTATGACAGCTCCAGGTTGTCGGCTACCTCTGGCAGCTGGCAGCATGGTGCTGTCACGTCCTCAGCCCACATGGCTTTAATCCTCAGAGGAAGCTTGGTTTTACATCCCCGAGGATTAAAGCCCACTTAGCTAGGATGTGAAAAGGCAATGGGGCCGTCACTAAGGGGTTAACTTTTTCCTCACTTAATTAACTTATATTTGTAACACTGACTCTTAATAAACTTTCTTAAACTCTACGTCATGAGACTAGAACACTTGACCTTCCATATCACCAGTCACATGGTTACATCATACAGGCAATGAAGCCGGTCACATGTTCTTTCCTCCTGCGCTGCAGAGAAACGTCCGTTTTCAGGTACGGACGTCTGCTACCTGCAGTAACACGGGTGCCGATGCGCCAATGTGACTAAGCCCTCACAACCTACTCAGTACATTCATACTGTTAGATCAGTAGGACTTCCTTATTATAGGTTTGTTTAAACCTGAGAATGAACCACTTGCTCCATCCTGGACATAGCAACAGAAAACACCAAATGGCGTTTAGGATGCAAAATAGCTTCAATCCTACAACATGGATATTAAAGTTACAAAGCATTTGGGGAAGCAGATATAGATATTGTACAATCCTGTCTGTAAGAGAAGTAGGAAGTGTAATAGAAGTGCGACACTCCCAGTGATTTCAATGGGAGTAAAACTGATGCTCCCACTTACTCCCCTGTCTGCTGATAAAGACGTCCGGCCCTGCTGTACTGACAGTGGGCAGGACAATCTGCTGATGGACAGGGATCCCAAGCAATAGATCCCTGTCCGCAAACTGCTGAAGACTTATCCATTGCTAGGTTGGCTACCCATGTCTGCGGCCCTCTTGCTATTTTGGGCAGACACGAGCATTTCTCTGCTCCTCCTCTTTTGCCTGAGTGTTGGTGTGCGTTTCTCTCAGTCACCCAATATGCTGTAGTAATCGCAGCACAACAGATATATAGGAGAGAAATACTCACTAGAGCTGAATGGGCTCACTGGGTGCCAAGCTGAAAATGGATGCAGACCTCCCATCCAGAGTCAATCAAGGTATATAACAGTATCTTCAGCAGCATCCAGGGTTGTTGAAGAAATTGCAGAAACTTCTTAGAGTTTTAAAACTTCACCTTTAATCCATTTCGCATAAAAATACAGCAACGTTTCGACTGTGTAATGTACAGTCTTTAACAGTCTTTAGTTTTACTGCATTGGCTTGATAAAGACTGTACATTACACAGTCGAAACGTTGCTGTATTTTTATGCGAAATGGATTAAAGGTGAAGTTTTAAAACTCTAAGAAGTTTCTGCAATTTCTTCAACAACCCTGGATGCTGCTGAAGATACCGTTATATCTCTCAGTCACCCAACATAGGTCTCTTGCCTCTAACGTCTGTGTCTGCTCTGTTCCCTGAGCTTTTACCTAGATGTTTGTTCTCTGCCTGCTCCTACTTTGCACCAGTTTCTGTTTACAGTCCGGCCTGTTACATGGCTCCAGCTATCCCTATATTTTATGGCACTTAAGAAATAAAAGCAAAACCACCTTACAAAAAAACGAGCTCCCCTTGTATGTGAAATCTGTTTCACGGTGCCTCTGACCCCCGTGGGTCAGCTACCAACCTCACCAGGACTACTCCAAGAGGTAGCGGCCTGCTCTGTGCCACGGTGAAGATCCCTGTACAGGGGTTAATGGGTGAATACCGGGAAACCATCAGGATAACGCCCTTAGGATTAGCCCAAAGTCAAACCGGTTGTTTTGCACAGTGGGTCTACACTCACTGTCCGTAACATCCAGGGGGAAAAAAAGCCAGATTACCCCTTTCATAGGGTATTTCAAAATAGGCTTTATACATCAGACCTGACATTCCTGCACAGCATTAAAAAAACGTGGCTGCTTTCTTCCAAAAAAACCACGCCACATCTATCCATAACTAGGGTGTGGTATTCTGCTCAGTCTCATCCACTTAATACAGAGCAAATGGACAGGTATGGTGCTGTTTCTGAAAGAAGGCAGCCATTTTTCGCATTTCACGCAACCCCTTTAAGTTCTGAGATCTTACAAGAAATAACACTAATGCATTAACTGCTAAGGGGGATGCACAACTATGTGTACATACCCAGCAAATGGTGGCGCTTAGTCTAAGCTTGGTGCCTCTAAGCATTTGGCCCCAGTTGCCCTTCCCTTTGTGCTGAGTTCTTGGCAGGCAACAATTTATACTCTCTCCCATATTACTCTGTGTCCAGTATAACAGTCTTACAATGTTCTTCCCGACAAACACTTCAAAGACTTAACTTTAATAAAATATATTTCGTAGCAGCATCAATGTCGACAGAAGGCATCTTTGTATTAGTCATTTGTTTAACTAGTTTTCTGCATGGGATTTGTGCACATTTCGTGTGCCCTTTTATATCCCAGAATGAATCCCCAGGTACATAAAATGGTGAATTTCTAGGTATTGCATCAGTAAATATGCTTATTCCTTATTGCCTCTTCATGTCTTCTCCTTTTCTCTTGTGAGAAGTCTGATATTTCATCAGTGAACTCCTCCTAAGGACAGTATTGTGGCCAAACTGGGAAATCCAATAGAAACAATTGACTCTGGGATTATCCATAGCTATTAATAGCTGACACTTCCTGGATTACCGCCATTAACTGTAAATGAAATGGGGAAACAATGTACTAATTTACCCAGCAGTGAAGGGGTTAAGAAATCTTCTCTGATCCTGTGACGCATTTGCCTCCGCATCATCTTTTGTTTTTACCAGCACTTAATCACATTACGTTCAGTGGCTTTTACTTCCCTCATGCTCTGGCTGGAAAGAAAAAAGGTAACTTAGTGCATTGTGCTGTAGTGCAGCAACGGCGGAGCGGGTTTATCCCTCTGGTGCCGTACAAGGTAATGCCTTGCATTGGCTGCACTATAAAGGTGTGCTACTAGTCACTTGTCACTATTTCCTCTATTATTTCCATGGCCGCCTTTTATCCCTTCTTTTGGCACCAGTGGTTGTATTGTTACGGATTAGCCTGTGTGGGACTTTGCCTCGTTCATCCCACAGCCCTCAGCTGTTCAGGGCGTTGAGGATGAGGAACGGATCTATAGTATATAGGAGCACATTTTATACTCTAAAGTAGCTAAACTGAAAAGTTGCTTTTAGATTCTGTCCATCAAGTTCACACCGGGTCTCTATGGAGAGACGTTAAGTAAATAAAAAGTAACTCGTTATCCCCTGTGAGCTATATTTAGGACCCATTTACACACCTCGATGTTTCAGAGCACAATGAATGATTGGTGATTTAAAAAGAGCCCGTCACACTGAAAATGCCATTTATTCTGCAGGCATGACGTTATAGAGCAGGAAGAGCTGAGCGGGCTGATGTATAGCTTCATAAGAAAAGATTCAGTACAACTTGCATTTTATTCATTTAACCCCTTACGGACACGGCCTATTTCAGCCCTAAGGACGCAACGATTTTTAGGGGATTTTCATCTTCACTTTTCAAAAGCTATAACGTTTTTCTTTTTTCATCGAAATGGTGGTATGAGGGCTTGTTTTTTGTTTGCCGAACTGTAGTTTTTATTGGTACCATTTTTCGGTACGCTATTATCTGAGCTGTTTCCCCCTCGCTGGCTCTCTGCTCTCCCCTCCGGCTGTTTGCAATGGGAAGGGGTGGGGCAGAGCTTAGCTCCACCCCTGTCCTGCTCCCTCTGTGAACCCTTCATTGAACACAGCATATTAGGGATTAAGAGCGGGGATCGGTGTTCTCAATAATCCCGGCTGTTGCAGCAGGAGGCCGGCTATCAGACACAGCTGGCTCCTGCTGTCTGATCGTGTGGACTCACTTCTAAGCCTGTGCCACCCACAGGATGTAGGTTTACATCCTCTTGTATTAACTGCCACTCTGCCAAAAAGTAAACTTACATGTAGTAGATAAACCCCTATCAGTCCTATCAGTGATTGATAGCTATTACTGTACATACAGTAATAAACAGCTGTCAGCTGTCAATCACTAATAGCTCTGCCCACTGGTCCTCTAAGCTCAAAAACAGCAGGGATTTAATTGAAGAAAATACAATGACTCTTTCCCCATTAAACTATACAGTTAGTCCCCAATTTACGAACAGATTCCGTTCCAGGAGCCTGTTCGTAAGTCCATTTTGTTCGTATGTCCGATTCTATTACTTGAATGCAAATTCAAGTAATAGAATCGTTGGGTGTAAAAATAGTAATAAAAATAGGATCTTACCTTGATAAGGTGACACAGCTGGAGTACGTGGACTGGCTTTCTGTTGGAAATTACTGACTGGAAGTGGAGGAGACGTTGGGCGATGGTGGAGCAGCAGAAATGGGAGACAATAATGAGTCATCAGCACTCAGTGGTAATGGGACATCAGCATTAGAGGGAGGGTGAAAAGATGTTGGCGTGGATGCTGTAACACCTGACATCGATGGCACTGGTTCAGCGTCATGATGAGACTCATCGCATCTTTCCATCCTCCTAAAGAACCGGTCTAAGGATGCCTTGGTGGTAGCCGCCTTTTTCTCATCGTATATGGCCCGGTAGCAATGAAGTGCATAGTAGACAGATGCTGCAACCTTGGTGTACCGTTCCACATTTGGGTCCTGTGATTCAAAGAGTGCCAGAGAGTCTTCAATCATTTGAAATGCCTTTGCCATCATCTTGGTCTGGAAATGCTTCGGTGCTGGTTCCACTTCCAGTTCGCCCACTTTTTCTTACTCCTTCCTTTGGTTTTCCAGTTCCATGAGATCTTTATTTGTCAGCTCCTGGTTGTGCACAGCAAAATATTCATGGAAGTCCTGTTCCTCAGGATAAAGGTCAAGCTTCTCGCTGATGCTCACTAAGTTGTCGACTACATTTTGTTCTTCTGCCTGTAGCTTCGCTAAACTAGGGGAATCGTGGACAAACATGGGGCACAGTTTCTTCCAAACCCACGCATCAATGTTCTTTATGGTATTATAGATAGTAAAGTTCTTCCAAAATTCACGCAATGTCATCCCAGACTCACCCTCAGTTGTCTTCAGTGCCTGACGAAACGTGCGACGGAGATAGTATTTCTTGTAGGTTGCACTGGCCCCCTGGTCCATTGGCTGGAGTAGGGAGGTAGTGTTGGGTGGCAGGAAAACTACCTTCACATTTGCATGAAAGTCATCTAGGAAAGGAGGGTGGCCCGGTACATTATCTAAAAGGGGAAGAATGTTGCAGGGAATGTTCTTATCCCGGCAGTACCGTTCCACCTCGGGAATGTAATGGTGATAAAACCAGTCTTTAAACATAGCAAGAGTGACCCAGGCTTTTCGGTTACTCTTCCACACAACAGGAAGTGAGGCCTTAGCTATATTTTTTAGGTCTCTTGGGTTTTCAGCATGATACACTAACAATGGGTTGATCTTCATATCTCCTGTGGTATTTCCGCCAAGCAGTAGCGTCAGTCTGTCCTTTGCGGGTTTGAAGCCAGGCATAGACTTTTCTTCCTTACTGATGTAGGTTCTGTCTGGCATCTTTTTCCAATAAAGGCCTGTTTCGTCAACATTAAATATTTACTGAGGTGAAACGCACCTTCTTTGATAATTTCCTTAAGTGTAGCGGGGAACTCCTGGGCTGCTACCGTATCTGCACTTGCCACCTCTCCTGTCACTTTTATGTTATGGAGGTTATTACGTGCCTTGAAGCAGTTAAACCATCCATGACTTGCAGTAAAGGTCACATCTGCTGCTTCTTCCCCATATTTTGTCTTTACGTTTTCAAAAAGACTTAAAGCCTTCTCTTGAATCAGCATTAAGCTTAGTAGCTTTCTTTTCTGATGACAATCCTCCATCCAAATGCTCAGAAGATTTTCAAGTTCTTCTATCACTTTTCCACGTTTCTTACTAATAATAGTAGAGTGCATAAAAACTGAACTTCTCACATGTTCCATGATCCTATCCTTGCTCTTCAGAATGGTACTGATGGTAGAACGATTCATCTGGTATGAGCGAGCAACATAAGACATCTTCTCACCACGCTCCACTCTTTTTATGATGTCAGCCTTTGTTTGGCTTTGATGGCCTGGCGTTTTTTAGAAATTCCAGCATCACCACTTCCTTTGCGCTTGGCACCTGACATGTTTGAAGTTCACAACACTCGTTGTACTGAAACCACGTGGGTACAGTAAGAAAGAGCTACTGTTTGCGGCAGGTGCGGCTCCTGCTCACTGCTGCCACCACTCTGCCGCCATGCAAATTAGCCTTAGGCGCTTGAGGACGACCTTGTTCGTATGTACCGAAATTCGTAACTCGAATGTTCGCATGTCTGGGACTATCTGTATATCAGTTTGCTCAGCTCCTCCTGCTCTGTAACATACGGACTGCAGAATGGACTACATTTTCAAGCTGACTGATTAGTTTTAACCCCTTAACGCCACAGGGTGTGCAACAGGCAATTGAATAATACATATATATCTGGTGAGAGACGCCAAGTTCTGCAGCGTGCAGAGAAAAATAAATATATATAAATCCTGTTTGTGACTGCCAGAATTTGTACAGGGGGCCGAGGAATAAACTATATACACATTTTTCTTTAGCTGGAATGGCAGGCAATGATGAGGGTCGTAGTTGTCAGTTCGTGACGCCACCGTTCCATACACCGATATTCACGCTCGGCGCATTAATGACACTGGACAAGTGCATAGTACCTCGGGTCCTCCGGAACAGGGGAGGCCCGGTAAAACTTTACTAGTGACTTTTCTTGAAAATACAGTAGACTTCAGTATGCAGAGTTTACAGTGCAGGAAAACTTAGTACATATTCAGCGATTACTTGACATGAAAAGTCAATGGCCACAGAATGGCTATAATGATCACCCTGCTCTCATAGACTTCAGCACGCTTGGGTGTCAGTTACAGGTGTAACGCTATACCAGTAATGGCAAACCTTTTAGAGACCGAGTGCCCAAACTGCAACCCAAAACCCACCTTTTTATCGCAAAGTGCCAACACGTCAGGGGGCGGGGCTTATCACAACGTATGATTTTACCCCCTGGTTCTAAAAAGGACAGGGCCGCTTCAAAATAGACAGCGTGCAGATTTTGACTGCTTTTGGGATGCGGAAATATTGCAGAATGTCCTCAGCGGTAATTTCTGTGGAAAATTCTGCAGTATTTCTGCATCCAAAAAGCAGTCAAAATCTGCAGGCTGTGTATTTTGAAACAGCCCTGCCCATTTCCGCCACATGCAATGGCCATAGCAGTAATACTGACATCCCCCCCAGCGATAATAGTGACACCCCCCCACAGCGATAATAGTGACCCATCCCAGCAGCCATAGCGGTAATAGTGACTCCCCCCCCCCCCCAGCAGTAATAGTGACCTGGTCCCCAGCGGAAATAGCGACACCCCACTGTGGCCCCCAGCGCTAATAGCGACACCCCATGGCGGCCCCCAGCGCTAATAGCGACACCCCATGGCGGCCCCCAGCGCTAATAGCGACACTCCCCGGCGGCCCCCAGCGGTAATAGCGACACTCCCCGGCGGCCCCCAGCGCTAATAGCGACAACCCTCGGCTGCCCCCAGTGGTATTAGCGACGCCCCACGGTGGCCCCCAGAGGTAATAGCGACACCCCACGGCGGCCCCCAGAGGTAATAGCGACACCCCTCGGCGGCCCCCAGAGGTAATAGCGACACCCCTCGGCGGCCCCCAGAGGTAATAGCGACACCCCACGGCGGCCCCCAGAGTAATAGTGACATCCCATAGCAGCCTCCCCTCCACCCCCCACTCCGTCACTCACAGTTGTGGTAAGCTCTCCACCTGCGCCTTAGCCTCTGCAGCTCCCAGCAGTATTAGCGACGCCCCACGGCGGCCCCCAGAGGTAATAGCGACACCCCACGACAGCCCCCAGAGGTAATAGCGACACCCCACGGCGGCCCCCAGAGGTAATAGCGAGACCCCACGGCGGCCCCCAGAGGTAATAGCAAACCCCACGACGGCCCCCAGAGGTAATAGCGAACCCCACGGCGGCCCCCAGAGGTAATAGCGACACCCCACGGCGGTCCCCAGAGTAATAGTGACATCCTATAGCAGCCTCCCCTCCAACCCCCACTCCGTCACTCACAATTGTGGTGAGCTCTCCACCTGCGCCTCAGCCTCTGCAGCTCCCAGCAGTATTAGCGACGCCCCCACGGTGGCCCCCAGAGGTAATAGCGACACCCCATGGCGGCCCCCAGAGGTAATAGCGACACCCCTCGGCAGCCCCCAGAGGTAATAGCGACACCCCACGACGGCCCCCAGCAGTAATAGCGACACTCCACGGCGGCCCCCAGCGCTAATAGTGACACTCCCCGGCAGCCCCCAGTGCTAATAGCGACACTCCCCGGCGGCCCCCAGCGGTAATAGGGACACCCCACGGCGGCCCCCAAAGGTAATAGCGACACCCCACGGTGGCCCCCAGAGGTAATAGCGACACCCCACGGCGGCCCCCAGAGGTAATAGCGACACACCACGACGGCCCCCAGAGTAATAGTGATATCCCATAGCAGCCTCCCCTCCACCCCCCACTCCATCCCTCACAGTTGTGGTGAGCTCTCCACCTGCGCCTCAGCCTCTGCAGCTCCCAGCAGTATTAGCGACGCCCCACGGTGGCCCCCAGAGGTAATAGCGACACCCCACGGTGGCCCCCAGAGGTAATAGCGCCACCCCTCGGCGGCCCCCAGAGGTAATAGCGACACCCCTCGGCGGCCCCCAGAGGTAATAGCGACACCCCACGACGGCCCCCAGCGCTAATAGCGACACTCCCCGGCGGCCCCCAGCGGCAATAGCGACACTCCCCAGCGGCACCCAGCAGTATTAGTGACACTCCCCGGCAGCCCCCAGCGGTATTAGTGACACCCCTCGGCGGCCCCCAGCGGTATTAGCGACGCCCCACGGCGGCCTCCAGAGGTAATAGGGACGCCCCACGGCGGCCCCCAGAGGTAATAGCGACACCCCACGGCGGCCCCCAGAGGTAATAGCGACACCCCACGGCGGCCCCCAGAGGTAATAGCGACACCCCTCGGCGGCCCCCAGAGGTAATAGCGACACTCCTCGGCGGCCCCCAGAGGTAATAGCGACACCCCTCGGCGGCCCCCAGAGGTAATAGCGACACACCACGACGGCCCCCAGAGTAATAGTGACATCCCATAGCAGCCTCCCCTCCACCCCCCACTCCGTCACTCACAGTTGTGGTGAGCTCTACACCTGCGCCTCAGCCTCTGCAGCTCCCAGCAGTATTAACGACGCCCCACGGTGGCCCCCAGAGGTAATAGCGACACCCAACGACGGCCCCCAGAGGTAATAGCAACAACCCTTGGCGGCCCCCAGAGGGAATAGCTACACCTCACGGCGGCCCCCAGAGGTAATAGCAACACCCCACGGCGGCCCCCAGAGGTAATAGCGACACCCCTCGGCGGCCCCCAGAGGTAATAGCGACACCCCACGGCGGCCCCCAGAGTAATAGTGACATCCCATAGCAGCCTCCCCTCCACCCCCCACTCTGTCACTCACAGTTGTAGTGAGCTCTCCACCTGCGCCTCAGCCTCTGCAGCTCCCAGCAGTATTAGCGATGCCCCACTGTGGCCCCCAGAGGTAATAGCGACACTCCACGGCGGCCCCCAGAGGTAATAGCGACACCCCTCAGCGGCCCCCAGATGTAATAGCGACACCCCACGGCGGCCCCCAGAGGTAATGGCGACACCCCATGGCGGCCCCGCAACGTAATAGCAATCCCCCACGGCGGCCCTGCAGCGTACTAATGACATCCCACGGCGGCCCCCAGAGTGATAGTGACATCTCATAGCAGCCTCCCCTCCACCCCCCACTCCGTCACTCACAGTTGTGGTGAGCTCTCCACCTGCGCCTCAGCCTCTGCAGATCCCAGCCTTGCCGCTGTCCTCTATGCCGGGGGCCGCTGGCCAGGCCCTGCGCTGCCTGTGCTCCCAGCCTCGGGCCTGCCACTCTCAGCCTCGCTGCAGTCCTCCGCCCCAAGCTAATCAGAAGCTGGGGGCATGAATCAGTTGCTTGACAGGTGTATTATGTCACCACCCCTTACTTCCGGTGGCAACATAATACACCAGTACCAAGGAGACGTTGGGGGAGAAGAATCCCGGCTGCAGACTGACGTCATAGTGTCCGCCAGGATCAGCGCTGCTAGGTGAATGCCGGCAGGGAAGCCGCGGCCCCTGCTGGTATTCACAAGTAGTGAGCGGCCGCGCGTGCCAGTAGGGAGGGCTCTGCGTGCCACCTCTGGCACGCATGTCATAGCTTCGCCACCACTGCACTATAAGGTGATCTATACTTCTGACGGCCGCATAGGAATCATCAATTAATCTCAGTATTATCTTCAAAGGTTCAGTAGACTTCTGCACTGTTATATAACTGTATAAACTTCTTGTCACTTGCAAGGGTAATTACTAGAGATGAGCGAACGTACTCGTCCGAGCTTGATACTCGTTCGAGTATTAGCGTGTTCGAGATGCTCGTTACTAGAGGCGAGCACCACGCGATGTTCGAGTTACTTTCACTTTCATCTCTGAGACGTTAGCGCGCTTTTCTGGCCATTAGAAAGACAGGGAAGGCATTACAACTTCCCCCTGCGACGTTCAAGCCCTATACCACCCCCCTGCAGTGAGTGGCTGGCGAGATCAGGTGTCACCCCAGTATATAAATCGGCCCCTCCCGCGGCTCGCCACAGATGCATTCTGACAGAGATCAGGGAAAGTGCTGCTGGTGCCGGAGCTGCTATAGGGAGAGCGTTAGGAGTTATTTTAGGCTTCAAGAACCCCAACGGTCCTTCTTAGGGCCACATCTGACCGTGTGCAGTACTGTTGAGGCTGCTTTTAGCAGTGTTGCACAATTTTTTTTTTGTATATCGGCCGTGCACAGCATTGCGTCCTCAGTCTGCAGTCATTGTACAGAGTATAGGGCCAGTACTGGTGAGGCAGGGAAAGAGATATTCAGGCTATATAGGCAGTGGGCTTTTTCCAAAAAATTGGGGGAAAATACTATATTTGGGCTGCCTGTGACTGTCTTCAGTTTACTGCGTGTCTGCTGGGGGTAGTAGTCCTAATTAATACGCAGCTAAGCGTTACAGCAGGCTTGCGCAAAATTGTTTCCTGGATCTGCTGTCTCTGTTACATCAGCGCCGTCATCCCGCCAGAGGGAAACAGTATACATAATATTATACGCTGCCTACAGTATCTATCTGCTGGGGGTAGTAGTCCTAATTAATACGCAGCTAAGCGTTACAGCAGGCTTGTGCAAAATTGTTTCCTGGATCTGCTGTCTCTTACATCAGTGCCGTCATCCCGCCAGAGGGAAACAGTATACATAATATTATACGCTACCTACAGTATCTATCTGCTGGGAGTAGTAGTCCTAATTAATACGCAGCTAAGCGTTACAGCAGGCTTGCGCAAAATTGTTTCCTGGATCTGCTGTCTCTGTTACATCAACGCCGTCATCCCGCCAGACGGAAACAGTATACATAATATTATACGCTGCCTACAGTATCTATCTGCTGGGGGTAGTAGTCCTAATTAATACGCAGCTAAGCGTTACAGCAGGCTGGCGCAAAATTGTTTCCTGGATCTACTGTCTCTGTTACATCAGTGCCGTCATCCCGCCAGAGGGAAACAGTATACATAATATTATACGCTGCCTACAGTATCTATCTGCTGGGGGTAGTAGTCCTAATTAATACGCAGCTAAGCGTTACAGCAGGCTTGCGCAAAATTGTTTCCTGGATCTGCTGTCTCTGTTACATCAGCGCCGTCATCCCGCCAGAGGGAAACAGTATACATAATATTATACGCTGCCTACAGTATCTATCTGCTGGGGGTAGTAGTCCTAATTAATACGCAGCTAAGCGTTACAGCAGGCTTGCGCAAAATTGTTTCCTGGATCTGCTGTCTCTGTTACATCAGCGCCGTCATCCCGCCAGAGGGAAACAGTATACATAATATTATACGCTGCCTACAGTATCTATCTGCTGGGGGTAGTAGTCCTAATTAATACGCAGCTAGGCGTTACAGCAGGCTGGCGCAAAATTGTTTCCTGGATCTGCTGTGCGTTCCGTAAGGGAAGTCAGCCTCCAACCACAGGCCAATAAGCGGCACATTTAATTACAGCGTTCTGTTTCTGCACTACTGGTAATACAGCATGCTGAGGGGTAGGGGTAGGCCTAGAGGACGTGGACGCGGGCGAGGACGCGGAGGCCCAAGTCAGGGTGTGGGCACAGGCCGAGCTCCTGATCCAGGTGTATCGCAGCCGACTGCTGCGGGATTAGGAGAGAGGCACGTTTCTGACGTCCCCACATTCATCTCACAATTAATGGGTCCACGCGGTAGACCTTTATTAGAAAATGAGCAGTGTGAGCAGGTCCTGTCGTGGATGGCAGAAAGTGCATCCAGCAATCTATCGACCACCCAGAATTCTGCGCCTTCCACTGCTACAACTCTGAATCCTCTGGCTGCTGCTCCTCCTTCCTCCCAGCCTCCTCACTCCATTACAATGACACATTCTGAGGAGCAGGCAGACTCCCAGGAACTGTTCTCGGGCCCCTGCCCAGAATGGGCAGCAATGGTTCCGAATCCTCTCCCACTGGAGGAGTTTGTCGTGACCGATGCCCAACCTTTGGAAAGTTCCCGGGGTCCGGGGGATGAGGCTGGGGACTTCCGGCAACTGTCTCAAGAGCTTTCAGTGAGTGAGGAGGACGATGAGACACAGTTGTCTATCACTCAGGTAGTAGTAAGGGCAGTAAGTCCGAGGGAGGAGCGCACAGAGGATTCGGAGGAAGAGCAGCAGGACGATGAGGTGACTGACCCCACCTGGTTTGCTACGCCTACTGAGGAAGGTCTTCAGAGGGGGAGGCAAGTGCAGCAGCAGGGCAGGTTGGAAGAGGCAGTGCGGTGGCCAGGGGTAGAGGCAGGGCCAGACCGAATAATCCACCAACTGTTTCCCAAAGCGCCCCCTCACGCCATGCCACCCTGCAGAGGCCGAGCTGCTCAAAGGTCTGGTGTGCAGACGACTGACAAACAGTGGTGTGCAACCTTTGTGCAACCTTTGTCGCGCCAAGATCAGCCGGGGCACCACCACCACCAGCCTCACCACCACCAGCATGCGCAGACATATGATGGCCAAGCACCCCACAAGGTGGGACGAAGGCCGTTCACCACCTCCGGTTTGCACCGCTGCCTCTCCCCCTGTGCCCCAACCTGCCACTGAGATCCAACCCCCCTCTCAGGACACAGGCACTACCGTCTCCTGGCCTGCACCCACACCCTCACCTCCGCTGTGCTCGGCCCCATCCACCAATGTCTCCCAGCGCACCGTCCTGCCGTCGCTAGCGCAAGTGTTCGAGCGCAAGCGAAAGTACGCCGCCACGCACCCGCACGCTTAAGCGTTAAACGTGCACATAGCCAAATTTATCAGCCTGGAGATGCTTCCGTATAGGGTTGTGGAAACGGAGGCTTTCAAAGGTATGATGGCGGCCGCGGCCCTGCGCTACTCAGTTTCCAGTCGCCACTACTTTTCCCGATGTGCCGTCCCAGCCCTGCACGACCACGTCTCCCGCAACATTGTACGCACCCTCACCAACGCGGTTACTGGCAAGGTCCACTTAACAACGGACACGTGGACAAGCACAGGCGGGCAGGGCCACTATATCTCCCTGACGGCACATTGGGTGAATTTAGTGGAGGCTGGGACAGAGTCAGAGCCTGGGACCGCTCACGTCCTACCCACCCCCAGAATTGCGGGCCCCAGCTCGGTGGTGGTATCTGCGGCGGTGTATGCTTCCTCCACTAAACCACTCTCCTCCTCCTCCTACGCAACCTCTGTCTCGCAATCAAGATGTGTCAGCAGCAGCACGTCGCCAGCAGTCGGTGTCGCGTGTCGTGGCAGCACAGCGGTGGGCAAGCATCAGCAGGCCGTGCTGAAACTACTCAGCTTAGGAGAGAAGAGGCACACGGCCCACGAACTGCTGCAGGGTCTGACAGAGCAGACCGACCGCTGGCTTGCGCCGCTGAGCCTCCAACCGGGCATGGTCATGTGTGACAACGGCCGTAACCTGGTGGCGGCTCTGCAGCTCGGCAGCCTCATGCACGTGCCATGCCTGGCCCACATCTATAATTTGGTGGTTCGGCGCTTTCTGAAAGGCTACCCACGCTTGTCAGACCTGCTCGGAAAGGTGCGCCGGCTCTGCAGACATTTCCGCAAGTCCCACACGGACGCTGCCACCCTACGCACCCTGCAACATCGGTTTCATCTGCCAGTGCACCGACTGCTGTGCGACGTGCCCACACGGTGGAACTCTACGCTCCACATGTTGGCCAGGCTCTATGAGCAGCGTAGAGCTATAGTGGAATACCAACTCCAACATAGGCGGCGCAGTGGGAGTCAGCCTCCTCAATTCTTTACAGAAGAGTGGGCCTGGTTGGCAGACATCTGCCAGGTCCTTGGAAACTTTGAGGAGTCTACCCAGATGGTGAGCGGTGATGCTGCAATCATTAGCGTCATCATTCCTCTGCTATGCCTCTTGAGAAGTTCCCTGCAAAGCATAAAGGCAGACGCTTTGCGCTCGGAAACAGAGGCGAGGGAAGACAGTATGTCGCTGGATAGTCAGAGCACCCTCCTGTCTATATCTCAGCGCATTGAGGAGGAGGAGGAGGAGCATGAGGAGGAGGGGGAAGAGACAGCTTGGCCCACTGCTGAGGGTACCCATGCTGCTTGCCTGTCATCCTTTCAGCGTGTATGGCCTGAGGAGGAGGAGGAGGATCCTGAAAGTGATCTTCCTAGTGAGGACAGCCATGTGTTGCGTACAGGTACCCTGGCACACATGGCTGACTTCATGTTAGGATGCCTTTCTCGTGACCCTCGCGTTACACGCATTCTGGCCACTACGGATTACTGGGTGTACACACTGCTCGACCCACGGTATAGGGAAAACCTTTCCACTCTCATACCCGAAGAGGAAAGGGGTTCGAGAGTGATGCTATACCACAGGACCCTGGCGGACAAACTGATGGTAAAATTCCCATCCGACAGCGCTAGTGGCCGAAGGCGCAGTTCCGAGGGCCAGGTAGCAGGGGAGGCGCAGAGATCAGGCAGCATGTACAGCACAGGCAGGGGAACACTCTCTAAGGCCTTTGACAGCTTTTTGGCTCCCCAGCAAGACTGTGTCACCGCTCCCCAGTCAAGGCTGAGTCGGCGGGAGCACTGTAAAAGAATGGTGAGGGAGTACGTAGCCGATCGCACGACCGTCCTCCGTGACGCCTCTGCCCCCTACAACTACTGGGTGTCGAAGCTGGACACGTGGCCTGAACTCGCGCTGTATGCCCTGGAGGTGCTTGCTTGTCCTGCGGCTAGCGTCTTGTCAGAGAGGGTGTTTAGTGCGGCTGGGGGAATCATCACAGATAAGCGTACCCGCCTGTCAACCGACAGTGCCGACAGGCTTACACTCATCAAGATGAACAAAGCCTGGATTTCCCCAGACTTCTCTTCTTCACCAGCGGACAGCAGCGATACCTAAACAATACGTAGGCTGCACCCGCGGATGGAAGCATTGTTCTCTATCACCATCAAAAACGTGGACCTTTTGGCTTCATTAATCTGTGAATAATATTCATCCTCCTCCTCCTGCTCCTCCTCCTGAAACCTCACGTAATCACGCCGAACGGGCAATTTTTCTTACGTTTCAATGCTCATTAAAGCGTTGAAACTTGCAGCTGAACCAATTTTTATTTTAACTGGGCTGCCTCCAGGCCTAGTTACAAATTAAGCCACATTAACCAAAGCGATTAATGGGTTTCACCTGCCCTCTTGGTTGGGCATGGGCAATTTTTCTGAGGTACATTAGTACTGTTGGTACACCAATTTTTGGGGGCCCTCGCCTACAGTGTAATCCAATTAATTTTTTGCCCACCTGCATTAAAGCTGACGTTACATCAGCTGTGCTGGGCACTGCAATGGGATACATTTATGTACAGCCGGTGGGTTCCAGGGAGCCACCCATGCTGTCGGTCCACACGGAGTTGTAACTGCATGTGTCCACTTCTAAAGAACCCCAGTCTGACTGGGGCATGCAGTGTGGGCCGAATCCCACCTGCATTAAACATGACATTACCTCAGCTGTGATGGGCAATGCAATGGGATATATTTATGTACCGCCGGTAGGTTCCAGGGAGCCACCCATGCTGTCGGTCCACACGGAGTTGTAACTGCATGTGTCCACTTCTAAAGCACCCCAGTCTGACTGGGGCATGCAGTGTGGGCCGAAGCCCACCTGCATTTAATCGGACGTTACCTCAGCTATGATGGGCACTGCAATGGGATACATTTATGTACAGCCGGTGGGTTCCAGGGAGCCACCCATGCTGTAACTGCATGTATCCACTTCTAAAGAACCCCAGTCTGACTGGGGCATGCAGTGTGGGCCGAAGCCCACCTGCATTTAATCGGACGTTACCTCAGCTGTGATGGGCACTGCAATGGGATGCATTTA
Source organism: Eleutherodactylus coqui (assembly GCF_035609145.1). Taxonomy (NCBI): domain Eukaryota; kingdom Metazoa; phylum Chordata; class Amphibia; order Anura; family Eleutherodactylidae; genus Eleutherodactylus; species Eleutherodactylus coqui. Next base: position 181,476,321 of record NC_089840.1, on the reverse strand, counting down.
TGTACAGCCGGTGGGTTCCAGGGAGCCACCCATGCTGTAACTGCATGTATCGACTTCAAAAGAACCCCAGTCTGACTGGGGCATGCAGTGTGGGCCGAAGCCCACCTACATTTAATTGGACGTTACCTCAGCTGTGATGGGCACTGCAATGGGATACATTTATGTACAGCCGGTGGGTTCCAGGGACCCACCCATTCTGTCGGTCCACACGGAGTTGTAACTGCATGTGTCCACTTCTAAAGAACCCCAGTCTGACTGGGGCATGCAGTGTGGGCCGAAGCCCACCTGCATTAAACATGACATTACCTTAGCTGTGATGGGCAATGCAATGCGATACATTTATGTACTGCCGGTGGCTTCCTGGCACCCACCCATGCTGTCGGTCCACACGGAGTTGTAACTGCATGTGTCCACTTCTAAAGCACCCCAGTCTGACTGCGGCATGCAGTGTGGGCCGAAGCCCACCTGCATTTAATCGGACGTTACCTCAGCTATGATGGGCACTGCAATGGGATACATTTATGTACAGCCGGTGGGTTCCAGGGAGCCACCCATGCTGTAACTGCATGTATCCACTTCTAAAGAACCCCAGTCTGACTGGGGCATGCAGTGTGGGCCGAAGCCCACCTGCATTTAATCGGACGTTACCTCAGCTGTGATGGGCACTGCAATGGGATGCATTTTTTTTTTGTCCTATTAGGCCTCGTTCACACGAGTATTTATTTGTGCACGTGTGTGTGCGCACAAAACCACGTGTCTATTAGAACCATTGTTTTCCTATGGTGTGTTCACATGTCTGTGTTCTACAGGCATACAAATTCACTCACCTGCAAAAGATAGGATATGCATGCACTGCATAGGTCTGTGCTGCGCATCAATATTTCCCGTGGGGAGCCCCCTCATCACTAAACACTGTGACAGCACTGTCACAGTGTTCAGTGATGATGACACTCCCCGCAGGGAGCAAAGAATCCCCTGCCACAGCTGTCACAGTGAGGAGTTCGATCCGTGAGGGCAGCTGAAACTATAACTTTTTAAAAACTTTTCTGTGATAGCCGTTATCCATTGCATATCGGCAATTACGGGCACGGGAACTGGTCACCGTGGTCCCCAGTGACATCTCCTTCAGTAGCCTGGAGCCAGGAGATTTCAAATTCCCTGTGCCGATTTGGTCTTCTGCGCATGCATAGCCATTTTTCCTTAGGCACACATGCGCAGTAAACAGCCGAAGGTCCTTTTCAGACCAGTAAGTTGCGGGACATCACAGGGGATCGGGTGAGTAGTTTCAGGCCCCCTCATGGATCTGATCCATGAGGGGAGCTTAAACCTCTAACTTTTTTCACTTTTTATTTACTTTCATGCGATCGATGCTATCCATGACCAGGGGTTGGATATCCTGGCCCCCCATAACAGCTCCAGGTTGTTGGCTACCTCTGGCAGCCGGCAGCATGTTCTTGTCACGTCCACAGCCCACGTGGCTTTAATCCTCAGAGCAAGCGTGTTTTTACGTCCCTGAGGATTAATGCCTACTTAGCTAAGACATAAAAACGCAATGGGGCTGTCACTAAGTGGTTAATATAGTGCTTGCATATTACAGCAATTTATATTGGGTTCTGGCCTCAAAATCTGTATTCTTCTTTATTTTTGGAGTAAGGAAGGAAACCCACGCAGACACAGGGAAAACAAACTCCATACAGATTTCCTTGGTGAGGTGTGAACCTTGGAACCCTAAGCTGCAAGGCTACATCTGAGGTCCCTACAGCCATATGTCATCAATATGTCATCATCAGTATTTGTCTCCATATTTACGGTCATTGTTTTTATTTTCTATTGGAAAATTACTGATCCATATTTGTCCAACAGTAAATAAGGACGCAAATGAGGAAAAAATTGGTTATGCTGCATTTTAAAAATTTGGCCATGAAAAATATGTCCATGCTAAAAGATACATAGATGTACCTTAGCTTCTTTTTATAGTTCACTAAACTAGGAACCAAATACGGAGCTAAGAACCACATGTTAGCTGCCCAAATGGTGAACACTGTTAAAAAAGTATCAACATTGCTGCACGATTTTTGGGCGATGCGAGAGTATGCAGAATTACCAGACCCATGCTTTTCATATGCTTCATTCACATCTGTGAAGTTTTCTGTCCTGCGATGTTGGGAGATTTGGAAATCGCTGCCTGCCCTATGTGCATTTTGCGATTTCTTTTTTCTCGTCCATGTCTCCGATTTATCGCAAGGCACAAACATGCGTTTTTAAGATTAGAAACTTATATTGTCGTCTATTGCGCAAGAAAATCACAAACCGCAGATATGCGATGCAAGATTATTTTCTAGGAAAAAGCATCGCCGATGCTTAGACATGTTCTCGTGGTGAAATCGTGCTCGCCAGTGTGAAGGAGCCCTAAGAGTTGTTTGTACGACAAAATGGTACTCATCAAAATGCCAGCCCATCCTGCAAAAATTACAGAGACTCTGTCAGCATAATTTTGCAGCTCTCATTGAGAGCACCATAAGGTGAAGACAGCTGCACTGATTGCAGTGTTATCTCTGCTGTACATCTGTGCAGTAGTTCTGGAGAAACTTGCCTTTTATCAGTAGTAGCAGTTGCATAGAGGACTACCTAAAGTAGTCCTGGATATTCAGGAGCTGCAGGCTAGCTGCACCCACCTTCCAGCCAATGATTGACTGCTGTGTGCATATTACTGTGCATACAGCTGGCAATCATTGGCTGAGGGACGGGGGGGCTGTGGCCAGTCTGCAGCTCGTAAATTTGCAGGACTGCTTCTTTGTCTGGCTGCTTCTAAAAAAATGCAGGCTTCTCCAAAACTCCTGCACAGATCTACACGGCAGACATATCACTGCAATTAGTGTGAGAGGCACTAGCTTGGGCCCCTCTCACATGGGCATATTGGCATCGTGCGTTGCACGTGCAATTTTCTCATATGTGACACGCGATGCCAATAGCCCATTGATTTCCATTCAGATGCTCACACCGGCATGTTTTTTTTTTGTGAGCATATTACTTGCGCAAAAAAAAAAAATCACAGAATGCGCTATTCTGGAGCATATTATCATTGCGTACTTGCCGAGTGCCACATGCTCTACTTTGCTGTGCAAATGGCCTCCATTGATGTCAATGGAGGTGTCTGACCCGCAGCCCATACACGATTAACATTGTGTATGGGCTGTGAGTACCTGAGTCATCGTTAAGCAATGACATAGTAAATACAAACAAAAAACCTGTATGGCGCATGGCCGCCTACGAGCCTCAGTGGTCATCCGCAATACAGGTTAGTGAGGTACGCTGGGTCACTGGTTGGGCTTGCAGCTGAAATCCATTGCGCGCTGCATTCACATCTGCGCTCGGGATTCTGTTTTCCTGCTCCGTTCAGGAAGCAGGAAAGGGGAATCCTCTGTGTAAATGGATCCGTCCTATGATGGAACCAAACAGTGCCAAATTGCCCCTTTTGATTATAATAGGTTCTGTTCAGTTTCTGCTCGGCTCTCTGGCATTTTACTGGCTGCGTCCAGTTCTATTCCTGCAGGATCTGCGATAGAATGGAGGTTCCAGCTCAGATGTGAACCCGGTCTAAAAATACTATAAAAAATTGGTATTGTCGTAATTGTACTGAGAGTAAAGTTAACTTGTCATTTATACAAAAACTATGCAAAATATTGCCAAACAGTAGCAAAACGATTTCAACATTGTAATAGAACAGAAAAAATGTTCCATATAAAGTCAAATTGAATGTTGATTGGTCATTAGCGGGTAAATGTTCAGGACATACAGCTGTTCCCGTGAAGTTCACCTTCCAGCGGGCACATGACAAGAGGGCATCCAGCATGTGGCTGGCACTAAAGTAGCTGCTCTATAAGAATTAGCACTCTGTATTATGTAAACCTTCATTTACAAAGAGCTGAGATTGTGTCCTTCATCCAGCATTAGCCAGCGGAAATCTCCCTGCGATGAACTTCTGACCTTCTAGCAAGCAATTAACATAATTATAACAATAATATACCAAATAAGTTATTGTACATGTAATCACTGGGTTGTTCTGTGCGTATATATTATGTTACAGTTCCAATAGGAGAATGTGCCAGCACAGAGATATATATTATTTGTTAATGGGAGTAGATTACTGATATTTATTGTTCTACGACATAATAGTTATTTCTGCACATATGGAGATAAATAACCTCTGTGGGACCTCTCACACGGGGCGGAATATTCTGCAGCAGCGTTGTAAAATCTACACGGTACACTGCAGATTTTGATGCGGAATTGTCAGAATTCTGCTATTTTCAATTCTGCATAGAAATCCGTGTTAGCAGTGTGGATTATGGTGCTGAATATTCCGCAGGACGGAACGTTCCACAACATTGTTGAGAAATATTCTGTCCCGTATGAAAGCCCCAAGTTTACCCAAGTGGAAAGTTTTGTTGGGTTTCTAGGCAGACTCGTCAAACCTATTATTAATTTCATATTTCACTAGTTTGAATTGCGTGTGTGTGATGGCAAGTGTGTTTTTTACCGTTAATGCATTTTAGGACTTTTTCAGACGGACGTGACTTTGTCTGGTTTTGCAACCATGAAAATCACATCCGCAAAGCATAACAAGACCATTGGTCTTACTACATGCGAGAAAATATAGGGCAGGACCTGTCAGCTTTTTTTTTTACCACGTGCAATAGTGCGAAATCTAAACGGTAGAAGAAAAAAAGAATTTTGACTTGTTCATGCACAAACACACTCCGTAGCGGTGAGCGTATTTGCGCATGCACTTGTCTGTTTAAGCCCTTATAGGTAGAGGGTTTTTTTGTTGTTGCACTTGGTAGACATGATAACACCAGGGAACAGTCTGATTGGGAGATATGGACACGAGCAAACAAAAACTGCTTATTTATGAGGTTCGCCATCTTCCTGTTACTGAAAAACGGAATAATAACTAAATAAATCAATAATACAAATTTCTGCCGGTAATAATTATAATAAATATAGGTTTTCTATGTCTGCTTCATTGAAAAAAATGGCAAGAAAGTATAGGATGTAAATTACAAGAATAAAGCTAGATTCAGAACCAACGTGTTGTAGCTGCGACTCTGCCAAAGTACGTTAGAATAGAATACACAGGGACATATTTATTAGGCCCTGAATGCTAGATTTCTGGAGTACAAAAGTCATAAATTATGGCACATGCCATAATTTGCAACTTTTGGCCTTTTTATGCCGACCTCCACCACTTTTCCAAAAGTGAGTGGGGCTACAGTCAAAGGGGGCGTGGCCTTAAAACCCTGTCAGATTTACTATAATTTGACAGAAAGTGGTGTAAATTATAAGTGAAACCTATGCCAGTTCCTAGCTATCGTAGATATCAGTCTGGAGCACTGGGGTGCCACCAGATGCAATGCAATTAGTAAATGTCTCTTTACCCTTTCCCAATCCACTGTCTGACGTCTGAAGACATTCTGATTGAAGGTTGTACAGCTCCGATGTTGGAAGACGCCCGGCAGGGTATTCTTGCCTTATATTACTGGCCGCTCTCTTATCGGGGGCCTCTTCAACATGTCCAATACCCCAGTACTGGCTCTAGCCAGCAGGTGGTGCCATTGTATAATGGCAGAAAGCAAAACCCCCTAGGAAACCCTGAATCCAAAATTGGATTGCAAAGGGTTAATACATTTGTTGCACTTATGCTGTTGTAAACTTTACTTAGACCATGTATAAAACACCTGTCTAAGTAAATATGCCCCATGGTTTCTAATAAGACTTAATCTTTATTAACTGGGCATACAAAATAGTAAGACTATCTATACACCAAGTCTCAAGTACACATCGAATGGACAGACCAGAGATTGGAGCTGCAGGAAGATCATTTGCATATTCCCTGTGTATTCTGGAAAGAGCGAAGAGTCACTGTTAGTGGAAAGATTGCTCGGATTAGCCATGTCTAGCTGCTCAGAGGACATTGCCGAAGTTGTGTACTTGGTAGTATCTTATAGGTTATATATCTTCACTACAATTCTTGACTTTTAGAAGTGAACATCAACTGATGGCGTGGAAAAGGAGAGGAGCCATATGGTGAGCTGCAACATATACTATATGTTTACAGACCTACCAGAGGAAAAGCCAAACTTCACCTGCCAGAAATGTAAGCTTGTGTCTCTGAGACTGGAGGAAAAGGTGCATAGTCTTCAGGAGAGAATAGCTACATTGAAACTCATTAAGTAAGGTGAGGATTTCCTTGACAGAGCAGAAGAAAGTCTTCAAAATGTTGAAGGAAAAGAAATGTCCAGTGTACCAGCAGAGGCAGAGGAATGGAAGCATGTGACCTAAAGAAGCAGAAGGATCAAGAGTCAGCCAGCACCCATATTGCTCAGGAACCAGTACTAGATTCTCATGCAGGAGAGCAATGAAAAGGTACAGCAAGAAGTGACTCTTCCCACAAAGAACTGTGTAGTAAGCACACAGAGTCCTCTTGAATGAAGAAAAAGAAGTGCTGTTGTGAAGAAGAAAAGGAGAGTGGTGGTTGTGGGGGATTCCCTATAGAGAGGAACAGAGGCCACTGTCAGCAGACCTGACATAACTTCACGAGAGGTGTGCTGTCTTCCAGGTGCACAAATCAAAGATGGGTCTGAAAGGCTGCCAAGACTCTTCAGTCCTACAGATCACTACCCATTCCTACTAATACATGGGACAAATGACTCTGCAAAAACGGACCTTGCAACTATCTGCAGAGATTGTGAACACCTCAGAAAGAAGGTTAAGGAACTAGGAGCACAGGTAGTCTTCTCATCCATCTTCCTAGTGGATGGCCATGAAATAAGGATTCTAGAAGTGAACAACTGGCTACATCAATGGTGCCATCAGCAAAGATTTGGATTTGTAGACCATAGAGTGAATTACCTATATGATGGACTGCTTTCTATAGACAGGTTACACCTTATAAAAACAGGTATGCTTATATTTGGTAGACGCCTTGCTTCACGCATTAGGAGAGCTTTAAACTAGAACAATATGGGAAGAGAAGTGAAAATCTAGGTAGAAATATACAGCTAATTAATACATTAAAGAACCTTGCTATTAGAAGTGGAAAGAAAAAACAAAGACAAAAAATTCAGAAGGAAAGTAGAGGAGCACAAGACGCCAATCATAAACTAAAATGTTTCTACACAAATGCACAGAGCATGAAAAACAAACAAGAAAAATTAGTGCTCCTAACACAGGAAGAGAAATATGATGGCATAGGCATCACAGAAACTTGGTGGAATGATGCACATGATTGGAATACAAGACTTGAAGGATACAACTCATTTATAAGAAACAGAACTAAAAAAGGGGGAGGAGGTGTTGCACAAGGAGAGAACAACAGAAAGGACACTATTGTAGGCATTTACTATAGGCTGCCTGGACAAGCAGAAGATATTGATGAACTATTTTTACATCACATGGCCAAGCTCTCAAAAAAGCATGACATACTGATTATGGGAGATTTTAACTATCCAGACATTTGTTGGGAATCTCTCTCAGGTAAAAGTAATAGATCCAACAAATTCTTATCTTCTCTTGCTGATAACTTTATTTTCTTTTAGTTAGATGAAAAACCAAGGGGATCTGCTATCTTGGACCTAATTCTTAACCACAGGGAGGTAATCGTTGAGGAAGTAAGGGTGGTTGGGACCTCAGGAGGCAGTGATCATGCTATCCTTGAATTTTGGATAAAAAGGGGAGGAAGACTTGAGAAAACTCAGACCTCAAGGTTGGATTTTAGAAAGGCAAATTTTAATGGACTCAGAAAGAGGATAGGAAGAATCCAATTGCTGGATGTTCTCAAGGACACAAATGTCCAAGAAGGTTGGGAAATATTGCAAAATGAGATTCCCAAAGCACAATCATTAACAATCCCTAAAAGAAGGAAAAATGGGAAGCATTTAAAGAGACCAGGATGGATGAACACAAAACTTGTACACATGTTAAAAAGGAAGAAAAATGTGGTTATTAAATGGAAAGATGGGGGGGGGGGGGAATATCTAAAGAAGACTATAATGCGGCCTGCAGTAACTGTAGGACAGGTGTTAAAAAAGCTAATAATTAATTGAGGCTTCCAATAGAGACCAAAAGCAATAAAAAAGGATTTGGGGGGGTATGTCAAAAGCAAAAGAAAAGTCGAAGATGCTATTGGATGCTTACAAGATGAAATGAAAATGGTGAATTGGTTAAGAATGATGTTGAGAAGGCTGAACTTTTAAATTTGTATTTTGTATCTGTTTTCTCTCAGGAAGTAGATGTAACATCAAGTGATCTTCACTGTGCTATTGGGGGAATAAAAGAATGCAGGCTATCTATAAGCAGAGAGATGGTGAGGGAACACATAGCTAACAAATGAATTCAAGTCTCAAGGTCCAGATGAATTACATCCTAGGATACTAAAGGAAGCAGCAGGGGTAATTGCTGAACCACTCGCCATAATCTTTGAAAATTCCTGGAGAACAGAAGTCCCAGAAGATTGGAAAAGGGCCAATGCTGTTCTTATCTTCAAAAATGTGAAGAAGGTGGATCCAGGAAACTACAGGCCTGTGAGCCTGACTTCTATACTGGGAAAGATCTTTGAACAAATTAAATAGTTAAATAGCATGTATGCAAGTACTTGGCTAAAAATGGAGTAATTAATCAGAGTCAGCTTGGGTTTGTAACAAACAAGTCATGCCAGACAAATCTAATTTCCTTCTATGACAGAATATAGTCATATATTGAATTCTTTATTTTTTGTGATTTGGTCTGTGTGCCATATACAGCATCCAAAATGTAACCTTGAAGGGTTTGTCTGAGATATAGCTGCTTTATTAAAAACTTGTCCTCCATGTCCCCCACTAACAGCTCTGGGTCTCCCTGCTGGCATAAAGCTTACAGGCTGCAGACAGCTTGTGCCATCCCGTAAACAGGCTGCTGCAGCTAATGACAGAGCTTGGCGATCTTCGCTGATCATCACAGCCTGTAAACAATACATCAGAAGGGAGACCCGGAGAGGAGCAAAGAGCTGTGAATATGAGCTCTGTATTATGTTTTACACATGGGGGGAGCGGTTTTTTATTAATCAGCAGTAATGTAGATAACCACTTTAAGGTTATACTTTCCAAAAGCTTTTGCCTTGGCCTCTTGTTTCATTAATAAACATTCTGGATGAGAAGATTTGATCCTTGGCTTTTTTTCAGAGCATAACAACTTTGATAACACTTGGGTAGTCTGGGAGATGGGGCAGCTCCATTTTGCATGCAACTCCCTGGTGAAGTAAATCCTGTCCTTCTTTATACCCATTATCTAGTGGGGTTATCCTCTTTGCATGCCATTCTGAGCACTGATGCTTTTTCTTTGGATTATACCACTTATTCAAGATCTGTTGGGTTTTCAGGTTACCTTCAGGACCTCCCTGACAGATGTCTTGGCGACGAGGAAGCAATACCTTGTGGTTGTTGGGGACCTTAGTTACTTCTCTGGGCCTGTAGGTGTAAGTGGGGGCCCAAAAAGTATTGGTGTTCCCTGAAACACTGGATGAGTCTATTTTTATTTCCACTTTCTCCTCTGGTTTTCTGTCCCTGCAGTGCTGTCCTCCTTTTTCTACCCTCAGTTGCTTCACAGTGTGATTATATTACAGGGATTTTCTGCTTTC